>NW_027412088.1:191515692-191775692 GCF_047663935.1 Musca autumnalis | reverse complement strand
CGCTGTGTGAGGCAATGAAACCAACAAAAGGAGCAGATTTATTGAGATTTTTAAGGAAGGTGGAATTTGAGGGTATGTGGGAAATTTGAAATTTTACTTAAATTTTAGAAGATAATATTGAGTTTTTATTCATTTATTCTTGCCTTGTTTTGTTTTTAATTTCAGGCCTTAGCGGTGATCATTTTCGTTTCGACAATAATGGTGATGGTCCGGCTCGTTATAATATTATACATTTTAAACAGGTCAAAGAAGGTCAATATAATTGGGTGAAAGTTGGTGAATACTATGAAGGTGAACTGCGCTTAAATATGTCAGGTGAGTAATTGGGAATAAGTATTTACAAAATTCAAGTGGAGAAATATTTTTTGAAATAAAAAAATTGTTTTCTTTAAAACTACACGTTTATTAATGTATGGTATTTTTGGCACAATAGGGGGAATACTTTCCCCCGCTATATTGGTTACCTCACCATGTCTACTTTCAAAACGCCCTGTCTCTTTCGCAATCTTTCCAATTTTTCTCGAAATTATTTGTTGTCTTGCACAGTCTTGTGGAAAATATTTTGTGTCGCATTTGTTTCTCTACTCGGAACCAAAGACATTTTATCAAACATAAAATTTCCAAAAAAAATTTCTATACACCCACAATTTCCCCACTACTCACCATTACAAATCGCCCACAATTTCCTTACCACATTCCATTGCAGGGAATTTATAAATCGCCTCTTTTAGCCCGAAAAAAAATGTGTCATTCGGTCATCTTTGTTTGTTTTTACTTTTTTTTAGAGCAAATACATGTTTTTGGCACTTTGTTGTTTGAGTCATGATTTCAATTTGTTACGTCAAAGGTACACAACGAAGCTGCCATGCAAAAATATGGAAAGAAATTCAACACCCCATGTTGATTCTACAAAAGTTTTAACATCAACAACAACCCTTGGCTTGTGAATTTTAGCAGTGACACTTGAATTTGTTTGGCAACAAAATTTCTTTATTTGGATATTAAAGCAGGGGCGTGGAAGGAGTTTTCCTACTTCATATAATATTCCTTATTTTAAATTATATTCCAATATATTCCTTACTTTACATAATGTTCCAATTCTCAGTGTGTTGGGATAAAATTTTTGCAAAGGGTAAAACTTCCTTATAAATATCATATTTCAACTAAAACCCTAAAAAGTTTTTAATTAAACCATCCACTATTATTCGCCTTCCAAAAATGTCGATAAACCCCCTCTGCCACCCAGTTTAACCCAATTCCCAATACCAACAAACATTTAAAACAAATATTCTTTTTTAGCAAAAAAAAAAATATTTATTATTTTTCTTTTAATATATTTCCTTTTGCGAGCACATAAACCCCCATCTTTTGCTCTCACCCTTGTGCCATGACTACAACATTCCCCTACGTTTTCAACTGTCCGACGGTCTGTCAGTCAGCCAACCTTTGCAGAATTTGTATTGTATCCATTTTGGTCTTGTCATTGTTTTTGCAAGTGGTCACATAGCATGTCCAACAGGACAGCCAGCACAGTTCTGTGGTCTAGTGACGCTGATATTTACACCATTGCATGCTATTTGTGATACAATTTACGGAATACAAGGGTCCATATAATCTCCATGAGGCAAACTTCTTTACATGACATGGATCACAAAGGGGTGATGAATGACATGTGGTGAAGTTTTTATTTTTTCATTTGACTCTTGAATAAGTTGCAGTTTCAATATTATTTTAATTAAAAAAATATTGTTTCACTGTTTGGGTCCTTGAAAAATATTCTTTAAAAAAACCACGTTTATTGTTGTTTGAGTCCCTGAAAAATATTCTTTAAAAAAACCACGTTTATTGTTGTTTGAGTCCCTGAAAAATATTCTTTAAAAAATCCACGTTTATTGTTGTTTGAGTCCCTGAAAATATTCTTTAAAAAATCCACGTTTATTGTTGTTTGAGTCCCTGAAAAATATTCTTTAAAAAATCCAGGTTTATTTTTGTTTGAGTCCCTGAAAAATATTCTTTAAAAAATCCACGTTTATTGTTGTTTGAGTCCCTGAAAAATATTCTTTAAAAAATCCACGTTTATTGTTGTTTGAGTCCCTGAAAATATTCTTTAAAAAATCCACGTTTATTGTTGTTTGAGTCTCTGAAAAATATTCTTTAAAAAATCCACGTTTATTGTTGTTTGAGTCCCTGAAAAATATTCTTTAAAAAATCCACGTTTATTGTTGTTTGAGTCCCTGAAAAATATTCTTTAAAAAATCCACGTTTATTGTTGTTTGAGTCCCTGAAAAATATTCTTTAAAAAATCCACGTTTATTGTTGTTTGAGTCCCTGAAAAATATTCCTTAAAAAATCCACGTTTATTGTTGTTTGAGTCCCTGAAAAATATTCTTTAAAAAATCCAGGTTTATTGTTGTTTGAGTTCCTGAAAAATATTCTTTAAAAAATCCATGTTTATTGTTGTTTGAGTCCCTGAAAAATATTCTTTAAAAAATCCAGGTTTATTGTTGTTTGAGTCCCTGAAAAATATTCTTTAAAAAATCCATGTTTATTGTTGTTTGAGTCCCTGAAAAATATTCTTAAAAAAATCCAGGTTTATTTTTGTTTGAGTCCCTGAAAAATATTCTTTAAAAAATCCACGTTTATTGTTGTTTGAGTCCTTGAAAAATATTCTTTAAAAAAACCACGTTTATTGTTGTTTGAGTCCTTGAAAAATATTCTTTAAAAAATCCACATTTATTGTTGTTTGAGTCCCTGAAAAATATTCTTTAAAAAATCCAAGTTTATTGTTGTTTGAGTCCTTGAAAAATATTCTTTAAAAAATCCACGTTTATTGTTGTTTGAGTCCTTGAAAAATATTCTTTAAAAAATCCACGTTTATTGTTGTTTGAGTCCTTGAAAAATATTCTTTAAAAAATTCACGTTTATTGTTGTTTGAGTCCCTGAAAAATATTCTTTAAAAAATTCACGTTTATTGTTGTTTGAGTCCCTGAAAAATATTCTTTTAAAAATCCAGGTTTATTGTTGTTTGAGTCCCTGAAAAATATTCTTTTAAAAATCCACGTTTATTGTTGTTTGAGTCCCTGAAAAATTTTCTTTAAAAAATCCACGTTTATTGTTACTTGAGTCCCTGAAAAAATATTCTTTAAAAAATCCACGTTTATTGTTACTTGAGTCCCTGAAAAATATTCTTTAAAAAATCCACGTTTATTGTTGTTTGAGTCCCTGAAAAATATTCTTTAAAAAATCCCCGTTTATTGTTGTTTGAGTCCCTGAAAAATATTCTTTAAAAAATCCACGTTTATTGTTGTTTGAGTCCCTGAAAAATATTCTTTAAAAAATCCACGTTTGAGTCCCTGAAAAATATTCTTTAAAAAATCCACGTTTATTGTTGTTTGAGTCCCTGAAAAATATTCTTTAAAAAATCCACGTTTATTGTTGTTTGAGTCCCTGAAAAATATTCTTTAAAAAATCCACGTTTATTGTTGTTTGAGTCCCTGAAAAATATTCTTTAAAAAATCCCCGTTTATTGTTGTTTGAGTCCCTGAAAAATATTCTTTAAAAAATCCACGTTTATTGTTGTTTGAGTCCCTGAAAAATATTCTTTAAAAAATCCCCGTTTATTGTTGTTTGAGTCCCTGAAAAATATTCTTTAAAAAATCCACGTTTATTGTTGTTTGAGTCCCTGAAAAATATTCTTTAAAAAATCCACGTTTGAGTCCCTGAAAAATATTCTTTAAAAAATCCACGTTTGAGTCCCTGAAAAATATTCTTTAAAAAATCCACGTTTATTGTTGTTTGAGTCCCTGAAAAATATTCTTTAAAAAATCCACGTTTATTGTTGTTTGAGTCCCTGAAAAATATTCTTTAAAAAATCCCCGTTTATTGTTGTTTGAGTCCCTGAAAAATATTCTTTAAAAAATCCACGTTTATTGTTGTTTGAGTCCCTGAAAAATATTCTTTAAAAAATCCACGTTTATTGTTGTTTGAGTCCCTGAAAAATATTCTTTAAAAAATCCACGTTTATTGTTGTTTGAGTCCCTGAAAAATATTCTTTAAAAAATCCACGTTTATTGTTGTTTGAGTCCCTGAAAAATATTCTTTAAAAAATCCACGTTTATTGTTGTTTGAGTCCCTGAAAAATATTCTTTAAAAAATCCACGTTTATTGTTGTTTGAGTCCCTGAAAAATATTCTTTAAAAAATCCCCGTTTATTGTTGTTTGAGTCCCTGAAAAATATTCTTTAAAAAATCCACGTTTATTGTTGTTTGAGTCCCTGAAAAATATTCTTTAAAAAATCCACGTTTGAGTCCCTGAAAAATATTCTTTAAAAAATCCACGTTTGAGTCCCTGAAAAATATTCTTTAAAAAATCCACGTTTATTGTTGTTTGAGTCCCTGAAAAATATTCTTTAAAAAATCCACGTTTATTGTTGTTTGAGTCCCTGAAAAATATTCTTTAAAAAATCCCCGTTTATTGTTGTTTGAGTCCCTGAAAAATATTCTTTAAAAAATCCACGTTTATTGTTGTTTGAGTCCCTGAAAAATATTCTTTAAAAAATCCACGTTTATTGTTGTTTGAGTCCCTGAAAAATATTCTTTAAAAAATCCCCGTTTATTGTTGTTTGAGTCCCTGAAAAATATTCTTTAAAAAATCCACGTTTATTGTTGTTTGAGTCCCTGAAAAATATTCTTTAAAAAATCCACGTTTATTGTTGTTTGAGTCCCTGAAAAATATTCTTTAAAAAATCCACGTTTATTGTTGTTTGAGTCCCTGAAAAATATTCTTTAAAAAATCCACGTTTATTGTTGTTTGAGTCCCTGAAAAATATTCTTTAAAAAATCCACGTTTATTGTTGTTTGAGTCCCTGAAAAATATTCTTTAAAAAATCCACGTTTATTGTTGTTTGAGTCCCTGAAAAATATTCTTTAAAAAATCCCCGTTTATTGTTGTTTGAGTCCCTGAAAAATATTCTTTAAAAAATCCACGTTTATTGTTGTTTGAGTCCCTGAAAAATATTCTTTAAAAAATCCACGTTTGAGTCCCTGAAAAATATTCTTTAAAAAATCCACGTTTATTGTTGTTTGAGTCCCTGAAAAATATTCTTTAAAAAATCCACGTTTATTGTTGTTTGAGTCCCTGAAAAATATTCTTTAAAAAATCCACGTTTGAGTCCCTGAAAAATATTCTTTAAAAAATCCACGTTTGAGTCCCTGAAAAATATTCTTTAAAAAATCCACGTTTGAGTCCCTGAAAAATATTCTTTAAAAAATCCACGTTTATTGTTGTTTGAGTCCCTGAAAAATATTCTTTAAAAAATCCACGTTTATTGTTGTTTGAGTCCCTGAAAAATATTCTTTAAAAAATCCACGTTTATTGTTGTTTGAGTCCCTGAAAAATATTCTTTAAAAAATCCACGTTTATTGTTGTTTGAGTCCCTGAAAAATATTCTTTAAAAAATCCACGTTTATTGTTGTTTGAGTCCCTGAAAAATATTCTTTAAAAAATCCACGTTTATTGTTGTTTGAGTCCCTGAAAAATATTCTTTAAAAAATCCACGTTTATTGTTGTTTGAGTCCCTGAAAAATATTCTTTAAAAAATCCACGTTTATTGTTGTTTGAGTCCCTGAAAAATATTCTTTAAAAAATCCACGTTTATTGTTGTTTGAGTCCCTGAAAAATATTCTTTAAAAAATCCACGTTTATTGTTGTTTGAGTCCCTGAAAAATATTCTTTAAAAAATCCACGTTTATTGTTGTTTGAGTCCCTGAAAAATATTCTTTAAAAAATCCACGTTTATTGTTACTTGAGTCCCTGAAAAATATTCTTTAAAAAAATCCACGTTTATTGTTGTTTGAGTCCCTGAAAAATATTCTTTAAAAAATCCACGTTTATTGTTGTTTGGGTGGTTGAAAAATATTCTTTAAAAAATCCACGTTTATTGTTGTTTGAGACCCTGAAAAATATTCTTTAAAAAAATCCACGTTTATTGTTGTTTGAGTCCCTGAAAAATATTCTTTAAAAAATCCACGTTTATTGTTGTTTGGGTGGTTGAAAAATATTCTTTAAAAAATCCACGTTTATTGTTGTTTGAGTCCTTGAAAAATATTCTTTAAAAAATCCACGTTTATTGTTGTTTGAGTCCTTGAAACATATTCTTTAAAAAATCCACGTTTATTGTTGTTTGAGTCCTTGAAAAATATTCTTTAAAAAATCCACGTTTATTGTTGTTTGAGTCCTTGAAAAATATTCTTTAAAAAATCCACGTTTATTGTTGTTTGAGTCCTTGAAAAATATTCTTTAAAAAATCCACGTTTATTGTTGTTTGAGTCCTTGAAAAATATTCTTTAAAAAATCCACGTTTATTGTTGTTTGAGTCCTTGAAAAATATTCTTTAAAAAATCCACGTTTATTGTTGTTTGAGTCCTTGAAAAATATTCTTTAAAAAATCCACGTTTATTGTTGTTTGAGTCCTTGAAAAATATTCTTTAAAAAATCCAGGTTTATTGTTGTTTGATTTCCTGAAAAATATTCTTTAAAAAATCCATGTTTATTGTTGTTTGAGTCCCTGAAAAATATTCTTTAAAAAATCCAGGTTTATTGTTGTTTGAGTCCCTGAAAAATATTCTTTAAAAAATCCATGTTTATTGTTGTTTGAGTCCCTGAAAAATATTCTTTAAAAAATCCAGGTTTATTTTTGTTTGAGTCCCTGAAAAATATTCTTTAAAAAATCCACGTTTATTGTTGTTTGAGTCCTTGAAAAATATTCTTTAAAAAAACCACGTTTATTGTTGTTTGAGTCCTTGAAAAATATTCTTTAAAAAATCCACATTTATTGTTGTTTGAGTCCCTGAAAAATATTCTTTAAAAAATCCAAGTTTATTGTTGTTTGAGTCCTTGAAAAATATTCTTTAAAAAATCCACGTTTATTGTTGTTTGAGTTCTTGAAAAATATTCTTTAAAAAATCCACGTTTATTGTTGTTTGAGTCCTTGAAAAATATTTTTTAAAAAATTCACGTTTATTGTTGTTTGAGTCCCTGAAAAATATTCTTTAAAAAATTCACGTTTATTGTTGTTTGAGTCCCTGAAAAATATTCTTTTAAAAATCCAGGTTTATTGTTGTTTGAGTCCCTGAAAAATATTCTTTAAAAAATCCACGTTTATTGTTACTTGAGTCCCTGAAAAATATTCTTTAAAAAATCCACGTTTATTGTTGTTTGAGTCCCTGAAAAATATTCTTTAAAAAATCCACGTTTATTGTTGTTTGAGTCCCTGAAAAATATTCTTAAACAAGTGAGCAAATGCTATAGTCGGGACGGGGCCGACCATGTGATACCCTACACCACTACCCCTGTGCATAAGCTTTTCACTGGTAAACATTTCTTTTAGGGAATATAAACCGACTACCACCAAAAATAATATGCCTCTTTGTCTCTGGGACCCCCATAAGCAACCTAAATTTCGTGACCATCCGATCAAAATTACGACCTGTAGCTTGATTGCAAAAAAATGGAAGAATTGAATGCATTACCGACTATTGTGGTATCTCCCTTGTTTGACCACCTTCGCCAACCTGCTTTACACCAATAAATGTAATGAACACCAATAAAGGTAATATTTTCTTCTTCCATTGACAGGCTTTGTCGTTGGATACCCCTACTAGAAGCCAATATATTCACAAAGAATAAAACTTTGAATTTGTCTACAAATGAGTTTTTCCCCATTCCGATCCCTAAATATTATCCGGCTATCACCAAAATCAATAGGCTTCTTCCTATGTGGGACCCGCTATAACTTCCAAAAGATTCGTGACGATCCGATTAAAATTGCGACCTGTAGCGTGATTACAAACAAATCGGAAAATGGGATGCATTACCGACTATTGCGATATCTCTGTTGTTTGAGCAGCTACGACAACCTACCTTACATCGTTGTAAAGGTGATATTTTCTACTTTCCTTGCCAGGTTTTGCTTTTGATATACCTCTTAAAGAAACAGAGATATTGGCTTTGAAATAAAACGTAGACCTTTTCTCCAAATAAGTTTTTGCCCATTCCGACTCTTGAATATTATCCGACCATCATTAAAATCAGTAGGCTTCTTCCTCTGTGGGACCCCCATTAACCCCTAAACTTTCGTGACGATCCGATCAAAATTGCGACCTGTGGCGTGATTACAAAAAAATCGGAAATGGGATGCATTATCGACTATTGCCATATCTCTGCTATTTGACCACCTATGACAACCTAATTTACATCGTTGTAAAGGTGATATTTTCTATTTTCCTTGCCAGATTTTGCTTTTGATATACCTCCTAAAGAAACGGAGATATTGGCTTTGAAATAAAATGTTGACCTTTCGCCAAATAAGTGTTTGCCCATTCCGACCCCTGAATATTATCCGACCATCATCAAAATCAATAGGCTTCTTTCTTTTTGGGACCCCCATTAACCCTAAAATTTTCGTGACGATCCGATCAATATTGCGACCTGTAGCGTGATTTGCAAAAAATAAAAAAATGGGATGTATTACCGACTATTGCGATATCTCCGTTATTTGGTTACCTACGCCGACCTAGTTTGCATCATTGCAAAGACGGGAACTTCTACTTTCATAGGCAGGCTTTGCTATTGGAAAATTTTCAACCAAAGCTGTGATATTTGTCAACATAGTTAAAATCGCAAAAATGAAAATTGGGGTTTTATTTGCTACTATTGCGATATCTTCGTTGTTTGATCACCTACGAGCATCTACATTACATCATTAGAAAGGTGATATTTTCTGCTTTCATTGTCAGGGTTTGCTTTTGGTATACCCCATTTAGAAGCTGAGATATTGGCTTAGGAAAAAAACGTTGTCTTTTTATCCACCTAAGTTTTTTGCCCTTTCCGACCCCTAAATATTATCCGACCATCACCAAAATCAATAGGCTTCTTCCCCTCCGGGACCCCCATCAACATCCAAAATTTCGTGACGATCCGATCAAAATTGCGGCCTGTAGCGTGATTACAAGGTTTAGATGGACAGACGGACAGACGGACGGACGGACGGACTGACGGACGGACACACATAGCCAGATCGACTCAGCTCGTCGAGACATTCATTTTGATATATATAAGTATGGGTCTACGACCATTATTTCGATGCGTTACAAACTTTTTGGCCAAAACCAACTTATAATACCCTCCCCACATAGTGGTGTAGGGTATAAAAAATCCACGTTTATTGTTGTTTGAGTCCCTGAAAAATATTCTTTAAAAAATCCACGTTTATTGTTGTTTGAGTCCCTGAAAAATATTCTCTAAAAAAATCCACGTTTATTGTTGTTTGAGTCCCTGAAAAATATTCTTTAAAAAATCCACGTTTATTGTTGTTTGAGTCCTTAAAAAATATTCTTTAAAAAATCCACGTTTATTGTTGTTTGAGTCCTTGAAAAATATTCTTAAAAAAAAATACACGTTTATTGTTGTTTCAGTCCTTGAAAAATATTCTTTAAAAAATCCACGTTTATTGTTGTTTGAGTCCTTGAAAAATATTCTTTAAAAAATCCACGTTTATTGTTGTTTGAGTCCTTGAAAAATATTCTTAAAAAAATACACGTTTATTGTTGTTTCAGTCCTTGAAAAATATTCTTTAAAAAATCCACGTTTATTGTTGTTTGAGTCCTTGAAAAATATTCTTTAAAAAATCCACGTTTATTGTTGTTTGAGTCCTTGAAAAATATTCTTAAAAAAATACACGTTTATTGTTGTTTCAGTCCTTGAAAAATATTCTTTAAAAAACCAGGTTTATTGTTGTTTAGGTGGTTGAAAAATATTCTTTAAAAAATCCACGTTTATTGTTGTTTAGGTGGTTGAAAAATATTCTTTAAAAAATCCACGTTTATTGTTGTTTAGGTGGTTGAAAAATATTCTTTAAAAAATCCACGTTTATTGTTGTTTAGGTGGTTGAAAAATATTCTTTAAAAAATCCACGTTTATTGTTGTTTTGGTGGTTGAAAAATATTCTTTAAAAAATCCACGTCTATTGTTGTTTAGGTGGTTGAAAAATATTCTTTAAAAAATCCACGTTTATTGTTGTTTGAGTCCCTGAAAAATATTCTTTAAAAATCCACGTTTATTGTTGTTTGAGTCCCTGAAAAATATTCTTTAAAAAATCCACGTTTATTGTTGTTTGAGTCCCTGAAAAATATTTTTTAAAAAATCCACGTTTATTGTTGTTTGAGTCCCTGAAAAATATTCTTTAAAAAATCCACGTTTATTGTTGTTTGAGTCCTTGAAAAATATTCTTTAAAAAATCCACGTTTATTGTTGTTTGAGTCCCTGAAAAATATTCTTTAAAAAATCCACGTTTATTGTTGTTTGAGTCCTTGAAAAATATTCTTAAAAAAATACACGTTTATTGTTGTTTCAGTCCTTGAAAAATATTCTTTAAAAAATCCACGTTTATTGTTGTTTGAGTCCCTGAAAAATATTCTTTAAAAAATCCACGTTTATTGTTGTTTGAGTCCCTGAAAAATATTCTTTAAAAAATCCACGTTTATTGTTGTTTGAGTCCCTGAAAAATATTCTTTAAAAAATCCACGTTTATTGTTGTTTGAGTCCTTGAAAAATATTCTTTAAAAAATCCACGTTTATTGTTGTTTGAGTCCCTGAAAAATATTCTTTAAAAAATCCACGTTTATTGTTGTTTGAGTCCTTGAAAAATATTCTTTAAAAAATCCACGTTTATTGTTGTTTGAGTCCTTGAAAAATATTCTTTAAAAAATCCACGTTTATTGTTGTTTGAGTCCTTAAAAAATATTCTTTAAAAAATCCACGTTTATTGTTGTTTGAGTCCTTGAAAAATATTCTTAAAAAAAATACACGTTTATTGTTGTTTCAGTCCTTGAAAAATATTCTTTAAAAAATCCACGTTTATTGTTGTTTGAGTCCTTGAAAAATATTCTTTAAAAAATCCACGTTTATTGTTGTTTGAGTCCTTGAAAAATATTCTTAAAAAAATACACGTTTATTGTTGTTTCAGTCCTTGAAAAATATTCTTTAAAAAATCCACGTTTATTGTTGTTTAGGTGGTTGAAAAATATTCTTTAAAAAATCCACGTTTATTGTTGTTTAGGTGGTTGAAAAATATTCTTTAAAAAATTCACGTTTATTGTTGTTTTGGTGGTTGAAAAATATTCTTTAAAAAATCCACGTTTATTGTTGTTTAGGTGGTTGAAAAATATTCTTTAAAAAATCCACGTCTATTGTTGTTTAGGTGGTTGAAAAATATTCTTTAAAAAATCCACGTTTATTGTTGTTTGAGTCCCTGAAAAATATTCTTTAAAAAATCCACGTTTATTGTTGTTTGAGTCCCTGAAAAATATTCCTCTAAAAATCCACGTTTATTGTTGTTTGAGTCCCTGAAAAATATTCTTTAAAAAATCCACGTTTATTGTCGTTTGAGTCCCTGAAAAATATTCTTTAAAAAATCCACGTTTATTGTTGTTTGAGTCCCTGAAAAATATTCTTTAAAAAATCCACGTTTATTGTTGTTTGAGTCCTTGAAAAATGTTCTTTAAAAAATCCACTTTTATTGTTGTTTGAGTCCTTGAAAAATATTCTTTAAAAAATCCACGTTTATTGTTGTTTGAGTCCTTGAAAAAAATTCTTTAAAAAATCCACTTTTTTTGTTGTTTGGGTGGTTGAAAAATATTCTTTTAAAAATCCACGTTTATTGTTGTTTGAGTCCTTGAAAGAAAATTCTTTAAAAAATCCACGTTTATTGTTGTTTGAGTCCTTGAAAAATATTCTTTAAAAAATCCACGTTTATTGTTGTTTGAGTCCTTGAAAAATATTCTTTAAAAAATCCACGTTTATTGTTGTTTGAGTCCTTGAAAAATATTCTTTAAAAAATCCACGTTTATTGTTGTTTGAGTCCTTGAAAAATATTCTTTAAAAAATCCACGTTTATTGTTGTTTGAGTCCTTGAAAAATATTCTTTAAAAAATCCACGTTTATTGTTGTTTGAGTCCTTGAAAAATATTCTTTAAAAAATCCACGTTTATTGTTGTTTGAGTCCTTGAAAAATATTCTTTAAAAAATCCACGTTTATTGTTGTTTGAGTCCTTGAAAAATATTCTTTCAAAAATCCACGTTTATTGTTGTTTGAGTCCTTGAAAATTTTTCTTTAAAAAATCCACGTTTATTGTTGTTTGAGTCCTTGGAAAATATTCTTTAAAAAATCCACGTTTATTGTTGTTTGAGTCCTTGAAAAATATTCTTTAAAAAATCCACGTTTATTGTTGTTTGAGTCCTTGAAAAATATTCTTTAAAAAATCCACGTTTATTGTTGTTTGAGTCCTTGAAAAATATTCTTTAAAAAATCCACGTTTATTGTTGTTTGAGTCCTTGAAAAATATTCTTTAAAAAATCCACGTTTATTGTTGTTTGAGTCCTTGAAAAATATTCTTTAAAAAATAAACGTTTATTGTTGTTTGAGTCCTTGAAAAATATTCTTTCAAAAATCCACGTTTATTGTTGTTTGAGTCCTTGAAAATTTTTCTTTAAAAAATCCACGTTTATTGTTGTTTGAGTCCTTGGAAAATATTCTTTAAAAAATCCACGTTTATTGTTGTTTGAGTCCTTGAAAAATATTCTTTAAAAAATCCACGTTTATTGTTGTTTGAGTCCTTGAAAAATATTCTTTAAAAAATCTACGTTTATTGTTGTTATGGTGTTTGTTGTTTGTTCTTTAAAAAATCCGCGTTTATGGTTGTTTGGGTGGTTGAAAAATATTCTTTAAAAATCCACGTTTATTGTTATTTGGGTGTTTGATAAATATTCTTTTAAAATCCACGTTTATTGTTGTTTGGGTGGTTGAAAAATATTCTTTAAAAAATCCACGTTTATTGTTGTTTGGGCGGTTGAAAAATATTCTTTAAAAATCCAAGTTTGTTGTTAGGTCTTTTTTATGGACTGTGGAAAAATATTTAAAAAATCCAGGATAATTGCTCGACTGCCGCTTCAAAAATGTACCTTTGAAAAATATCCTTTTAAAATTCCAAGTTTGTAGATCCTTTAAATGAACAACATCTAATTTTAACTTTATTATGTTGTGACATTGTTTCTTTGTACAATGCCCACTTGTAAATCTTTGTTATTTCTTCCCATGTTCTGCAATTTACAATTGTCATAACTGAAATTCTTACAATTGTATGGCAACAGAAAAGGTCAACAATGTTGCAAGCGTTGTATATTGCATTTTAACACACACACGAAGACATAAAAATAAACACACCTACTCTTAAACAACATCATAGAAACTATTATTTCCTTCAAAATAAAAACTTTGTTGTCCTAAGGGAAAATTAAGTTTTCTTCCACAGATTACAGGTAACAACAAGAGTAAACTTATCAGGATTACTTTTGGATGTCCTTTTTACTTTTTGCCATACAAAAACTGCTGCCACTTGCAGTTACTTTAATTATATAAACTATTATAACCACATACATTTTATAAACCACAATTTGTTATTGAAGAAAAAAACCAACAACAATACGTACAAAAGATTTTAATTACAAATTTTGGTTTTGCAAGCTATTTACACATTGGTTTTGAGAATTTTGTGTTAACACTTAGAGTTGTTAAATCAATTTACAGCATTCTTTTTTGTACCGAAAGAGAGGATATCTGAACATGAGAATATACATACATATGAAAAATTTACATAAATAAATATTTGTATTTTAATTTACTTTCTTTACAGAGGTCCAATTTAAAATGCTGCAACCAAAACCACCAGAATCCGTTTGTAGTTTAGAATGTGAAAGGGGCCAGGCCAAGAAATATGTTGAAGGTGAAAGCTGTTGTTGGCACTGTTTCAATTGTTCAACCTATCAAGTAAGTATAATAAGCTGAGGCACATTGTCCAAACCTATTTTTTTAGATTTTAAAAAATATGTTTTGGCTTTGAAGGAGATTCAAGATCTGTTGCCCCTAATGTCCGCTCAGTTTTTTTTTCTTTTATAAATATTTTTATTTTTCTGTACCCATTCCTAACTCCCCAAACTCCCACCAATTTAATATAAAAATACAACAATCAATGTCTAATATTAGTTTATCTCATTGATTGTGTCTCACAAATGTGATTTTGTTTGATTACAAAACTGAGAAATCACTTGAAAACAATTTTCAATATTTTTTTATTTTCCAATTTTTTTTTATTTTTTTTCTATTATTATTATTATTTTGCACTCTTTTTATCCCTCATGAACAACACAGACACACACTTGTCCATGTGTGTGTGCGTGTGTGTGTGTGTCCATCTTCCTTGTTCGAATATGAGGTGGCTTGTTAACCTGACATGATTGTGGAAACCATGTCAGTGCCGGTAATACAATACCGGAAACGTGTGCAAACACCACATGTTATTACTCATGTATAAGCTGACAGTATATTTATACCATTAACTTTAGTTGATATCATTGTTAAAACGTTGTTGTTGTTAAACATTTTGCTGTTGCTGTGGTCTAGTTCTTCATAAGGACTTGTTGGCTTACAATGGTGTTACATTGTACGAGGATAGATGATTTATTGTTAAACTTTCATGGTTCTTAGCAAAAAAAACTTTTTTTACCTTGTAGAGATGTGGAAGAAAGGTGTCCTTTAAAACTGAGGGCTTAGCAAATAATTTATTATTACCTACATAGGTGAAGCAATAAAAAATATTTGTCCCATGAGCCGAAACATAGGTCGATGGGTCCTTGGAATAATATTCTTTAAAACCCCACTTTTATTGGTTGATGGGTCAGAGGAAAAATGTTGTTTAAAAATCAAAGTTTATTGGTCGATGGATCCTTGGAAAAATATTGTTTAAAAATACACATTTAAGGATCAATGGGTCCTTCGAAACATATTCTTTAAAAATTCAAGTTTTTTGGTCGATGGATAAGAGGACATTTTATCTTTAAAAATCCACGTTTATTGGCCGATGGATAAGAGGAAATTTTTTCTTTAAAAATTCACGTTTATTGGTCGATGGGTCAGAGGAATTTTTTTTCAAAAATCCACGTTTATTGGTCGATGGATAAGAGGAAATTTTTTCTTAAAAAATCCACGTTTATAGTTCAGTCGTAACTTGAAAAAATATTCTTTAAAATCCATGTTTATGGGTCCTTAGAAAATATTCCTTACAGGCCCACATTTATAAGTCGATAGGTCCTTAAAAATATTCTTTAAAAATCCACGTATATAAGTCGATGGGTCCTTGGAAAAAATATTTTTTTTAAAATCCACGTTCATAAGTCGATGGGTCCTTGGAAAAAATATTCTTTAAAAATCCACGTTTATTGGCTTATGAGTCCTTGGAAAAATATTCTTTAAAAATCCACGTTTATTGGCTTATGAGTCCTTGGAAAAATATTCTTTAAAAACTCATGTTTATTGATCAATGGGCCACGTTTATTGGTCGATGGGTCCTTGGACAAATATTCTTTAAAAATCCACGTTTATTGGTCGATGGGTCCTTGGAAAAATATTCTTTAAAAATCCACATTTATTGGTCGATGGGTCCTTGGAAAAATATTCTTTAAAAATCCACGCTTATTGGTCGATTGGCCCTTGGAAAAATATTCTTTAAAAATCCACGTTTACTGGTCGATGGGTCCTTGGAAAAATGTTCTTTAAACCTCCACGTTTATTGGTCGATTGGTGCTGGGAAAAATATTCTTCAAAACTCCACGTTTATTGGTCGATGGGTCCTTGGAAAAATATTCTTCAAAACTCCACGTTTATTGGTCGATTGGTCCTTGGAAAAATATTCTTTAAAAATCCACGTTTATTGGTCGATGGGTGCTTGGAAAAATATTCTTCAAAACTCCACGTTTATTGGTCGATGGGTCCTCGGAAAAATATTCTTTAAAAATCCATGTTAATTGACCGATAAGTCCTTGAAAAATATTCTTTAAAAATCCACGTTCATTGGTCGATGGGTCCTTGGAAAAATATTCATTAAAAATCCACGTTTATTGGTCGATGGGTCCTTGGAAAAATATTCATTAAAAATCCACGTTTATTGGTGCTTGGAAAAATATTCTTTAAAAATCCACGTATATTGGTCGATGGGTCCTTGGAAAAATATTCCTTAAAAATCCACTTTTATTGGTCGATGGGTCCTTGGAAAAATATTCTTTAAAAATCCACGTTTATTGGTCAATGGGTCCTTGGAAAAATATTCATTAAAAATCCACGTTTATTGGTCAATGGGTCCTTGGAAAAATATTCATTAAAAATCCACGTTTATTGGTCGATGGGTCCTTGGAAAAAATATTCTTTAAAAATCCACGTTCATTGGTCGATGGGTCTTTGGAAAAATATTCTTTAAAAATCCACGTATATTGGTCGATGGGTTCTTGGAAAAATATTACTTAAAAATCCACTTTTATTGGTCGATGGGTCCTTGGAAAAATATTCTTTAAAAATCCACGTTTATTGGTCGATGGGTCCTTGGAAAAATATTCATTAAAAATCCACGTTTATTGGTCAATGGGTCCTTGGAAAAATATTCATTAAAAATCCACGTTTATTGGTCGATGGGTCCTCGGAAAAATATTCCTTAAAAATCCACGTTTATTGGTCGATTGGTCCTTGGAAAAATATTCTTTAAAAATCCACGTTTACTGGTCGATGGGTCCTTGGACAAATATTCTTTAAAAATCCACGTTTATTGGTCGATGGGTCCTTGGAAAAATATTCTTTAAAAATCCACGTTTATTGGTCGATGGGTCCTTGAAAAAATATTCTTTAAAAATCCACGTTTATTGGTCGATGGGTCCTTGGAAAAATATTCTTTAAAAATCCACGTTTATTGGTCGATGGGTCCTTGAAAAAATATTCTTTAAAAATCCACGTTTATTGGTCAATGGGTCCTTGGAAAAATATTCATTAAAAATCCACGTTTATTGGTCGATGGGTCCTTGGAAAAAATATTCTTTAAAAATCCACGTTCATTGGTCGATGGGTCTTTGGAAAAATATTCTTTAAAAATCCACGTATATTGGTCGATGGGTCCTTGGAAAAATATTCCTTAAAAATCCACTTTTATTGGTCGATGGGTCCTTGGAAAAATATTCATTAAAAATCCACGTTTATTGGTCGATGGGTCCTTGGAAAAATATTCATTAAAAATCCACGTTTATTGGTCAATGGGTCCTTGGAAAAATATTCATTAAAAATCCACGTTTATTGGTCGATGGGTCCTCGGAAAAATATTCCTTAAAAATCCACGTTTATTGGTCGATGGGTCCTTGGAAAAATTATTCTTTAAAAATCCACGTTTATTGGTCGATGGGTCCTCGGAAAAATATTCCTTAAAAATCCACGTTTATTGGTCGATGGGTCCTTGGAAAAATATTCTTTAAAAATCCACGTTTATTGGTCGATGGGTCCTTGGAAAAATATTCTTTAAAAATCCACGTTTATTGGTCGATGGGTCCTTGGAAAAATATTCTTTAAAAATCCACGTTTATTGGTCGATGGGTCCTTGGAAAAATATTCTTTAAAAATCCACGTTTATTGGTCGATGGGTCCTTGGAAAAATATTCTTTAAAAATCCACGTTTATTTGTCGATGGGTCCTTGGAAAAATATTCTTTAAAAATCCACGTTTATTGGTCGATGGGTCCTTGGAAAAATATTCTTTAAAAATCCACGTTTATTTGTCGATGGGTCCTTGGAAAAATATTCTTTAAAAATCCACGTTTATTGGTCGATGGGTCAGAGGAAATCTTTTCTTTAAAAATCCACGTTTATTAGTCGATGGGTCAGAGGAAATTTTTTCTTTAAAAATCCACGTTTATTTGTCGATGGGTGCTTTGAAAAACATTCTTTAAAAATCCACGTTTATTGGTCGGTGGGTCCTTGAAAAAATATTCTTTAAAAATCCACGTTTATTGGTCGATGGGTCCTTGGAAAAATATTCTTTAAAAATCCACGTTTATTGGTCGATGGGTCCTTGGAAAAATATTCTTTAAAAATCCACGTTTATTGGTCGATGGGTCCTTGGAAAAATATTCTTTAAAAATCCACGTTTATTGGTCGATGGGTCCTTGGAAAAATATTCTTTAAAAATCCACGTTTATTTGTCGATGGGTCCTTGGAAAAATATTCTTTAAAAATCCACGTTTATTGGTCGATGGGTCAGAAGAAATCTTTTCTTTAAAAATCCACGTTTATTAGTCGATGGGTCAGAGGAAATTTTTTCTTTAAAAATCCACGTTTATTTGTCGATGGGTGCTTTGAAAAACATTCTTTAAAAATCCACGTTTATTGGTCGGTGGGTCCTTGAAAAAATATTCTTTAAAAATCCACGTTTATTGGTCGATGGGTCCTTGGAAAAATATTCTTTAAAAATCCACGTTTATTGGTCGATGGGTCCTTGGAAAAATATTCTTTAAAAATCCACGTTTATTTGTCGATGGGTCCTTGGAAAAATATTCTTTAAAAATCCACGTTTATTGGTCGATGGGTCCTTGGAAAAATATTCTTTAAAAATCCACGTTTATTGGTCGATGGGTCCTTGGAAAAATATTCTTTAAAAATCCACGTTTATTGGTCGATGGGTCCTTGGAAAAATATTCTTTAAAAATCCACGTTTATTGGTCGATGGGTCCTTGGAAAAATATTCTTTAAAAATCCACGTTTATTGGTCGATGGGTCCTTGGAAAAATATTCTTTAAAAATCCACGTTTATTGGTCGATGGGTCCTTGGAAAAATATTCTTTAAAAATCCACGTTTATTGGTCGATGGGTCCTTGGAAAAATATTCTTTAAAAATCCACGTTTATTGGTCGATGGGTCCTTGGAAAAATATTCTTTAAAAATCCACGTTTATTGGTCGATGGGTCCTTGGAAAAATATTCTTTAAAAATCCACGTTTATTGGTCGATGGGTCCTTGGAAAAATATTCTTTAAAAATCCACGTTTATTTGTCGATGGGTGCTTTGAAAAACATTCTTTAAAAATCCACGTTTATTGGTCGGTGGGTCCTTGAAAAAATATTCTTTAAAAATCCACGTTTATTGGTCGATGGGTCCTTGGGAAAATATTCTTTAAAAATCCACGTTTATTGGTCGATGGGTCCTTGGAAAAATATTCTTTAAAAATCCACGTTTATTGGTCGATGGGTCCTTGGAAAAATATTCTTTAAAAATCCACGTTTATTAGTCGATGGGTCAGAGGAAATTTTTTTTTTAAAAATCCACGTTTATTTGTCGATGGGTGCTTTGAAAAACATTCTTTAAATATCCACGTTTATTGGTCGGTGGGTCCTTGAAAAAATATTCTTTAAAAATCCACGTTTATTGGTCGATGGGTCCTTGGAAAAATATTCTTTAAAAATCCACGTTTATTGGTCGATGGGTCCTTGGAAAAATATTCTTTAAAAATCCACGTTTATTGGTCGATGGGTCCTTGGAAAAATATTCTTTAAAAATCCACGTTTATTGGTCGATGGGTCCTTGGAAAAATATTCTTTAAAAATCCACGTTTATTGGTCGATGGGTCCTTGGAAAAATATTCTTTAAAAATCCACGTTTATTGGTCGATGGGTCCTTGGAAAAATATTCTTTAAAAATCCACGTTTATTTGTCGATGGGTCCTTGGAAAAATATTCTTTAAAAATCCACGTTTATTGGTCGATGGGTCAGAGGAAATCTTTTCTTTAAAAATCCACGTTTATTAGTCGATGGGTCAGAGGAAATTTTTTCTTTAAAAATCCACGTTTATTTGTCGATGGGTGCTTTGAAAAACATTCTTTAAAAATCCACGTTTATTGGTCGGTGGGTCCTTGAAAAAATATTCTTTAAAAATCCACGTTTATTGGTCGATGGGTCCTTGGAAAAATATTCTTTAAAAATCCACGTTTATTGGTCGATGGGTCCTTGGAAAAATATTCTTTAAAAATCCACGTTTATTGGTCGATGGGTCCTTGGAAAAATATTCTTTAAAAATCCACGTTTATTGGTCGATGGGTCCTTGGAAAAATATTCTTTAAAAATCCACGTTTATTGGTCGATGGGTCCTTGGAAAAATATTCTTTAAAAATCCACGTTTATTTGTCGATGGGTCCTTGGAAAAATATTCTTTAAAAATCCACGTTTATTGGTCGATGGGTCAGAGGAAATCTTTTCTTTAAAAATCCACGTTTATTGGTCGATGGGTCAGAGGAAATCTTTTCTTTAAAAATCCACGTTTATTAGTCGATGGGTCAGAGGAAATTTTTTCTTTAAAAATCCACGTTTATTTGTCGATGGGTGCTTTGAAAAACATTCTTTAAAAATCCACGTTTATTGGTCGGTGGGTCCTTGAAAAAATATTCTTTAAAAATCCACGTTTATTGGTCGATGGGTCCTTGGAAAAATATTCTTTAAAAATCCACGTTTATTGGTCGATGGGTCCTTGGAAAAATATTCTTTAAAAATCCACGTTTATTGGTCGATGGGTCCTTGGAAAAATATTCTTTAAAAATCCACGTTTATTGGTCGATGGGTCCTTGGAAAAATATTCTTTAAAAATCCACGTTTATTGGTCGATGGGTCCTTGGAAAAATATTCTTTAAAAATCCACGTTTATTTGTCGATGGGTCCTTGGAAAAATATTCTTTAAAAATCCACGTTTATTGGTCGATGGGTCAGAGGAAATCTTTTCTTTAAAAATCCACGTTTATTAGTCGATGGGTCAGAGGAAATTTTTTCTTTAAAAATCCACGTTTATTTGTCGATGGGTGCTTTGAAAAACATTCTTTAAAAATCCACGTTTATTGGTCGGTGGGTCCTTGAAAAAATATTCTTTAAAAATCCACGTTTATCGGTCGATGGGTCCTTGGAAAAATATTCTTTAAAATCCACGCTTATTGGTCGATGGGTCCTTGGAAAAATATTCTTTAAAAATCCACGTTTATTGGTCGATGGATCCTTGGAAAAATATTCTCTAAAAATCCATGAGCATTAGTCGATGGGTCCTCGAAAAAATATTCTTAAAAAATGCACGTTTAATCGTCGATGGGTCCTTTAAAATATATTCTTAAATAATCCACGTTTATTAGTCGATAGCGTTTTGGAAAATATTCTTTAAAAATCCACGTTTATCGGCCGATAGGTCCTTAAAAATATTTGTTTAAAAATGCACGGTTATTGTGTCGATGGGTCCCTAGAATTTTTTTTAAATCCACGTTTATTTATATTTATTTATTTATTGTGTCGACGGGTGCTTGGGGAAATATTCTACAAAAATTCAGGTTTATTGATCAATGGGTCCTTGGAAAAATATTCTTTAAAGACCCACAATTATTGGTCGATGGGTGCTTGATAAAATATTCTTTAAAAAATCCGTTTTCATTAGTAATTATTTCTTAAACCCTCCGGTATGTAAATATATCTAATTCGCAGTAGGAATATGTCGGTTCACCCCTTGGAAAATGTTCCAAACTTGACGATAAACTGTAGTTTAGAAACTATTCGTAAATCGTCTTGATTTTTTTAGCAAACGCAGTTCTTGTGGAAATTCTTTGCTTTCTGAGATTATGGCCAAAAGATCTGAAATCCTTAAAGCCACCAAATCCAATCGAGTGCCGAGGGAAATTTGGCACATCGCAATATTTCTTGTAAACTCCAACAAATTCAAATATGGTCCATATCGGTCCGATCATTTCAGAGCCTACCCCACAGAAGTTAAAAAAGCCTGTTAAATGTAGTTTAAGGTCGCTTCAAGGCTCTCAAGACCACGTAGTTCAGTGATATAGATTTCAACTGGAAGTTTTTAAATGGCATATGGGGTCTACAACCTTTCAGCGAAACAAAAAAAGCACTCTTCTACAGCAGATCTTCCTTCAAAAGAAGGCGCCTTTAGAAGGTATTCTATCTAAAGAAGACTTTCTCAGGACATGTTTTTTCTTCATAGGAGACTACCCCTTCAGTATATATTCCTTTCAGAGAAACCTCTCTATAAGGTCTTCTATTCATAGAAATATCCCTTTTAGGAAGTCTTTCTTACATAAAGGGTCTAATTTTTGATTCTTCCATAGACGAATCAATTAGGAGAGTATCCTTCCACAGAAAACCTATCCAGCAGGTCTCCCTTCTATAGAAGGCCACATTAGAATGTCTTCTTTCCTTAAATGAGGCCTATGAAGAAAATTCTCCTAAATGGGTCATACATGGAAGGAAGACCTCGTTAAAGGATCCATAGATGGCCATTTTAGGCGGTGCTGCTTGCATAGAATACTCCTTTAGGAGATCTTTTTACCACAGACGATTCCTTAGAAGTTCTTCCTACCATAGAAGATTCATTTATTCTATTGAAAACCACTTCAGATTGTCTTCCTTTCATAGAAGTCCTCTTTCGGAATGTACCAATCAAGACCTGCTCTGGAGGTCTTATCTCCACAAAAGACTTCATAAGGAGGTCTTGCTTCCACAGAAAACTCCTTTAGGAGGTCTTTCTTACACAGAAGACTCCTGTAGGTTGTGTTCATTCCATGAAAGACACTAAGATGGCCAGCATTGCATTGGAGGTCCGTTTGAGATGCCTTCTTTAAATAGAGGGCCCGTTTGGGAGGTTCTCCATTTACAGAATACCCCTTTAGGAAGTCTTCCATCCACAGAAGCACCTCTAAAGTTCTCCATTCGCAGAAAATCGTTGCAACACGTCCCCGTCCGTAGACGCCCCCTTTAAGACGTCTGTCTTTCCTAAAAGAAAGGAGACCCTCATTTAGAAGGTCTTGCTTCTATAGTAAATATTTTATGATATCTTCCATCCACAGAATACACTTTTTAGGAGGTATTTTTATCATAGAAGATCCCTAAGCAGGTCTTCCTTCCTTTTAGAGTCTTTTCCTATTTAGAGTATTTTTCCTATAGAAGTCCACATCAGAAGTTCTTGAAGAGCATTACCAAGAAAATCGCCATAGAATAACCCTTTAGGGGTATTCATTTCATAGAAAACACCCTTAGGAGGTCTTCCTTCCATAGAAGAGAATCCTTTTATGATATCTTCCATTCACATAATACATTTTTAGGAGGTCTTCCTTCCACCGAAGACACCCTTAGGAGGTCTTCCTTGCATAAAATAAAATTTAAGGAGGTCTTGCTCGCATAGAAGACCCTTCTAGAAGATATTCCATCCAAAGAAGAGGTCCTAAAGACCTTTTTCCAAATAGAAGAGCCATCAAGGTAGTCATTCTTCCGTAGAAGACCCATTTGGAAGGTTCTCTATTCACATAAGACTCCTCTAACAGGCCTCTCTTGCATAGGATATCCTTTTACCAGGTCTTCCTTCCCTGTATGACCCATTTAGGAAGATTTCATTCATAGAAGACCCATCCTGCAGCCTTCATATCCATGGATTAGGTCTTTAGGAGGTACTTCATTCATATAAGAGCTTTTCAGAAGGTATCCCTTGCAGAGTAGACCAGTTAACAAAGTGTTTCTTCCATAGAAGACCCCATAGGGAAATCTCCTTTCATAGAATACCCTTCCAGCAGGCCTACTTTCCATAGAAGACTCCTTTACGAGGTCTTCCTTCCATCGAAGACCCTTTTTGAGGTCTTCCTACCATAGAAGACCCCTTTAGGAGGTTCTACATTCATAGAAAAATGTTCAGCAGGTCTATTTTTTTTGCCTTTCTTAGAAAACACCTTTAGGGGTATTTCCGTCCATTTTAAGATCTTTCCAGCACGCCCTGCTTTCACGGAAGATCCCTTTACGATATCTTCCTTCCATCGAAGACCCCTTGAGGGTATCTTCCTTCCATAGAAGACCGCATTAGGAGGTTTTCTCTCCTTACAAGACCCTTCCAGCAGGTATCCCTCGCATAGGATACCGTTTTAGGAGGTCTTCCTTCCATAGAAGACCCTTATAGTAGGATTCCTTTCCTTATATGACACTTTTCCGTTGTATTTTTGCATAGAAAATACATTTAGGAGAAATTCCGTCCATAGAAGACCCTTCCAGTAGTCCTCCTTTTTATAGAAGACCCTTTTACGAGGTCTTCCTTCCATCGAAGAAGACCCCTGCACGAGTTCTTCATTCTAGAGAATACACTTTATAAGGCTTTCATTCCAAAAAGGCTCCTTCAGCAGGTCTTCCTTTCATAGAAAATCCATTTATCAGGTTTTCGTTCCATAGAAGAGTTTTTAAGATGTTTTCCATGTAAAGAAAATTACTTCAGGAGATCTTCCCTCCGCAGAAAACCTCCTACCATAGGATACACATTTTAAGAAGTTTACCTTCCTTAGATGATCCCTCCCGCAGGTCGTTTTTCCGTAGAAGAACACTCAAGGAGGATTTTTCCATTTCTATAAAAGTCTTATCCTTCAGGAAGTCATCCTTCTATAGTAGATTCTTTTAGAGATATTCCTTCCATTGAGGAATATATTGAGAGTATTCCTTCCTTTTTTTCTACTATAGGAGACCACTCCACCAGGTATTTTTCCATAGAATAGGCCTCTAGAACGTCTTCTCTCTGTCGAAGACGTCTTCATGACTTATTTTATCCATAGAAAGCCTCTTCATGTGGTGTTTCTACCATGTTAGGAGACCTTTTTACCTCATTCAGTAGGTCTTTCATTCACAGATGGCCTCTTTAGAACGTCTTTTATCTTTAGAAGTCTTCTACTTAAGGTGGACTTTAATATACAATATATTCCTAGAGGACGCCATCAGAAGGTCTTCTATCTGTAGAAGACGTCTTCAGTAGTGGAATACTTTAAGTCCATGTTTATATTAGGCAAATTTCCTTGCGGCAATTGTCAGTTTGAAGGAGAGAGAGGTGAGGCATATGGTAACCCTTTGCCTCTCAACCCCCTCTCTCAACAACAAACTGACAATTACCTCAAGGAAAATTACCTAATGTAAATAAGGACTAACTCTTTTTTTAGTTACCGACAAAAGTCGGTAAAATTAAAACCAAAATTATGAACGAAAAGTTTTAATTAAAGTCCACAGCACTCTTGATATCGGTAGGTCTTAACGATTACTACATTTGCTACCCTCTTAGGAGGTCTTTTTACCTCATTCAATAGGTCTTTCATTCACATATGATCTGTTTAGGACGTATTTTATCTATGGAAGTATCCTACTTTAGGAGGACTTCAATATACAGGAAAGCTTTGCAAGAGGTCTTTTAGAGGTCTTTCTACAATAAAAGATGTCCTAGAGGGGTATTCTCTTTATAGTACACCCACAAAGAAGACCTTCCTTCCACAAAGTACCCTTTTAGGAGGGTTTCCTTCCATGGAAGACTCCTCCAGAAGATCTTTTTCTGTAGAAAACCTCTTCGGGATGATCTTTCTATTCAGTTAGGAGACCTTTCTATCCGGTATCCCAACTTCTTATCTTCTTATCGCTTTAGCTGGTCTTCCTGACATAAAATATTTTTTGAGGTCTTCAATCTGCAAAAATATCTGCTTCAGACCTAATTTAGAGGTGTCTACCTTTGCAGATATTTGTTCCTTAGAAAACTTTTGCAGGAATTTCTTCATCCATAGAGGACTTCTCCAGTCGCCTTCTTTGTATAAAACACCCCATTAGAAACCTATATCTTCTATATAAGGTCTTCTATTTTCAGAAGATGTTTTACCTGTAGAAGAATCCATCAGGAGATCTTTCTCTTTATAAGACCTTTCTTCCTTAGAATATTTTTTAGAGGTCTTCCTTCTACAGAAGCCTTAAGCTTCAGGGGATCTTTCTACCACTGGATCCCCTTTGGGAAGTCTGTCTTTATGAGGAATTCATTTTATGAAAGACCCCTTCAATGGGTCTTCGATCTAGAGAATCTCCCTCTGAACGTATATGTGGAGAAAGACGTCTATCTTCAGACAGTATTTTATCTGTAAAAGGTTTAGTCGTCCTTTTGAAAGTTTTCTATCTACAGACATTTTAAGCTTCAGTAGATCATCCTACCTCAGAAAACCCTTTTAGAAAGTCGTTCGTTTTGATGGTATTAATTTAACCCCTGCAATAGGTCTTCTATCAGACTGTGAGCCTAAGTGAGCCTTCTATAGATAGAGGATTACCATGGCGAATTTTCTGTAGGTTAACTCTAAATAAAAAACTTTTAATCGAGACTTCATTATTGAGATCTCTCAGAAAGAGTCTATAGGAGCACCCTTTCTTTCAGAAAGAGTCTATAGGAGCACCCTTTCTTTCAGAAAGAGTCTATAGGAGCACCCTTTCTTTCAGAAAGAGTCTATAGGAGCACCCTTTCTTTCAGAAAGAGTCTATAGGAGCACCCTTTCTGTAAGAAAGGGTCTATAGAAGCAACCTTTTTTCCAAAAACGGTCTGTAGAAGCACCCCTTCTTTCAGAAAGGGTCTATAGAAGCACGCTTTCTTCCAGAAGGGTCTATAGAAGCACCCTTTCTTTCAGAAAGGGTCTATAGAAGCAACCATTCTTTCAGAAAGGGTCTATAGAAGCATCCTTTCTTTCAGAAAGGGTCTATAGAAGCAGCCTTTTTTTCAGAAAGGGTCTATAGAAGCTCCCTTTCTTTCATAAAGGGGCTATAGAAATGTCAATAGAAGCACCCTTTGGAGATATTTTTTCCATAAAAGACTTTTGCAGGAGGTTCTTCATCCTTGGAGAACTTCTCCGTTCGTCTTTCTGGTATAAAAACCCCTATTAGAAAACTTTCTTCTAAAGAAGGTCATCCTACCCAGAACACCATTTTAGGAAGTCTTTCGTTTTGAAGGTATTAACTTCATGAAAGACCCCTGTAATAGGTCTTCTATCTCGAGAAGACCCCAGCCTGTGGGGCTAGGTGACCCTTCTATAGATAGGGGACTACCATGGCGAATTTTCTGTACGTTAATTCTATATAAAAAACTCTTAATCGATACTTCATTATTGAGATTCCTTCGGGGTTTGAAAATAGTTCGTTACCTGGGCAACTATTTGCAAACCCCAAAGAGATCTAGGGAAGGCCAGTGTCTACAGATTTATTTTCAATAATTAACGTTTTATGTACCAGTTTTACTCTCTATATATTATTTTTTTAATTGTTTTCTAATATTCCCCCCTTCTCCTCTTTCCAGATACGTCATCCCACTGATGAAACCCAATGTCTGACCTGTCAATTGGGTACCTTGCCTGATGCCACCAAACAATACTGTCAAACAATACCCGAAGTTTATTTACGACCCGAATCAGCTTGGGCCATTGGAGCCATGGCATTCAGTGCTACCGGTATATTGGTGACACTGTTTGTTGTGGGTGTGTTTGTAAGGTAAGTAGAACGGAAAAGAAAACATTAAAACACCCCAAAAAATATTTTAACTTTTGTCAAGTTTTTCATTTTCTGGTCAAGTGGCATTTGCTGACATGGCGTTTATTTGTTGAGATATCCATGCACGAGTCGAATGTCTTTGGTATGACCGACGGACAACTACTTAACAAATAACAATGCCATTGGCCATTACAATTCAACTCCAGTTGACAATGTCCACACAATGGCATTGAAGTCATGTTGTCCTTTATTGCAAAAGGATGTTAGTTGTCATTATTGTATTACATGAAAGAGGACATTGAGTAGGTGAAAAAATCGAAGCTTCTTGATGTCAAAAATTGGAGATTCTTAAATGGAAGGGAACCTCAATAAAAATGTTTAAAGGGTTTACAATGTCAAAATATAACACTAAAGTTGTTAAAAGGCCAGAGGCAAATGGGTGTGTAACGCATTCAAAACGACATAAAATGGCGCCTCAAACCAGGATATGTATGTAATACATTCAATACCACATGAGTTGGCGCCTCAAACCAGGATATTCTAAAACCCCCAAACTTTTTCAAATTTTATTACATTCCAACATGAATGTATGAAATGAATGTTCAACCAAAAAAAATCCCATATTATTTGGCCATGATCCAGATGTACACAACATTTGACCTCAAGCTTAAACAATATTCTGGCCAAATATAATCCTTATCTGACAACAATAAAAATCCTTGACTTTGCAAATGTTAAATTTCAAAATTTTATAATGTTTCTTTTTTTGTTACATTACATTGAAAACTATGTTGCAATTTGAACTTTACAAATATTACAAAATCGCACACACACACACAAAGGCATTATCCACCCTACGAATACTAACTACACGATGTGTAACATATCCTTATAACAACAATGTTGAACATTGTGTGTGTTTAAAATGAGCAAAAAAAAAACGTTTTTCAATGGAATTTCTAAAACATTTTAGAAGCTATAATAATTAAAGTTTCACCCATCCCGCAATAAAACGAAGGAAACAATGGCGGATATTACCAAGGAGAAAGCAACAATAGAGAATGTGAAACATATTAGTTGGAATTTTTTTATTTTTTAAAACTATGGAATGGATGATTCTTTAGGAGGCCTCCGTCCACAGACACATGCTTGTCTATTTTCAAAAATCTTTGGAATTGAGGCTGCCACACCATACAGAATGTAGTTCAGACTAAATTTCTCAGGTTTGTTGAGACAGCTGACATTCTTCACCAGACCTCCTTAGGAGCTTTGCCTTCCATAGAAAAACAAGCCTCCTACGACCTCCGTAGAAGCCTCCCACGGAGGTCTTCTATTCTATAGAAGCCTCCCACGGAGGTCTTCTATTCTATAGAAGCCTCCCACGGAGGTCTTCTATTCTATAGAAGCCTCCCACGGAGGTCTTCTATTCTATAGAAGCCTCCCACGGAGGTCTTCTATTCTATAGAAGCCTCCCACGGAGGTCTTCTATTCTATAGAAGCCTCCCACGGAGGTCTTCTATTCTATAGAAGCCTCCCACGGAGGTCTTCTATTCTATAGAAGCCTCCCACGGAGGTCTTCTATTCTATAGAAGCGTCCTACAGAGGTCTTCTATTCTATAGAAGCCTGGTACCGAGGTCTTCTATTCTATAGAAGCCTCCCACGGAGGTCTTCTATTCTATAGAAGCCTCCCACGGAGGTCTTCTATTCTATAGAAGCCTCCTACGGAGGTCTTCTATTCTATAGAAGCCTCCTACGTAGGTTTTCTATTCTATAGAAGCCTCCTACGGAGGTCTTCTATTCTACAGAAGCCTCCTACGGAGGTCTTCTATTCTATAGAAGCCTCCCACGGAGGTCTTCTATTCTATAGAAGCCTCCTACGGAGGTCTTCTATTGTATAGGGGAGGCTTCTATTCTATAGAAGCCTCCCACGGATGCCTTCTATTGTATAGAAGCCTCCCACGGAGGTCTTCTATTCTATAGAAACCTCCTACGGAGGTCTTCTATTCTATAGAAGCCTCCCACGGAGGTCTTCTATTCTATAGAAGCGTCCAACAAGGTCTTCTATTCTATAGAAGCCTGGTACCGAGGTCTTCTATTCTATAGAAGCCTCCCACGGATGCCTTCTATTCTATAGAAGCCTCCAACGGTGGTCTTCTATTCTATAGAAGCGTCCAACAGAGGTCTTCTATTCTATAGAAGCGTCCAACAGAGGTCTTCTATTCTATAGAAGCCTGGTACCGAGGTCTTCTATTCTATAGAAGCCTCCCACGGATGCCTTCTATTCTATAGAAGCCTCCCACGGAGGTCTTCTATTCTATAGAAGCCTCCCACGGAGGTCTTCTATTCTATAGAAGCCTCCCACGGAGGTCTTCTATTCTATAGAAGCCTCCCACGGAGGTCTTCTATTCTATAGAAGCCTCCTACGGAGGTCTTCTATTCTAAAGAAGCCTCCTACGGAAGTCTTCTATTGTATAGAAGCCTCCTACGGAGGTCTTTTATTTTATAGAAGCATCCTACGGAGGTCTTCTATTCTATAGGAGGTCTTCTATTCTATAGAAGCCTTCTATGGAGGTCTTCTATTCTATAGAAGCATCCTACGGAGGTCTTCTGGCCTCCTACGGAGGTCTTCTATTCTATAGAAGCCTCCTACGGAGGTCTTCTATTCTATAGAAGCCTCCCACGGAGGTCTTCTATTCTATAGAAGCCTCCTACGGAGGTCTTCTATTGTATAGGGGAGGCTTCTATTCTATAGAAGCCTCCCACGGATGCCTTCTATTGTATAGAAGCCTCCCACGGAGGTCTTCTATTCTATAGAAACCTCCTACGGAGGTCTTCTATTCTATAGAAGCCTCCCACGGAGGTCTTCTATTCTATAGAAGCCTCCTACGGAGGTCTTCTGTTCTATAGAAGCCTCCTACGGAGGTTTTCTATTCTATAGAAGCCTCCTACGGAGGTCTTCTATTCTATAGAAGCCTCCTACGGAGATCTTCTATTCTATAGAAACCTCCTACGGAGGTCTTCTATTCTATAGAAACCTCCCACGGAGGTCTTCTGTTCTATAGAAGCCTCCTACGGAGGTCTTCTATTCTATAGAAGCCTCCTACGGAGATCTTCTATTCTATAGAAACCTCCTACGGAGGTCTTCTATTCTATAGAAACCTCCCACGGAGGTCTTCTATTCTATAGAAGCCTCCTACGGAGGTCATCTATTCTATAGAAGCCTCCTACGGAGGTCTCTATTCTATAGAAGACCCTCCTACGGAGGTCTCTATTCTATAGAAGACCCTCCTACGGAGGTCATCTATTCTATAGAAGCCTCCTACGGAGGTCTTCTATTCTATAGAAGCCTCCTACGGAGGTAACTATTCTAAAGAAGTCTCCTACGGAGGTCATCTATTCTATAGAAGCCTCCTACGGAGGTCTTCTGTTCTATAGAAGCCTCCTACGGAGGTCTTCTTTTCTATAGAAGCCTCCTACGGAGTTCTTCTCTTATATAGAAGCCTCCTACGGAGGTCTTCCATTCTATAGAAGGCTCCTACGGAGGTCTTATATTCTATAGAAGCCTCCTACGGAGGTCTTCCATTCTGTAGAAGGCTCCTACGGAGGTCTTATATTCTATAGAAGCCTCCTACGGAGGTCTTCTATTCTATAGAAGACCCTCCTACGGATAATCATTTCCAACATTGTTGCCGAATGCTATTACCAACTTTTAGGCCACCAAAATACATAACGATCCGCAATTGATAATTTTGTTGCACCATAGAAAATTTTCACATTTATTCCACATGCATTTTACAAAATCATAGCTATTAAAAGGATATTAAAATTTCATTAGCACTTATAATGATATTTTCCTCTCTCTCTCTCCTCACTTCTTTTTTCACCTATCTTTCCATCTGCATAACAACAATGCAATGCATGCTTGCTCTCCCACAACGATGATGATAATGATGACAACAACGATGATGCTCTGGAATGACTATTACAATCTAAACCACATCCGCAGACACAATGACACACCAATTGTCCGGGCATCCGGCAGGGAGTTAAGCTACATTCTGCTGGCAGGCATTCTGATGTGTTATGCGGTCACATTTGCCCTGGTACTGAAGCCGACAAATGTGGTGTGTGCCATACAAAGGTAAGTACATTTTTGGAAGGGGAATTCCAGTGTTTAATTTTTTGCTCCACTCTATGTCACGTGCCGCAATGCCTCTTGCTATCAAAAAAAATGGGTAAACAGCCAGCCAGCCAGCCAACCATGGTATTGATAATGTTTTTGCTACTGATTTTTGGCTTGACTGGAGATGTTTGCATTGGTTTGCTGTGTATCTGTGTGTGTGCAATTGGTTTTTGATCTGTTTGTAATTCGGTCGGTCGGTCTCTGGCGAGTGCTGATACGAAATGTGCTAGTGTGATTTTGCACTCCAAATCACTAAATAATATAAATATTCAAATAGAATTTTGCTTATTCCCGGACTCAGTGGTGATTTCAGCAGGGAATTTAAATGTACTTCGTGGTTTATTCAAAAAAATAACAAATAAAACAAACTGCAGGGTAGAATTGAATTTTGCGTTTTTTTGTAATGCATTTGGAATATGATTAAAATTCACATGAAACGGTTCATTTGCAAATAACATAAAGCATAAATTATCCATGTAAAGTTATATGGGTAAATTTGATAAGGATATTATTCAATGTTGGGAAAAGGGAAATGGATTTTCACATTTTAGTAGCGTGAATAAAATAATAATTTATTACGTGAATATTTGATACCAGGATAATACTATTAGGCAATTTCTGATATTTGGATAAGATAGATAGGCATTTTCTAATACTAGGATGACGGATATAAACAATTTCTGATACTTCAGTAACGTGGATAAGTAAATTCTGATACTTGGATAACGTGGATAAGCGATTTCCGATAATTGGATAAAGTGGATAAGCGATTTCTGATATTTGGATAAAGTGGATAAGCAATTTCTGATACTTGGATAAAGTAGATAAACAATTTCTGATACTGATATAATGTAGGTAAGCGATTTCTGATACTTGTAAAATATGATACTGATACAATTAAGATAAGCAATTTATGATACTTGGATAACATGGATAAGCGATGTTTGATTCTAATACTTGGATAACGGGGATAGGCCATTTAAGATATTTGGATGACATTGATAACCAATTTCTAATACTTGGATAACGTGCATTAGCAATTTCTGGTACTTGGAACATTTTTCATATGCATGGATGACGTGGGTAAGAGATTTTGATATTTGGATAACCTGGATAAACAATTACGGATACTTGGATAACGTTGATAAGTAGCTGCTGATACCTGGATAACGTAGATAACCAATTTCTGATACATGTATAAGGTGCATAAACTATTTCTTATTCTTGGATAACGTGGATAAGCAATTTGTAATACTTGGATAACATGAATAAACACTTTCTGATACTTGGATAACGTGGATAAGTGATTTTTTATACTTGGATTACGTGCATAGACAATTTCTGATACTTGGATAACGCGGATAAGCGATTTCTTCTACTTGGATAACGTGGATAAACGATTTTTGGTAATTGGATAAAGTGGATAATCGATTTCTGATATTCGGATAACAAGCATAAGCGATTTATGATAGTTGTATAAAGTGGATAAGCGATTTCCGATACTTAGATAAAGTGGATAAACAATTTCCGATACTTAGATAACTTGGACAAGGGATTTTTGATACTTGGATGACTTGGATAAGCGATATCGTATATTTGCAATACAAGGATAAGTGATTTCTGATACTTGTATTAAGTGGATAAGCAATTTCTTACTTAATAACATGGATATGAAATTTATGGTACTTGTACAACGTGGATAAGGAATTTTTGATAATTGAATAAAGTGTATCCACTTTCTTATAATTGGACAACGTGGATATGCAATTGGTGATACTTGGATAACGTAGATAAGCGATTTCTGTTACTTCGATAATGTGGATAAGCGATTTCTGATAGTTGTATAAAGGGGATAAACGATTTATTTTACTTAGATAACATGGATAAACAATTTCTAATACTTGGATAACGTGGATAGGCAGTTTATAATATTTGCATAACCTGGATAAGTAATTTCTGATACATATATAACGTAGATAAGTGTTTTCGGATACACTGATAACGTGGACAAGCAATTTCTAATACTTGGATAACGTAGATAGACGATTTCTGATACTTGGGTAATATGCATGAGCAATTTCTGATGCCTAGATAAGCTGTTTCTAATAATGGAAAACCAATTTTTGGAAACAATAGGAAGATGGTCGGAGCCGAGGGAAATTACGCGTTGCAAAGACACGTCATTTATCAGACCGGGTGCTACAATTGTGATGTCTGGCGATCTGTGACAATTTCCCCCTATCCTTGTAGGAGCGTGTTCAGAGGCCTTTTAATCCTGTACCGTGACTTTGGATGCCTTCTAAGACTATGTAGACGACTTAAGATAACTTATAATGTTATGACGTGACCTTAGATGACTCCTTAGACTATGCAGACTTCTGTGGTCGTCTTAAGATACTATACAGAAACCTTATTCTGTTTCCTATGGTATACAGAAGACCTCTGATACCTTATAATTAGACATCGGATTTTTGCATTTTTTTATTTCTCATCTGATTGGACTCAAATTTTGGATCTAGGCGTTTTGAGGGTCAATTTTTCGATATTTGGGGTCATATCAAAAATATGCAAAAAATATGCAAAAAATATGCAAAAAATATGCAAAATATATGCAAAAAATATGCCAAAAAATAAGCAAAATATGCAAAAAATATGCAAAATATGCAAAAAATATGCAAAATATGCAAAAACTATGCAAAATATGCAAAATATGCAAAAAATATGCAGAATATGCAAAAAATATGCAAAATATGCAAACAGTTTTTGGTCGAAAATCGTCAAAAAAGTCGTAAAATTTACAATTAAAGTTGGAAAAAAGCATCAAAAAAACTTTAAAGTGTCCTAAATTAAGACTGTTGGTCATTTAACGTCGATTATTTAGCAGATTATTGTGTTATTGATATCTCTTACGACGGTATGGTGTAGGGTATATGATATTGTAATACTATTTATACCCTACACCACTATGTGGAAAGGGTATTATAAGTTTGTTTTGGGAAAAATTCATGTAACACCGCGAAATATTCGTCGGAGACCCCCAATGTGGTATACCAATCTTCATATCTCGGCGAGATAAAGCGATTTTGAGATGTGTGTCCGTCCGTCCGTCCGTCCGTGTGTCCGTCTGTCCATTATAAATTGTAATCAAACTCCAGGCCGCAATTATGGACCGATCGTCACGAAATTTGGTATGGAGGTCGGCTTCACATCAGAATAGATCGCTATTTTAATTGGTGATGATCGTGAAATATTTAGCGGGTGAAATGGACCAAAAACATAATTTTTATCAGATTTTGTAGCTCCTCTGTAGGTCGCAATTATAGTCCGATCGCCTCGAAATTTTAAATAAGGTAAGAATATATGACAAAGAAGAAGCTTGCAATTTGAGATGGCGATTAGATAATATTTAGAGGGTTAAATGGAACACAACTTTTGTTCTATCTTATATCTTTGTTCCTGAAAGAGACACCTTGCCCACTCGTGAGTTATATTTGGAAGACGATCTCTTGACCTTTCAATTGATGTCAATTATGTTGATGTACGTGATCAGATAACAGAGTTACAGCCTAATATATCCAGTTTTTTGTTTGTAGTGTAATCATAAACCCGCTAGAGGTCGCAACTATAGCTCAATAGTCACGAAATTTTGCACGAGGTAAGAGTTTATGTTGAAGAAAATGCCTATAATTTTGCATGATTATCTGATATTATTTAGCGGTTGACATAGACCATTACTTTTGTATGAAAATATACAAGTTTTATTTTTGGTCCATATCTTCATTCCTGGAGGGCATATACCGGCAAAGGAACTTACACATGGAAAAATGATGCAAATTGCAATAATGTGTCTGCTAGATAACGCACCTTCTACCTGATATATAATGTGTTTTGTGTAGGGAACCACAATTTCCTCCCATGCTACAAATTGTCTCTATCATGACAGAGAAATTTTCAGTTCAGTTGTCAAATTGGATTTTATACAAATATTGCAACATGGGGTCGCCTCGCCACCTAAAACTATATCGGTCCTTAGGGTACCTCCCACACAAAATTCGGAAAAGGGAAATTTAAGAGTCCCTTTGAATCGTTATGAATTTTTTCAGCAGATTGTACTTGCGCCCCAAATCCGTAAGTTAACTCTCAAGGGGATTTTCTGATTGGTCGAAAATTTACACATCGTATTATTTCATCCAGTCATGTGTCAGGTCGGAATATGGACTATATCTGTCCGTCCTTCGAGTACCTCCCACACAAAATTTGGGAAAGTGCAGTTTGAAGACCCGTATCGGGTCTATTTGATTATTATTTTCTTTTTGAAGAAGGTTCTTTTTACGTTCCGTATTCTGGTCCCTTTCCCGGGGTAAGTCATACTTCCTGAGATAATCGTTCAGAAGTTCCAAAAACCCCTGCTGGCTCCAACTAAAATTACAAATTTGAAAAAATAATTCTCAAATATTTCCAAAACTTAGAATTTAGCTTACTAAAATTGATTTGGTATATCCCCACATTGCGATTCCTACAGATTCCACGTATTTTGAAGCAAACTGGTGTTACAAAATAAATATATTTTTAGAGGCTAAAGGTATATCACCGTTAGCGCCGCTGACTTATACTCCCTTCTTTGATGTTTAATTGAATATGAATAATTTTGGGATTTATAAATTTGTTTGCATCCAAAATTTTTGAATTTCTATTCATTGTTAGTTATTTCTACCGGTATAAAATATATTTCAGATATCACAATATATGCCCACAATGAACTATTTTCGAAGCATATGTGAGGTACAAGTGCACAATTTTGGACGACAAATCTTCAATAAACTTCCAATTTTCCCAATTATGAAATATACCAAATTGCGTGGTATATATGTATTTATTTTAAGTGTATTCCAAAGAGGAACCTGATACTCAAAGACAATTTGAAGATGTAGCAGGAGCGGCTAATCAATGTGAATTTTCCTATTTTCGAATATTATTTAGAAATGTATAATTTATATATTTTTCCACAAACATCCCAGTAAACACAAGAGAGGTTTCTTTTATATCAATGGATTCATATTAAGTTATTGATAGTGTCATAAGTTGCCACTTGTAGAAACGTTTTTCATGGCTGAAATACTCAGCAAATATCGCCAACATTACTAAGGGGTATTTTGCCACCATTAACAATTTGATGGGAATCGAACTCCGACATTCGGCGGGCAAGGCGGTTGCAGATACCTAATTCCGACTAGTTGTGGTGTAGGGTATGACATGGTCGGCCCCGTCCGACTATAACCTTTGCTTACTTGTTTTATTGTTAAACTATGCAAAAATATAAAATTTGATAAAATATCAATCATTTTATGTAAATTTTATATTTTCTTTGTCTTAATTTGTAGCTTTAGGCTGGTTTTAACTCAAAGGGAAGAAGTCGATGTCGAATTTTTTTAGGCGGTCTAAACTGTTTACTTAGATTAGATTTTAGATAGATTTAAGATTAAGATTGCCAATTGAGCACCATTGGAATAAGTTAACACGTGCTACTGGAGCCTCGAAATTATGAAAATCTCGTCTCTCTCGGCGACCCATATCTGTGGAATGGTTAAAACTATTTGCCCGTATTATGTATTAAATTAAAAGCCATTCTGTTTATTTTATATTCAAAAACAAAATGCGTAAGCATTACTGAATTCGAGATAGAAAGCCAGTGTTCCGATTAGGGCGAAAATGGAGCCTATCTGGGTATAGCCAACTACTTGGAGAACGCATTGTTTTAGTTGTTCGTCCTTTGTAATTAATTGGTTGTAATCTGTGGTGAGCTCGACTCGGAGTTAATGTGACTTTTTTATGAATTTCGAACAGTTGTTCTTTTGTAAGTTTGGATCGAATATTTCCGAAGTAGTTTCAATATACGCTTTGTTAAGATTTTTGTCGCCATTTGACTCTTTACGGTGTTTTGCACTGTCGGATCAAACAATGCCAAGCCAACAAGTTCAGGGCTAAGATACCACAGGTGATTTATCATTTTTTATTTCCTTTTTCTGTCAATGTTTTCGTATTTCAATAGATTTTCAATGATTGATGCTAAACGCTTAGTAGAATCTGAAGAACCATCTGTACCGAAAATAATCAAGCGCAGCTTCAACAAAAACTCCTAACCATGAAATGTCATTGCTGTTGGATCCCTGTAAAGTGTCCTATAGGAACGTTAGTCGTATCATTTTTTCTACAGTAGAAGCTCTCGGAGGGGACCCCAACAAATATATGATCTTTAGAAGCTTTATCCGTTTATTTCGGAGAATAAACAGTGAAAAATACTAGCAACAACTTCAAGGAAGATACCCCAAAACAAGGCTATTTGCGTGCACTGGCATAGAAAACTATTACCAGGTATTCCTAAAACAGTGCAGAAAGAACGGGTTGCTGTTCTGGTATCATCTGGTATGGGGTTAAAGTACAACTCCTGGGCGTTCCTGAAACTGACAGTAGTTCAGAAGAGAAACAAGTCTTAGCAGTGTACGAATGCCTAGAATAATGGGGTCTTACCAGCTTGAGCAGATGTTAAGTCGAGAGCTTCTGTAGCTGCGTACAGATTTATAAGAAGTATTGTTGAGAGGGATTTTTGACTGCAAGTTTGGCAGCACATCCGGACATCAAACAAACATATTCACGCGATTTCTATAAGAATAGTCTGCGATTGACAAATCCAAGTTCGATGTAGGCAAGAATATTTTAAAACTACTTCCCAGCTGACTTCCCAAGAACAAGAGGTCGTAGAAGCACTTTGTGTTTTCATATTTCGAGCCCGGTTTAACGCGCCTAGAACGTTTCTTATTTTGTTTATTTATTTTGTATCAAAGGACAACAACTGAGTGTTATAAATGAGAGTGTGGGTTATTGATTTTACAAAACCTATAATGAACAAGATAATGGTTATGTAGATATAATATTGGATGGATTGGGTAAACATAATCAATAGGTTGAAAAGGATTAGAGACAATAGATTGAGTTTAATACAACAAATAGTGAAAGCGAAATTCAGAAATTTTTTTAGGCCCAAAAAAAGACCTAAACCGCATTGAAGATTTATTGAAATACGAAACAAATATCAGATAAAGGAAATAACAAAATGATATATCATCTGTGGTATCTTAGTCCTGATCTTGTTGGCCTGATCTGATAGTTCAAACCACCGTATAGAGCCAAATGCCAAAAATCTTAACAAAGTAAGCAGAAGAAGATGGAAAAAACCAAACTAATAGTACGGTTACACTAGAGTTTTTTGTCGGGTTAACCCACTTCGAGAGGATTTATTTGACGTTTGCGCTATGGAATTGACATTTGAAATCCAAACCCACTGGGTTAATCCGGCTAAGTGTAACCGGGGTATAACAAAAGGACAACTGCCGAAATTTCCAGAAAAAGTCTACCAGGCGTAATTACAGGGTATACTAACTTGTTGTTCAAGAGATTAAGCATTAACTCCGAATTTCTTGAAAAAGATCCTGTAACTTGACCGCAGAACATCAATTACCAGGAAGTGTAAAGGATGTTAAACAACTTGAAAGTTGTGAACGACATAGCAGAGCAAGGAGTCGAGTTCATCACCAAGTAGTCATCTTTACCCATCTTAAATAAATTTAAATATGAACAAAATGTAAAAGACATTTGTTTTCATTCCCAAAAATTGATAATATAGGAAGAAATAAGAAATAACTTAAAAAATTAAGTTACAATGTTTTATTTATAAAAGCACTTAAAACTAGAACATAATTTTTAATGATGGATTCTCTCAAATAAAACGCTGGTGGCCGTTTAATATTGCCACAATTTTTAATTCAAATGCAAGCGTTTTATTTGAGAGATTTAATCATTAAAAATATTTTCTAGTTTTAAGTGCATTTGTAAATAAAATACTGTAACTTATTTTTTAACTATTTTTTATTTTTAACTTTTCAGCATTTAATTTGTTTGACCACTGCGAACCTCATAACAAAATTAAAGCCAATTTAGGCCGAAAATGTAGATAAAAACTTTAAAATACCTGAAATCGTGTTGTACCGTTGTATAGGGGCTTTACCAAAACCTTGACCTGAGTCCAACATTTTTAGTGAGGAAGTTTCTGTACCATTCGGAACCCCAAATGTCAAGTTGTAGCCAATTCGGCCTAAAATTTTAACCAGAATCCTTAAAATACTTTAATCCGGTGGTACTGCTATATGGGGGCTCTAAGAAAAAAATGGACCCATATTGGTTTTGGTTTCATATTCATGTATTGTCATCCAAGTCTGAAAAGTGTGCAAAGTTTTAGTTTGATTGGTCAACTACAACTGTGTGGAAAATAAGTTACTACACCATTTTCAGATGTAATTCGAATTATTTTAATTGTAATTCGAGAATTCTATTTGTAATTCGTAACATTTCAGTTGTAATTCGAGAATTCCTTTTGTAATTCGAATTATTCCATTTGTAATTCGAATTATTCCATTTGTAATTCGAAATATTCCATTTGTAATTCGAATTATTCCATTTGAAATTTGAATTATTCCATATGTAATTCGAATTATTCCATTTGCTATTCGAATTATTCCATTTGTAATTCGAATTATTCCATTTGAAATTCGAATTATTCCATTTGTAATTCGAATTATTCCATTAGTAATTCGAATGATTCCCTTTGTAATTTCAAATAAAATAATTCGAATTACAAATGGAATAATTCGAATTACAAATGGAATAATTCGAATTACAAATGGAATAATTCGAATTACAAATGGAATAATTCGAATTTCAAATGGAATAATTCGAATTTCAAATAGAATAATTCGAATTACAAATAGAATAATTCGAATTACAAAAGGAATAATTCGAATTACAAATGGAATGTTACGAATTACAAATAGAATTCTCGAATTACAAATGAAATGTTACGAATTACAACTAAAATGTTTCGAATTACATCTGAAAAAGGTGTAGATTTGAACTAAACAGACACAAAAGCAGGGTTTTTTCACAATAGACTCCATTTTCACCCTAAGGCGTTTTCGGGACATTGGCTTAATTATCTTGAATTCAGTATTACTTACGTATTTTGTTGTTCGGCAAGAAATATTAAGAATAGTATGGCATTTAATTTAATGCATGACACGGGCAAATAGTTTTAACCGTTTCATAGATATGGGTAGCTGAAGTCGTCAAATAGTCAAAAAGTCGAGATTTTCATAACTACGAGGACCCAGTGGCATGTGTTAACATATTCCAATTGTGCTGAAACTTTAACAATCATAAAATCTAACCAAACTAAACACTTTAGGGGAGTGCCGCATAAAAAAATCCAACATCGATGTTTTCCCTTTGAGTTAAAACCAGACTAATGCAACAAATTAAGACAAAGAAAATATTGAATTTTAAGTAAAATATTTGACAATTTAACAAATTTTATATTTTTTAATAGGTTAATAATAAAAAATGGTATTACAATATATATATAACCATATTTTTATATCCACACTGTGGTAAGGGGTCTCAATAGCATAATAATCTGCTAAAAAAGCGACGTTAAACGGCCAACAACTTTAATTTAGGACACTTTGATGATTTTTCCCAACTTTAAATCTCAATTTTACGACTTTTATGACGATTTTCGGCCAAAAACTGTTTGCATATTTTTTGCATATTCTGCATATTTTTTGCATATTTTGCATTTTTTTTGCATATTTTGCATATTTTTTGCATATTTTTGCATATTTTGCTTATTTTTTGCATATTTTGTGCATATGCAAAATATGCAAATATGCAAAATAAATACAAAATATGACCCTGCCATTGAATTTAGATTTCTTTGAAACGAATTTTGGTCCAATCAGAATCTTCGTATCTCTATTATTAAAAAATATGCAAATATGCAAAATCCGATGTCTACTTATAATGCTATCCCGTGAGAGAAGATGCCTTTTGAGGTTATACAAACTACCTCAGAAGTCTTATGATTATTATAGAGCCTCACACAACTTCTTATACAGAAGCTTTCAGAGGCTTTTTGAATAATATACCGTGAAAGAAGATGCCTTCTGATGTTATACAAAAACCTTACACAGCTTCTTATGTTATGCAGAAGACTTCAGAGGCCTTATTGTGCTATACTTTGACCTAGGATGAGGCCATGAAGAAAGCCTCAGAAGTCTCCTACCCACATGCAGAGACAAAACACAGCTTACTATGGTATACAGAAAACTTCAGAGGCCTTATAATGCTATGCCGTGCAATAAGATACCTTGTGAGACTGCAGAGACGACCTAAGATGACATAAGATGCCTTCTAAGACTATGTAGACGACCTAAGAAATTTTTTAATTCTACACATAAACAGCCTCTTATGGTATATACAAGACTTCAGAGCCTTATGCAGAGAGGCTTTATAATGCTATACCGTGACTTAAGATGCCTTCCGAGGCTACGTAGACGATTTCAGAAGTATTCCGATGCCATGCAGAAACCTTGAAAAGCTTTTTATGGTGTACATACGACTTCAAAGACCTTATAATGCTATACCGTGACTTAGGATGCTTTCTGCCTTTCGGTGGTATACAGAGACACACAGCTTCTTATGGAATGCTGACGACTTCAGATGCTTTACAATACCATACCGTGATATCAGAAGTCTTCTGATGCTATACAGAAACTTTAAAAAGCTTCTTATGGAGTACAGAATACTTCTGAGGCCTTATAATGTTATACAGTTCCTAAAGATACATTCCGAGATGAACTCAGAAGTTTTCTGATTATATACAGAACCTTACATAGGTTCTTATAGAGGACTTAAGAGGCCTCACTATGCTATAGAACATTTCAGAGGCCTTATAATGCTAAACCGTGACAAAATATGCCTTCTGAGGCTATCATACGACCTAAGAGTTCTTATAATGTAATACCGTGCCCTCAAATGACTTCCTAGACTATGCAGACTACCTCAGAAAGAAAGAAAGTCTTTACACAACTTCTATCGGTATACAGAAGCCACCTTGTTCCTTCTGGAATGTTGGTGGGAAATAACAATTTATTTTTATACCCTCCATAATACTATCATTCCGTTTGTAACTAATCGAAATAATAATTTTAGACCCTACAAACTATATATTTTTTTGATCAACATGCAATTCTATATCGATATAGCCATGTCCGTCAGTCTGTGGAAACCAATCTAGCGGCCGAACGGATTGAAGTGGGTGGATGCAAAAAATCTATTGTACGTACGTAGGACTTATGGTATTGAAAATGGGCTATGTAGGTCCACGTTTTTGGTTTGTATGGGGGCTATACAAACTGAGGCGTCGAATGTAATTTGATGTAATTTGGTATTTTGTGTTTTCAGAGGCTAAGCAAAAATGTCTATAAAAAATGTTTATATAGGTCCACGTTTCTTTATAGCCCCCATAGGACGGTATCTCCCGATTTTCGGTATTTTGGAGGTTTTAGCCTCATTATTTCACCAAAGTGGCTGAAATTTCGTATTTATATCCGTCATAGAACGATACTTCTCGATTTTCGGAGTTTTGAAGGTCGTGTACTCAATATCCCGCCGAAATGGGTTTAATTTGGTATTTAGTCTTCGTTATGAGTACGAAGCTTTCCACCGGAAATTTTTCGGTATAGATCCACGCCTTGTGTGCTAAATATCCCGCCGAAATGGGTTTAATTTGGTATTTAGTCTTCGTTGGGAGTACGAAGCTTTCCACCTTACATTTTTCGGTATAGATCCACGCCTACATATAGCCGCCACAGAACGGTACCTCCCGATTTTCGGTATTTTGAAGGTCGTGTACTCAATATCCCGCCGAAATGGGTTTAATTTGGTATTTACTCTTCGTTGGGAGTACGAAGCTTTCCACCGGAAATTTTTTCGGTATAGATCCATGCCTTCATATAGCCGCCATAGAACGGTACCTCCCGATTTTCGGTGTTTTGAAGGCAGTGGCCTCAATATCCGATTTTCGGTATTTTGAAGGACGTTTACTCAATATCCCGCCCAGATGGGTTTAATTTGGTATTTAGTGTTCGTTGGGAGTATGAAGCTTTCCACCATACATTTTTCGGTATAGATCCACGCCTTCATATAGCAGTTATACGGTATACGGTACCGATTTTCGGTATTTTGAAAGTTGTGGCCTCAATTCCCCACCGAAATAACTGATATTTGGTATTTAGTCTTCGTCGGTGGTAAAAAACATACCACCTGAAATTTTTCGGTATAGGTCTACGCCTTCATATAGTCCCCGTTGAACGGTACCTCCCGATTTTCGGTATTTTGAAGGTTTGGGCCTATATATCTCACCAAAATGGCTGAAATTTGGTGGAAGATTAAAGCTGGAGGTTTAGAACTTTTCACCTGCAATTTGCCGATATAGGTCGACGTCCTCTGATAGCTCCCATAGAACTGTACCTCCCGATTTTCGGTATTTTGAAAGTTGTGACCTCACATAGACCCCGTAGAACCGTATCTATCGGTTTTCGGTATTTCGAGTGATCTCAATATTACCACCGATATGACTGAAATTTTGTATTTAGACTGTCATGGGGGTATAAAATATTGCAGAATAGAATTTCCGGTATTTTGAAAGTTGTGACCTCACACAGACCCCGTAGAACCGTATCTGTCGGTTTTCGGTATTTCGAGTGATCTCAATATTGTTCCACAAACATCCCAGAAGGGACAAGGGGGACTTCTCTCATATCAATGAGTGCACCCCGATTCATATTAGCTCAAAGATATGGGACCTACTTGTAGAGAAGTTTTACATGACTGAAATACTCAGGAAATGGCGCCAACATTACTGAGGGGTATTTTGCCACCGTTGAAAATGTTTTGATGTTGGCTGGCCGGGGAATCGAACCCACGACCTTCTGCGTGCAAGGCGGGTGTGCATACCATTGCACCACGGTGGCACCCAAATATTACCACCGATAAAACTGAAATTTTGTATTTAGACTGTCATGGGGGTATAAAATATTGCAGAATAGAATTTCCGGTATTTTGAAAGTTGTGACCTCACATAGACCCCGTAGAACCGTATCTATCGGTTTTCGGTATTTCTATTGACCTCAATATTACCACCGATATGACTGAAATTTTGTATTTAGACTACCATGGGGGTGTAAAATATTGCAGAATAGAATTATCAGTATAAGTCCATGCGCTCCGGCGATTATTTTGTTTTTTGATTTTTCTCATCTATGAACATTGTAGTTTCACAATCCGCATAAACTTCCCTGTGGTAAGCATTTAAAGTTGCTTAATGAGCACCGTGCACATTATTTAACCGGAATAACTGAAAGTTGGTATTTGGTCTTCGCTGAAGTTACAAAACTTTCCTCCAGAAAATTATCGAGGTTTTATATTACAGCCTATGTAGTATGTTCGTTAACCATCCAAATCTAAAATATCCAGGTTTAGGTCTAGCCCGTATTACCCAATTTTCTGCAGTTCGCTCAATTGTAAATATTGGTCGATGTTTTGGAAAGAACAGCGATGACGCTCCATATGAGCTGTTTTGCAGGGAGCATTATCAGTTGGGATATATATTTACTACTCCTGCAATAAAAGAAAGGGTTTAGTACTTTCATAAACGAAATTAAACTAATTGTTCATATTCACTTCAATACTGTTCGTGGTGGAGGGTATAAAAAAATCGGTCCCGCCGAACTTAACGACGTTCTTACTTGTTTTATTTACTTTATTGTGTTTAGTTACCGCAGATTATTTATTTATTCAGCCAGATAAAAAAAAATTCGTTACACACATAAATATTACAATGTATGGGACTTACAATGTCTTTATATTATCTCTATACTGAGAGCTCCGAGCTGGATGTTTTCCTTCCTTCACATTGTTTCATAAGAAAACATTGCATCCTTTTTGAATTTCTATTCTTATTCTGTCAGATTTATGGCCATAAAATGCATTTATTATCATAAATCCAGAATTTCCAAGTTTATTGAGGGATTTTTATATCCGAAGAAAAAGAAAAGCTTTTTAAAATTGAAAAGTTTTTTATGGCCAAACCTCAAGCAGAACTTATTTTCAAAATTTAAATGCTAAATCAACTTTGTCTTTCTTCTCTTTTTCAGATTTTCTGTGGGTTTTTGTTTTACCGTCGTCTATGCTGCCCTGCTAACCAAAACTAATCGCATTGCACGCATCTTTAAGGCAGGCAAACAGTCGGCCAAGCGACCTTCGTTCATTAGTCCCAAGTCACAATTGGTTATATGTTCATTTTTTATATCGGTACAGGTAAGATTTATTGGCTTGTAATGGATAACATAGTGGTGGGAGTGGAGGGAAATTCTCTCCCCCCCCCCTCCTCTTTTTATCTCACTATTATAGAGTGTTATGTTTCTGTCATGTATAGCGAATAAATAATTAATTTGTACTTTTCAAATCTTGTATTTTCTCCCCTACCACTTCATTGTGGCCTATTTCTTTTTCTTCCCCTCCTTGCTTGGTCAAACATCAGATATTGATAAATGGCGTCTGGATGTTAATAGCACCATCCCATGCAATGCATCATCATCCGACACGCGAGGATAACCTTTTGGTATGCGACTCTTACATCGATGCTTCCTATGTCATCGCCTTCTTCTATCCGATTGTATTGATAGTGGTTTGTACTGTCTATGCCGTGCTTACACGCAAAATTCCGGAAGCTTTTAATGAATCGAAACATATCGGTAAGTAGTAGTCGATGAGTTTGTTGTTCATTAGTTTTAAGTGTGTGGGGGATTGGAAGTTTGAGGGGAGCATGAGTGCTGGAATGAAAGTGTGTTAAGTACAGACAACTGTCATGCGAGGATAATGAGTGGAAATTAAGTTATCAAGGCGAATGTTTGGATGAAATATGGCAACTTAATTCAATGGAAAGGAGCGTTTATTTTTTTAAAGAGGAAAAATATCAACCAATTTAAGAAACAGACGCTCCTCAGCCTCTTTAATCAGTAAAAGTTGCTGCTCATCATATATTTTTATGAATGAAAAAAGGCGTTCCTCATTGCCAATTTTTATTCATGGAAAAGATGTTCCGCACTGCCTACTTTCCTGTATGAAAAAGACGCTCCTTAGTGCCTATTTTTGTTCCTGAAAAAATACGCTCATCGGCGTCTATTTTCATGTTTGAAGAATATGCTCCTCATCATATATTTTCATGAATGAAAAAATACGCTCGCTACCGTCTATGTTTATGAATGAAAACAGACGCTCCTCGATCTCTATGTTCATGTATGAAAAAGACGCTCCTTTGCTTATATTTTCTTATATGAAAAAAACGCTCTCCAGACTTTTATATGATGTATGAAAAACGACGCTCCTCATGACCTATTTTCATGAATGGAAAAGTCTCTCCTCAGTACCCATTTGCACGTATGAAAAATACACTCGCCTGGACCCACATATTTTAAATGTAAAAAAATAGTACATCATTGCCCACTACCATACCACTTAAATATTCTACACATGCCTCAAGCTAACAACAACAATTTCCTTACCTCTCTCTCCACACGACGCATCTGAAACCGTCCACATTGCTAATGATCCTTATCATTGATTTTGTGTTTTTTATTTATTTATCCAACAAATTTGTTACATTTCATTACATCGTATATTTATTGCTCTTCCTTTCATTACAGGTTTTACCATGTATACCACCTGTGTCATTTGGCTGGCCTTTGTCCCCCTCTACTTTGGCACCGCAAATCATGTACCATTGAGAATAACATCGATGTCGGTAACCATTAGTTTATCGGCCAGTGTAACAATAGCATGTTTATTTTCACCTAAGGTAAGTAGCCGATGCTAAATCGTTATCTAATGTGGATCCCTAAATACAGGAATAGAGGGGAGGGTGGAAGAGGTTGGGCTAGGAGCATGATAAAAACAAATATCGAATTTATGAGTATAATTAGCTAGTATTTGAGATAATAAATTTGTGTGTGCGTGCTTATAGAGCATATGGTGCTGAAGTAATATAAATTCTGCAACTGGGAATAGGGAGCTTTAAATTTATTGTCCAATAAAGTAGAAGAAGTGAAAGGATGTTGGTAGCATAACTAATGTATGTCCTTAAGGAAATTGGATATTAGGTTAAAAGTCATGGGATGGAAAGTTAAATAAAAGTCTTATATATTATTATTTTTTTTCATATAAAAAGGCGGAGGGTAGCTTTTCTCATACATAACAAGTAGTGTTTGAGGAAAGCTTGCTTCCATATATAACAACAACAGCTGAGGAGCGCTTATTGACCTCAGGAGTCTTTTAAGGCTATATCGTGACTTAAGAAGAAGTCTTCTGATGCTATACAAAAAATCTTAAACAGCATCGTTAGAGGACTTATAATGTTGTACCGTGATTTAAGATGTCAGAGACCTTGTAACGCCACACAAATGCTAAACATTCTTTCAGAGACTATGAATACGACCTGGGAAGCCTTATATTGCTATACCGTGACTTAAGACACCTTCTGAGGCTATGCATATGACCTCAGAAGCCTTCTGCTGCTGTACTGAAACTTTAAGCAGCTTCTTATGGTATTACTAGCAAATGCCCGCTACTTCGTATGCGGAAAGGAAACGAAATATATATAAACAATATTTAATACCGGAATGGTGAATACTGCAGATTCTGTTGTACTGTTGTTTTTCGAATGTAGTCAGAACATACAAAAAAAAAAAAAAATCTGCCGTATCGCATCCCTACACAACCATATTTTTTATTTCGAATTTCCAAAACTACGTATTATATTGCAAATTTCAGATTTGACTCCTGGTTTTAACCCTTCACTAACACAGCATTCCCTTCCAGTACGAATTTCCAAACACTAAACTTTATCTCACCCTTCGCCCAGAACCCGAATAGGTCCGTTAAATTTTCGGCATTCAAAATGGTCATAAAAATCCACGTTTTCGTATATCCCCGTATAACGGTACCTCTCGACTTAGTGTATTTTAAAAGAACAAATCTATATTGTCCAATTTTCTTTAAATTTGGACCTTGAATACTCAGAGGATATAAAAGTTTAATTTAAAAAATCTCCACTTCAATCCACGTTTATTAGAAGAGATATTTTGAGGATTTAGAGTATTTTGAAGATCTTCTGCACATTTTCCAACCGAAATTCGGAATTTGTGGCATGAAAGTTTAGAAAACTTCTTTACAAAAAATTGTAGTTAACGTGCACGGGTAAGTCAACCGTATATAACGGAATTTTTTTTGGAGGCATTTCAATTTAGGATTTTTTAATATCAGGGGGGGTAAATACCTTCTAGTTAACAAAATTGTCGCATTGGACCACGTTTTCAAATTTACATACCAAAGCGGTCAGAACAAAAAACATTTTTTGAAAAGATACTTCACGTTTGACTACTTAATCTCAGTACATTATTTAGAATCTCCTTGGCGTTAACATCAAATCAATGGAACAATATTCAGTACAATTTTTCAAACTCAGAACTTTGTCTCAAATTTTAGAGTGACCTTCATAACAAATATTTTTCATTTCGTATTTTTTGTACAAATAGCGTATTTCCAAATTTAGTACCTTAACTATTTAAAATGGTTTTGGTACCAACATGTTACCCAACTTTTCGTACACATAGGTAAACGTTTCAAAAATTACTTCCTTATATTCAACATATATCCTAACCCTAATTCACTTTTCCAGTCTTACCAGTTACCCTGAAACCCATTTGAGGACTATTTAGTAGTTTTTGTATAAATAAGTACGAATTTTCAAAACGTCCTTCCTACCTCTACTCTAAACACCAATTGCTACCCTAATACCGAATTTCAAAATTCCAGTTCTACCCTTTACAAAATCACAAATTGTACAAAATTCTATACCATATAGCAAATACCAAAAGGTACCAAATGTTGTACCATTTAGCACTTTTCGTACACGATTTTCGAAAATGTACTTTCATATCTCAGCTCTATCCGTTCACCTAAACCCAAATTATAGCCAATGTAGTTCCATTTAGCACTTTTCCATAAGTACGAATTTCTAAAAATACGTCAATCCTACACTCCAACAATAATCTGTTCACGCAAATACAAATTATAGCGAGTTTCGTACCATTTAGTACTACTTCGTGCACATTAGTACGATTTTCCAAAGCTACCTCTATATCTCAATTCTATATTCCAACAGTAATCTTAATTCCAAATTTCAGGATTGCAGCTCTTTAAATCCAAATCATACTAAACTCACTACCATTTACGACTTTTCGACCTTTGGCACATCTTTCTTACTCTTCATCAGTGACCCCCATTCCAAATTTCAGGATTCAGGCCCTATTCGTTAACCCATATCCAAATTGTACTATATTTAGTACCATTTAGTATTTTTCGTATACTTTTAATTCGAACTTCCAAAAAACCTTTCTTTTTTACTTTCCATCAGTGACCTTCATTCCAAAGGTGATTTCAGGATTCCAGCTCTTTTCGTTCACCCAAACCCAAATTGTACTAAATTTAGTACCATTTAGTACTTTTCGTGTTCAAATAGTTCAAATTTCTAAAAACCTTTCTTTGTTAATCTCCATCAGTGACCCTCATTACAAATTTCAGGATTCCAGCTCAATCTGTTCACCCAAATCCAAATTGTACTAAATTTAGTACCATTTAGAACTTTTCGTGCACTTATAGTTCGAATTTCCAAAAACCTTTCTTTGTTACTCTCCACCAGTGACCCTAATTTCAAATTTCAGGATTCTAGCTCCGTTCACCCAAATCAAAATTGTACTAAATTTAGTACCATTTAGTACTTTTTGTACCCTTATAATTCGAATTTCCTAAAACCTTTCTTTTTTACTCTCCATCAGTGACCTTCATTCCAAATTTCAGGATTCCAGCTCTGTTCGTTCACCCAAACCCAAATTGTACTAAATTTAGTACCATTTATTACTTTTCGTAACTTATAGTTCGAATTCCAAAAACCTTTCTTTGTTATTCTCCATCTGTGACCCTCATTACAAATTTCAGGATTCAAGCTCTATTCGTTCACCCAAATCAAAATTGTACTAAATTTAGTACCATTTAGAACCTTTCGTGCAGTTTTAGTTCGAAATTCCAAAAACCTTTCTTTGTTACTCTTCATCAGTGACCCTAATTTCAAATTTCAAGATTCCAGCTCTATCCGTTCACCCAAATCCAAATTGTACTAAATTTAGTACCATTTAGTACTGTTCGTACCCTTATAGTTCGAATTTCCAAAAACCTTTCATTGTTACTCTTCATCAGTGACCCTAATTCCAAATGTTTGTATTCCAGCTCTATCCGTTCATCCAAATCCAAATTGTACTGTATTTAGTACCATTTAGTACTTTCGTATACTTTTAATTCGAATTTCCAAAAACCTTCCTTTTTTACTCTCCATCAGTGACCTAAATTCCAAATTTCAGGATTCCAGCTCTATTCGTTCACCCAAACCCAAATTGTACTAAATTTAGTACCATATAATACTTTTCGTACACTTGTAGTTCGAATTCCAAAAACCTCCAAATTTCAGGATTCCAGCCCTATCCGTTCACCCAAATCCAAATTGTACTAAATTTAGTACCATTTAGTACTTTTCGTTCACTTATAGTTCGAATTTCTTAAAACCTTTTTTTATTACTCTCCATCAGTGACCCTCATTCCAAATTTCAGGATTCCAGCCCTATCCGTTCACCCAAATCAAAATTGTACTAAATTTAGTACCATTTAGTACTATTCGTGCACTTATAGTTCGAACTTCCAAAAACCTTTTTTGTTACTCTTCATCAGTGACCCTAATTTCAAATTTCAGGATTCCAGCTCTATCCGTTCACACAAATCCAAATTGTACTAAATTAGTACCATTTAGTACTTTTCGTACCCTTGTAGTTCGAATTTACAAAAACCCATTGGTACATCTTTCTAGCTCTCCATCAGTGACCCTAATTCCAAATTTCAGAATTCTAGCTCTTACCGTTTGCCTAATACAAAGGGTACCATATTTAGTACCTTTTAGTACTTTTCGTACACTTCTAGGTCGAATTTCCAAAAACCCAGCCTTATCTCACCCCTACACACCAACAGCAACCTACACCCAATATTTCAACTTTCTAGCTTCAGCGGTTTCGTCTGGGCGTTGATGAATCAGTCAGTCAGTCAGTCAGTCACTCACCTCACTACTCTTTTATATACAGTATCGGCCAAAACTAAAGCACCCCCTCAGTACATATTTTTAAAATGAATTTTTTTTTAAGAAAACAAAGTTGTAATTTGTATTTGTATTTTTCGTTTTCTTTATTTATATCCATATTAATAGAAAACACAATCAGAATGTAATAAACAAAAGTTAAAATTCAAAAATCATTTTAGGTCGAAAATGTAATCGGACAAAACTAAAGCACCCCCCTATTTGAAGTATAACAAAAACCATTGAAATCATATTACGTTGGGCCTCCTCTATTCTGGATGACACAATCACATCTTTTAGACATAAAGGATTCTAAATAATTAATTATTGCAGGCGAAATAATTGATTTTCGGAAAATTTAGCTTAAATCCTCAAAATACTGAAAATCGGAACTTATCGCTATATGGGGGCTATACCCAAGCGTGGACCTAGGACAACGATCTTTGGTGGATAGGTTTTGTGACCACTAGGAACCCTAAGTACCAAATTACAGCTAATTTAGTGGGGAAATATGGCTTAAAAATTCAAAATACCGAAGATCGGAAGGTACCGCTATAAGGATGCTATACCAAAACATTACCCGATATTGTTCATATCCATCCGAAAATGACACTACAGCCTCCTCTGGTGAAATACAAAATCGCTTAAGTTTAAAAATTAGAAAAAGAACGATTCACAAAAGAACGGTAGACGTCGACTTATTCAGTCGACGACGACCAACAAGCAATATTTAGGATTTAACAGTTGCCCACTTGGTACACGTCTTTTACCATCTGAATACATTAAATTAAATATAGCTTCATCGGAAAATAGCAGTATCCTCCATTTTCTAATCCAATTCACTTTTAGTCGATATTAAAGGTTTCTTGCTGGTCGTCGACTGAATAAGTCGACGTCTACCGTTCTTTTGTGAATCGTTCTTTTTCTAATTTTTAAACTTAAGCGATTTTGTATTTCACCAGAGGAGGCTGTAGTATCATTTTCGGATGGATATGAACAATATCGGGTAATGTTTTGGTATAGCATCGTTATAGCGGTACCTTCCGATCTTCGGAATTTTGAATTTTTAAGCCATATTTCCCCACTAAATTAGCTGTAATTTGGTACTTAGGGTTCCTAGTGGTCACAAAACATATCCACCAAAGATCGTTGTCCTAAGTTAGTTAGATAAGTTCGGATTTTCAGTATTTTGAGGATTTAAGCTAAATTTTCCGAAAATCAATTATTTCGCCTGCAATAATTAATTATTTAGAATCCTTTATGTCTAAAAGATGTGATTGTGTCATCCAGAATAGAGGAGGCCCAACGAAATATTGATTTCAATGGTTTTTGTTATACTTCAAATAGGGGGGTGCTTTAGTTTTGTCCGGTTACATTTACGACCTAAAATTATTTTTGAATTTTAACTTTTGTTTATTACATTCTGAATACATTCTGATTGTGTTTTCTATTAATATGGATATAAATAAAGAAAATGAAAAATACAAATAAAAATTACAACTTTGTTTTCTTAAAAAAATTTTCATTTTAAAAATATGTACTGAGGGGGTGCTTTAGTTTTGGCCGATACTGTATATAGAAGAAGACTTTAGATACCTTATAATGCTATACCGTGACATAAGATGACTTCTGGGGTAATGCAGACTACTTAAAAAGTCTTCTATGGCTGTACTTACTACTTCTGGCTATACCGTAATTTTAGGTCCTTTCAGAGTCTATGCAAACGATCTAAGAGGTCTTCTTGTGCTACACAGAAGCCTTACACTGTTTCTCATGTTATACAGAAGACTTCAGAGACCTTATAAACCAATGCCGTGACTTGAAATGCCTTCTGAGGCCACGCAGACGAACTCAGAAGTCTTCTGATGCCATACAGAAACCTTAGACAGCTTTTTGTGGTATACAGAAGACCTTAGAGGCCTAATATCCTTCTGATTAAATTCATCTCCGGTGAACTTTTGTATTGGAAAAGTTCTCCGGTGAACTTTTGTATAGGAAAAGTCATCACCGGTGAACTTTTGTATAGGAAAAGTCATCTCCGGTGAACTTTTGTATAGGAAAGGTCATCTCCGATGAACTTTTGTATGGGAAAAGTCATCTCCGGTGAACTTTTCTATTGGAAAAGTTATCTCCGGTGAACTTTTGTATTTGAAAAGTCATATAATATGCCTTCTGAGGTCATACGGAACACCTGCGAAGTTTTCGGATGCATATTGGAAAATTCATCTCCGGTGAACTTTTGTTTAGGAAAAGTAATCTCCGGTGAACTTTTGCATATGAAAAGTCATCTCCGGTGATCTTTTGTATAGGAAAAGTCATCTCCGGTGAACTTTTGTATTGGAAAAGTCATCTCCGGTGAACTTTTGTATAGGAAAAGTAATCTCCGGTGAACTTTTGTATAGGAAAAATCATCTCCGGTGAACTTTTGTATAGGAAAGGTCATCTCCGATGAACTTTTGTATGGGAAAAGTCATCTCCGGTGAACTTTTCTATTGGAAAAGTCATCTCCGGTGAACTTTTGTATTTGAAAAGTCATAAAATATGCCTTCTGAGGTCATACGGAACACCTACGAAGTTTTCCGATGCAGTAGAGAACCATTAGAGGCCTTCTAATGCTATACCGTAACTCAATATACCTTCTGAGGCTGTGTATACAATCTCAGAGGCTTCATAGGCTATGCAGACGACCTGAAAAGTCTTCTGATGCTATAAAGAAACCTACAAGGCCTTATAACCACAGATGTCTTATAAGGCTATGCCGTGGACTTCCGAGGGTATGCACACGACTTCAGAGGTCTTATAATGCTATAGCGTGACTTAGCATGCCTTCTGGGGTTATACAGAAGTCCTCAGAGTTCTTATCATGCTATAGCGCGACTTAAGATGCTTTCTTGTTCTACGCAGACGACCTGAGAGGTCTAAACCGTGGCGACCCACACAGCTTTTTATGGTATACAAAAAACTTTTGAGACCTTATGACGATATACCATGACTGAGCTCTGAGGCCTTATGATGATATACCGTGGCATAAGATGCTTTCTGAGACTATGCAGATGACCTAAGAAGTTTTCTGATGCTATAAAGAAATCGTACACCGGTTGTTATGGCTTACAGAAGACCCACGATCCCTTGTAATTCTTTGACGTGGAGTAAGCTGCATTCTGAGACTATGCAGACGACGTCAGAGACTTTATAAAGATATACTGTGACTTCTAAGTTTATGTAGAGGACCTCAGATCTCTTCTGATGCTGTACAAAAACTAGACACATCTTCTAATGTAGAAGTTCTCAGAGGCCTAATAATGGTATACCGTGAGTTCACATACCTTTTTAAGACTACCAAAACAACCTCAGAAATCTTATAATGCTATACAGAAACCTTGCACAGCTTAGTGCGGTATACAGAGGACTTCATTAGTACGATTCTCTAACTCATTATACCCTACACCACACTGTGGTAAGGGGTATTATGTCTTTGTGCATTTGTATGTAACATACAAAAGGAAACGAAAGAGACCCATTGTTCCTTTTGGGGATATACATATAATTTGGGACTACAACTTTTTTAGCCATAGGAAGAACTCTACTGCTTTTGGTGGATTTAGATATAGCTCAGATTTAGATATAGCTCATATACATATTTTCGGGCGATTTGACGTATTTGCTGCACCAAACACGCTATATATGTCCGATTTTGATGAAATTTTGAATGTGTGACTAAATCCGGTCTATAAATAAGTATGCCAAATTATATCGAAATCGGTTTAGATTTGGATATAGCTCCCATACATATTTTCGGCCGATTTCACGTATTTTCTGTACCAAACACGCTATATATGTCCGATTTGGATGAAATTCCGAATGTGTGACTGAATTCGGTCTAGAAATAAATGTGCCAAATTATATCGAAATCGGTTCAGATTTGTATATAGCTCCCATATATATTTTCGGCCGATTTCGCGTATTTGCTGCACCAAACACACTATATAAGTCCGATTTCAATGAAATTTGGAATGTGTGACTGAATTCGGTCTGGAAATAAATGTGTCAAATTATATCGAAATCGGTTAAGATTTGGATATAGCTCCCATATATATTTTACATATTCACGTAGTGTAGGGTATCATTACTGGTTTTTTGAGTTATCGACAAAAAACGGTAACATAGAAACGCAAAATTATGAATGAAAATTTAAAAACAAATCGACAGCATTATTGCTTACGGCAATTTACCGAAAAAATCGTTAATTAGTCACATTCAGAATATTGTACTTTTACCGATTTTTGTCGATAACTTAAAAAGGTAGCTAGAGAATCGCAATGCAGTGGCCTTATAATGCTTCACCGTGGCTTAAAATGTTTCTAAGGCTATGCAGATGAACTCAGAGTTCGTATAATTCTAAAACACAACCCAAAGGCCTGGGTACATAAACGGCCTTGCCTACTTGCCTTGCTTGGCTGCTTCATTTCTGACATAACAAAAATAAAGGAATAAAGAAGGCCCAGCCAATTTCGAACTAGGTTGCGCATTTCTTCTTTATTCTTTTATATTTATTATGTCAGAAATGAAGCAGCCAAGCAAGGCAAGAAGGAGAGGTAGCTTATGTAACCAGGCCTAAAGAGCGTGTTTCTTTTTTACGTGCAATACGAACCGCTTGTTTATATGGCAAGTGCTCTTTTTCATCTATGACTACGTGCCGTGAGGAACGCTTAAATCTACATTTTGAGTCTTATTTTTTCATATCTCTTCCTATTCTCACATCTAATCTATCTCTCTCTTTCTCTCCATCTCCTTCAAGCTCTATATAATTCTCATACGCCCCGAGCGTAATGTACGCCAGAGTATGATGCCACCACGTTCCCATATGCATCGTACTGCAAATACGGGTCCCTCATCAATGATGGCCGCTGCTGTGGTCACGGCGGCCACTTGCGCCCAAGAGGAGAAAATCCAAAAACATATCACACCCACAAACACCGAACACAGTAGTGTTAGTCAAAAGAAGAAGCTGTGTGAAATGGCCACACAGACCATAACAATATCATCGAGTATTTTTACAAATTTGGATAGTAGTAGCTATCAACAGATACCCTATGTCGATCAATATGTGCCAAATAACAATCACAACGATAAGCAGGAGCTGGAGGCAGCAGCACAGCAGCATGACAATGCGAGTAGTATAACAGCGGCCATAACAAGTGTTGCCGCCACGGCAATTCTGGGGGCGGCCCACGAGGCCCAAGTAGTGGCAAATAACAATAAAATCAATCAACAACAACATTCGGCGAATAATACCGCCAACGCCAACACCACAAATGTCATTTCCAGCAGCCTAAATGGATTGGTGAGCAGTACAACAGCCACAGGCTACAATGTGAGTAGTACAAATCATGTGGTGGCGGCGCCACCACCATCATCAACGACCAAATGCAACGAATCTACAACAGCAACAACAACGCATAAAGCCAAAACTGTGTTGACAACAAGTTTATAGCCCTTAACGGCAAATTATTATAATGAAGCACCACCTACGCCAGGAGCAACATTAGCAGCTGCTGCCGCCATACTCAGCAACTCGCAAAATGTTGAGCAACATGTTGCAGACCAACTACAGCAACACACCGCAATTTCCAACTCAAAGTCTTCGGATAATTTACGTAAAACTTCCGAGAATGGTAACACAGAGTCAAGTAATAACGGCCACAGCAGAACAACAACAACGACAAATCCTGCAGGAGCCAACAGTGGCATTAAGACAGCTTGTGGTGGTGACAGTGGTGCTAGCCTATCATCATGCTCACGTAACGGTTCCACCAAAGGTTCACAATCCAGTAACAATAATGTAAGTCCTCTTAATCCTCCTCTAAGTCGTGAAAGTAGTACGGGGAAAAAACGTTGTGCCATTCCTGTATAGGAATAGGGCTGAACAACAAATAAAGAAGAACCCAACATAGGAATCTAGTGAAAGGAATAGCACAAGGACTTAGGCTAGGATAATAAAACAAGAAGTAAAACCAAAAACAAAAAAGGAAATGTGCACAAACTCAAATTTATACGTACAACAACTAGTATCCGCTAGAAACTAATCTACTATATGACACTTGCCTTGGCAAAGGAAGAATTAAGAAGAAGATAAAAAGCACAACAAAGATAGTGGGAGAGAGAGAAATATTTGTGTTCGTTTTTGTATCAAAATAGAGAAAGACAGTTTAAAACATATTTCAAAATAGTTATGTTATGTTTGTCTTCAAAACATAATCTCACGAATTTATTTCCTCAATTCTCTCTTTTCGTTCTACTCTCCCAAAAGTAAGTTTTCTATAAATATGTATGTAAATAAACAAACATGTGACTGCTTTAAAAGATGTTATTTAGAAATAAAATAAGCCGTAAATTAATCTAAGAAAAGTTGTAAAAAATTATATATTTATCCTTACGAATATATATAGTGTTCTTTATATAAGTTGAGAAAACAAGTTTTCCACTCTTCGAATTAGTTAGTCAACAAAGATAAACCTGTAAATATGTTAGACTAGTTTATTGTTGAAGAAAAAAAGAATCAGGCTTCCACGAGATTTATAAAAAAATTAAGGAATTTTATTTTATTAATTAATTTTAATGTTATTATTTTTTATTATATTTAATGACATTATTTTTAACTTCAACATTTTTTTTTCAAAAACATAATAAAATCAAACAACAGCAACATTCAGTGAACAACTGTAGCAGCAATAACGCCATCGCCACGAAATGATTTTTAAAATTGTAAATTTTTGAAAAAAAATGGAAATTTTAATTTCTAACGGGTGATCTAACAAGAGTTACTTTTTTTCAACAGCCTTTTTTTTGACAGATAACGCATGAGTCGTGTCACGTTTTCATGTTACTACGAGGATTGCACGAAAACTATCTGGCCTAGGCAACACCACGTGTTGCCAGGCACCACTTGAACATTTTTTGGACAGTTTGGCAGTTTTTAGACTATACGTACTCAGGACAGTTTGTCATACGACCATGTGTTGTGTTCTTTGCAATGACTTGAAAAAATCACTTTGCAAAAAAATGAAGTTTACTTGGGAACATTTACGTCTGACAATTTTTCACAACTTTCGACGGGGATAATCACGGCAAGACTGCATCGATCAAATTAAAAATATGTATGTTGATAAAGGGCCATCCTATAGCTCTATTAAAAACTGGTTTAATGAATTCAATCGTGGCCGACACTCGCTAAAAACGAAGGTCGTGAGGGTCGTACAAAACGGGCGTTGTGCCAGAAAAAATTAAGCCGTACGTGAATGGATAATGCAAGATGGTCATGTTATATACCGTGAGATAGAAGCATCCTTGGGCATTTCTTCCACCAACTAACATTCGATATTATAGGACACCTGGCCGCCAAAAATGGATTAAATTTGAAAACGTAAGAAACCCAGATTTTCACTACTTTTTCCGTTATAAAAAAATAAACGAAGTGACCCAAACGTACTAAAGGCATTTTCGTTGTCCATGGATCCCAACACGATAGAATTTTGCATCAGAACGCTTGAATATTGTTCTGGTCAACTTTTGTAGCACAGTGCCAATTATCGACATTTTCCGAAAAGTTTGCACCTTCTCAAGGCCAAAACTGCCTGAAGGAGAGTTCCAATGCTTCTGCAATGTACTAGAGAGTTCTTAATCACTGTCTTGGCTAGAATTTTTGTCTTTGTATTGGATCGAAAATCTCAATGGTTTGGCCGTTATATGCTAAAATGTCCAAAAAACGTGGATGAAAAACTTAAAGTCAAAATCGGGAGACTCGATTTTCGAGGTAGACCTTTTTGCTCAGTTCAATCCCAGGAATCAGAAACGCGAAGGGCCCATTAAGGTTTTTTTTTTTCTTCCATACAAATCGCCCCACCCTAATACATATTCTTGACCAAGGTAAAATTCTTAGTCCATTTAACCATGTCCGTCTGTTGAAATCAAGATATAGCTCGCAATTTTTAACATAGAGCTTTGTAATTTGGAATAGAAGTTTTGGTTACTCCTAGGATGTTTGGAATTGCAAATGGATCATATCGGTCGACGTTTCGATATAGCCACCATATACGGGACCCCCGATTTGCGGTATTTTGAAGGTTTTAGCTTCATTATCACAACGAAATGACTGAAATTTGATACTTAGTCTTCGCTGGGGGTGTAAAACTTTCCCCCAGAATTTTGTCAGAATGGTACCTCCCGATTTTCGCTAATTTGAAGGTTGTGGCCTCAATATTCCAATGAAATAGCTGAAATTAGGTACTTAGACTTCGTTTGGGTTATTAAACTTTCCATAAGGAATTTGTCGGAATAGGTCCCCAACTTTATATAGCCCCCATAGAACAGTACCTCCCGATTTTCGGTATTTCGAAGGTTGTGGCCTTAATATTTCACTGAAATTTTTGAAATTAGTTATTTAGTCTTCATTTTGGGTACAAAACTTTCCCCCAGAATTTTATAGGTATAGGTCCACGCCTTCATATAGACCCCATAGAACGGTACCACCCGATTTTCGGTATTTTGAAAGTTTTGGCCCCAATATTCCACCGAAATGGCTGAAATTTGGTATTAAGCCTTCTTTGGGGTATAAAGCTTTCCATAGGCCTCCGAGCCCTTGAAATTCCTTTTTGAGAATTCTTATGACCTCAGCCGCCGCACAAAGGTTCTACTAATATATAGAAGGCCTTAGAGACATGTTAATGCTAAAAAGACTTACGATACCTCCTGAAATTATGCGAACGGCGTCAAAAGTCTTCTATGGTATACAGAGGAAAGATGCCTTCTAAGATTGTGTGACAACCTCAGAGGCCCTATATTGTTATACTGTGACTGGAGATGTCTTCAGAGGATATGCGGACGACCTTAAAAATCTAATTATACTGTACGGAGTTCTTAAAATGTTGTTTCGTGAAGTTTTCTGATGCTACACCGAAGGTTTACACAGCTTAAGTTAGCCTGAAATACGTTCTAATGGCTACAGAAAGAATCAGAAGCAAGTCAAACAATATAGAAGACTTTATAATGGCACATTGTTATTTAATATTCCTTCTGAAAAATAATGCAGATTACTTCAGAAGTCATCTGATGCTATATAGAGATCTTACATAGCTTCTATTGTTATATATGAGGCCCAAAGGCCTTTTAATAAGCCCTCTAAAGATATACAGAGACATCGCCTAGCTTCTTATTGTATCTTTTGAGGGTATGCAGATGACCTCACAAGACCTCTGAAGCTACAGAAATACATTTCACAGGTGTCCATTCTAAACAAAAGACACCAGAGGACTCATAGTGCTATACAGAAGAACTTATAGGCCTTCTAATCCAACATAGTCATACGATATGCCTTCTGAGGCTATGCAGATGTCAAGGAAGTTTTTTGATGCTATACTGAAACTTTATATTCTTCCATTGTTATGCAGCAGACCTCAGAGGACCTATAATAATATACCATTACTAAAAATGCCTACGTAGATGATATGAGCAATCTTCTGATGCTATAGAAAGTCCTTACACAGCTTCAAATGGTATATAGAAGCCATTCGCGGTCTTTCGTTGATAGACAGACGAACTTAGAGACCTTAAAATACCATAATGGGTCCAAAGATGCCTTCTGAGGATATCGTAGAAGTCTTCCGATGCCATACAGAGACCTTACACAGCTTTTAGAGTTACGCAGAATAGCCAGGAATAGCTAGGGGGGGGCAACTGCAAAACAAAACAGTTCATTTGTATGGAACGACCATGCTTTTTGGTCCAGGCTACGTCCATGCTGTGACTTAAGATATCTTCCGGGGATATGTAAATGACCTCAGACTTTTTCTGTTCTTTAAAATATTACACATTATAAAATGCATTTTAAGGTCGTACTCAGAAGACTTCGATGCACTTTCAAAACCACACACAGCTTCTAATGCTATACGCGAGGTCCCAGAAGCTTTATAATATCATAGCATGACCTAAAATGCATCTGAGGCTAAAGCGACAATCTCAGTCGAGTGATACTAAACAGATAAATTTCAAAGCTTCTTCTGTATAGAAAGCATAGCGGCATTATAATGCTACACAGTGATGCTAATCCGAAGCCACACACTGCTTCTTATGGTATAGAGGTGGCTTCAGACGTTATAATGCTATATAAAAGGCTTCAGAGACCTGCTATTGCTATATGGAAGACCTCAAACACCTTCTGAAATTATGCAGATGACTTCAGAATCTAGGAAGTTGTTAATGGTATATAGAAGGGCCAGACGCTTTTCACACCATCTTATGGCATACAAAAGGCTTCAGAGGCCTTATCATGCTACACCATGACTTCCGATACCTTCTGATAGCATCAGAAGCATTCCGGTCCTATACAGATCCTTGCATTTTAGGTATATAGTGTCTTTGGCAACTTTACAGAGGCGTATGCGGGGAATATTTTTGTTAAAAATTTTAACACTCATACGGTTCATCGAAGGGGTCTTTTTGGTCCTTTTTTTCGAAAATCTTTACTTTCATGTATCAACTCGAAAAAAGAAGAAACAAATTTCATAAAAAAGGGAATTATTTGCATGTTGTTTTCAGCAAAATTGATATTGATATTTTCATGATATATACTGTAACAAGTGAGCAAAGGCTATAGTCGGGACGGGGCCGACCATGTGATACCCTACACCACTACCTCTGTGCATAAGCTTTTCACTGGTAAACATTTATTTTAGGGAATATAATCTACCACCAAAAATAATATACCTCTTTCTCTTTGGGACCCCCATAAGCAACCAAAATTTCGTGACCATCCGATCAAAATTACGACCTGTAGCTTGATTGCAAAAAATGGAAGAATTGGATGCATTACCGACTATTGTGGTATCTCCCTTGTTTGACCACCTTCGCCAACCTGCTTTACACCAATGTAAAGGTAATATTTTCTTCTTACATTGGCAGGCTTTGTCGTTGGAACACCACTACCAGAAACCGATATATTCACAAAGTATACAACTTTGAATTTGTCTCCAAATGAGTTTTCCCCATTCCGACCCTAAATATTATTCGACTATCACCAAAGTCAATAGGCTTCTTCCTCTGTGGGGCCCCCATCTACCCCCAAAATTTCGTCACTATCCGATCAAAATTCCAACTTGTAGCGTGATTACAAAAAATTTAAAAATTGGGTATATTACTGAATTTTGCAATATCTCGGTTTGCTCACTTACGCCAACATACTTTGCATCAATATAAACGAAATCTTTTCTTCTTCCATTGACGGGTATTCCTTTTGGAATACTCCAACCAGAAGCGGAGATATTCGCATATGGAAAAAAAGGTTGACTTTTCTCCACATAAGCTTTTCGCTTATTCCGACTACTGAATATTATCCGACCATCACCAAACTAAATAGGCTTCTTCCTCTTTGGGACCCGCATCAACTCCCAAAAAAATCGTTACGATCCGACCAAAATTGCGACCTGTAGCGTGATTAGAAACAAATCGGAAAATGGGATGCATTACCGACTATCGCGATATCTCTGTTGTTTGAGCAGCTACGACAACCTAATCGTTGTAAAGGTGATATTTTCTACTTTCCTTGCCAGGTTTTGCTTTAGATATACCTCTTAAAGAAACAGAGATATTGGCTTTGAAATAAAACGTTGACCTTTCTCCAAATAAGTGTTTGCCCATTCCGACCCCTGAATATTTTCCGACCATCACCAAAATCAATATTCTTCTTCATCTGTGAGACCCCCATTAACCCTCAAATTTTCGTGACGATCCGATCAAAATTGCGACCTGTAGCGTGAGTTGCAAAAAAATAGAAAAAGGGGATGTATTACCGACTATTGCGATATCTCCGTTATTTGGTTACCTAAGCCGACCTAGTTTCATCATTGTAAAGATGGGATCTTCTACTTTCATAGTCAGACTTTGCTTTTGGAAAGTTTTCAACCAAAGCTGTGATATTCGTCAATATAATTAAAATCGCAAAAATGAAAATTTGGGATTTATTTGCTACTATTGTGATATCTTCGTTGTTTGATCACCTACGAGCACCTACTTTACACCATTAGAAAGGTGATATTTCCTACTTTCATTGTCATTGCTTTTGGTATACCCCATATAGAAGTTGAGATATTCGCTTTGGAAAAAAACGTTGTCTTTTTATCCACCTAAGTTTTTTGCCCTTTCCGACCCCTAAATATTGTCCGACCATCACTAAAATCAATAGGCTTCTTCCCCTCCGAGACCCCCATCAACATCCAAAATTTCGTGACGATCCGATCAAAATTGCGACCTGTAGCGTGATTACAAGGTTTAGATGGACAGACGGACGGACGGACGGACACACATAGCCAGATCGACTCAGCTCGTCGAGACATTCATTTTGGTATATATAAGTATGGGTCTACGACCATTATTTCGATGCGTTACAAACTTTTTGGCCAAAACCAACTTATAATACCCTCCCCACATAGTGGTGTAGGGTATAAATAGTCATTTCAGTTCTTTGGTGACCCATAGTGAAATTTGTTTGTCTTTGACGTCATCTCTCTAATATTATGTTTTGTGGGGCAATTTTGAATAAACTCAGATAAAGTCCGACTTTAACCCCAAAACGTGTTTTTCTTTTTTAGAGATTCCTGGCGATTAGACAAGATTTACAGATTCGGTGTATTCGAACAATTTTGTAGAATATTTAGATTTGATATGATCACATTTTAAAGGAGTTTTTCGAAAAGATTTTCGAAAAAATGACCTAAAAGACCCCTTTGATGTACCACATGAGGGTTAAAATTTTTAACAAAAATATTCCCCACATCCTTCTCTGTAAAGTTGCCAAGGACCTTATATACCTAAAATGCAAGGATTCCATGATATCTTAACTCGAATATTTCAAAAAAAGTCGAAATGGGCGGAACTTGTCGCGTCAACTTTGGTTACTTTCGGATGTAAAATTTAAAAACGCCGATACACGTGTCTCATATTTTTAGCTCTACTTTCGTAATCTACTTAGTTTTCCTTGTCGCACAGTGTTATTTGAGTAAATGGTTCTTATATACTGTTATATGTAGCGGATCATTGAAGCCAAAACACCGTAAGATCCTTGAGTGTTTTTTTACACCTTTTAAATCTTATAAACGTTAATATTTATAAAATTTTAGAGGCCACAATTCAAGCTAATTGTGGAGAATTTCAAGAGTTACGTCACAGCTACAACTCACAAAATTTTAAGAAGGTTAGACCACCGTGGTGCGATGGTATGCACGCCCGCCTTGCACGCAGAAGGTCGGGGGTTTGATTCCTCGGCCAAGCAACATCAAACATTTTTCAACGGTGGCAAAATACCCCTCAGTAATGTTGGCGACATTTCCTGAGTATTTCAGCCTTGAAAAACTTCTCCACAAGTGGTATCTTAAGACACGCCGTTCGGACTCGGCGATAAACAGTAGGTCCCATATCATTGAGCTAAATATGAATCGGGGTGCACTCATTGATATGAGAGAAGTCTCCCTTGTCCCGTATGGGATGTTGTGGAACAATGTTTTTGTAGATCACCCTCCTAGTTTAAAAATCTTTTGGATGGTTTTGGATTTTTCAAAGCCTGTTAGATTAAAGAAAAAAAATGGCAAACCACTTAAAATCAGAGGTAGACTTTTTTAATTTCGCACTTCGAATAAAAAGTCGAATTTTCGATCTTTTTATTTTACAAATCGGTGATAAATATTGCATGCGGTGTCATTCAGAAACGTGATCTATGAAAAATCAGTGGTAAAAAAGTCTAAAAAAGTCTCGATCATGAAAATCGACTTTTCGACTCAGATATTTAAGCTTTTTAATGTAACAATTCGACTAATCGATCAATCAGAACTCGATTTACACAACCCTATTTCCAATTTATATCAATGTAGATATTTTTTCACAAAGATGAGTTACTTTTTGTTTAGCTTTAAGAAATCCACTGGATTTCAAACGTCCGTTCCATAGTGTATACGTCAAATAAATTCCCCTGGATTTATGATGAGGATATATTTGGCAGGTGAATTGACATATGAAATCCATGAAAAACCCCCCAGTCATTGCCTAAAACTGAGTCACAAGATTTGGGAAACAAGACTGCGAAGCCGGTTGCTGCTACTTTCGCCACTATTGTTTTAGAAAACGAAAAAGAAACAACTGCAGTTGATTTTAGTTTTTGTGAAATATAAAATTTGGAGACCATTAGTGCGATTCTCTAACCCATTTATTTGAGTTACCGACAAAAATCGTTAAAATTAAAACGCAAAATTATGAATGAAAAGTTCAAATAAAATTTGACAACACTCTTGCTATCGGTAGAACTTTACAACTTCTTTTTATTCCGAATAATTACCGAAATTATAAGCATTTTAATTTTACCGATTTAGGTCGTTAACTCAAAAATGTGTTAAGGCCTCGTCACATCTCCTCTCCATCTCTACGCGGCTGAATGTGTGCTGAAACACGATTTTCGTGATTTTTTCGGGATTCTTGTTCTATGAAAATTTTAAATCAAAAATATTTCCTTTATAATTTTTTTCATTTGACAGTTTTCTCCTTTATAAAAATTTTCATTTCACATTTTCATTGAAACAAAATTGGGCCCCAGGGCCTGGAAAAATTTAATTTATAATTTTTTTCATTTGAATTTTTTTTTTCCTTTATAAAAGTTTTCATTTCGAATTTTCATAGTAACACAATTGAGCCCCAGAAAGATAACCTATAAGACCCAAGAACCGCCTTCATAAGAAAAATAAAATAGACAACACTTCATATACTCATATTTAATTTATAAATATTTCCATGTTTCTTAATTTATCTTTTAATATATTATAATTTAATTTTTTTTTTTATTTTTATATGAAATTGACAATTTAATTTGTTGTGTTACTTATGAGCCCGGTAACACAATGAATGAAATTGTTTAATTTTTTTTAATATTGTGTTTTTTTTCGAAGCTATTTTAAGAAGAAACTATTCAAAATAAGCTCAACAAAGAACACTTCCAATAATCAAAATTAATGTTTAATTGTTGTAAATAAAAAAACAATGTATATAAATATGTTACAAAAATATAATATTAACTAGATATTGTGCCACTCTATAAGAAAAATAGAAAAATCTCTATAAAACTATAAAAATATAATTTATTTTACAACTATTGTTTACTTAGTGTCCCACTTTGAGAGCATGAAAATGAAATGTGTTATAAATTGTGATCAAATTAAAAAAAATATTTATAAAATATATTAAAATAAATTACTTAAAACAATTTGTAGAATATACAGATGTTCTTTTCTTTGCTGTTTTGAAATTATTTTATGTGGCTAAACGATTTCCAGTCCGATTTTAAGATTACTTCTTACCTCCTCCTTGTATTTTCGTTGTATTGTATTTTTAATTAGTTTTCCTTTTTCATTGCAATAGAGAATCTAAATTTTAATTTCGTATATCGTTTATTAGGGACTATTTAAATATTCCGCCCAAAAATATGCTCACCATTTTTGTTTTTCTTAACTGTTCGTCTATTAACGATGATATACATGAAGTGTAGATGGCGTTATAATGCGTTATACAATGTCAACGTTTTTTCAATACTTTATAATGCATTTCATTTTTAGGCCTTCTCTTGGAAAACATCTTAAACTTATCCGATCCTTTGTAAATATATATTATAATTTGTTTCTTTAAAAACTGTTAAATTTTAAGGACTTATATTCATACTGTTCTTTTCCAAGATCTTCCACGTTCAAAGATTTTCATCATGTAAATAAGAATAAACTTCTCCATAGTTTATAATGTGTTAAAAAAATAAATAATAAATTTATATTAAAAAAAAAGTTTGTTGTGTTAAACATTTTTTTTTTAAGAAAATTAAAAAATAAATTATGAATTTTATAAAAGCTTGAATATAAAACGAAAGCTAAGCGAATTTTCAATGCAAATGATGTTAGATATACAAAACAAAAAATTAATATAGATAAATAAATAAAAATGTTGTATATAAGCTCACATGAGTCTAACCAATTTATATAGATAAACAAAAATTCCAATAACTTTCTAAATGAATAAATTATATAATAAAAAAAATGTTTTCACAACATGTATACTTTAGTTTAAAAACCAACAAAAAAGTGGAATCAAAAATATTATAAAATAAAAATAATAACAACAAAACACATCACTGCTAATAGTACAGTATATAAACTAATGAATATTTAGCATAATTTATTGATATTTAAAACAAATTGATATTGTTAATAAGGAAGTTAATAAAACACATTTAAATTGAACAAACAAAAAACATTAGATAACATGAAAACGATTGTTAGTTATATAAATAAATATGTATTATGTATTATATTCATATATATAAATTATTGCAAAATTTATTTATATTGTATGTTAAGAGTAAGTGCTCGTAATATTATTTATACCTAAGTATTGTGAAATGTGTGAGACAAAATATTTGAAAAACAAAAAAAAACAAATGTGAACAAATAATATAATCCATAAATTATAAGAAAATAAAAAAAACAAAAACAAAAAACATCTCTAAGATACATAAAAAATAAAAACAAATTTAATATTGAAATAAAACCAGAAAACTAATTAAATGTTTGAAAACAATAAAATAGATGTGGACTTATTTTTTATGGGAAACAATGATAAAGGTAAGTTAAATAAAATTTGCATCCATAAAATGGAACAAAGGAAACTTCTATCATATCAATGATGGCATCCCGATTCATATTATACCTATTTTTTACAGACAAGTCCGAGAGGCGTGTCTAAAGACACAACTTTCAAGAAATGTTTCCTTCATTAAATTTATGCGGGTTTTTGTACAACGTTGGAAAAGTTATGTATTCTGGCCGGAGAATCGAAACTGGACATTTTGTATTCAAGGCGGGTTTGTTTACATTTCACAACGTTTTGGGATTATTTTTGTAGTTTCTAAAATTCTTAAAAAAATCCACGTTTTGAGACTACTTTTGTAAATCCTAAAATTCTTCAAAAAATCCACGTTTTGAGACTACTTTTGTAAATCCTAAAATTCTTTAAAAAATCCACGTTTTGAGACTACTTTTGTAAATCCTAAAATTCTTTAAAAAATCCACGTTTTGAGACTACTTTTGTAAATCCTAAAATTCTTTAAAAAATGCACGTTTTGAGACTACTTTTGTAAATCCTAAAATTCTTTAAAAAATGCACGTTTTGAGACTACTTTTGTAAATCCTAAAATTCTTTAAAAAATCCACGTTTTGAGACTACTTTTGTAAATCCTAAAATTCTTTAAAAAATCCACGTTTTGAGACTACTTTTGTAAATCCTAAAATTCTTCAAAAAATCCACGTTTTGAGACTACTTTTGTAAATCCTAAAATTCTTTAAAAAATCCACGTTTTGAGACTACTTTTGTAAATCCTAAAATTCTTTAAAAAATCCACGTTTTGAGACTACTTTTGTAAATCCTAAAATTCTTTAAAAAATCCACGTTTTGAGACTACTTTTGTAAATCCTAAAATTCTTAAAAAAATCCACGTTTTGAGACTATTTTGGTAAATCCTAAAATTCTTTAAAAAATCCACGTTTTGAGACTACTTTTGTAAATCCTAAAAATCTTTAAAAAATCCACGTTTTGAGACTACTTTTGTAAATCCTAAAATTCTTTAAAAAAATCCATGTTTTGAGACTACTTTTGTAAATCCTAAAATTCTTTAAAAAAATCCACGTTTTGAGACTACTTTTGTAAATCCTAAAATTCTTTAAAAAAATCCACGTTTTGAGCCTACTTTTGTAAATCCTAAAATTCTTTAAAAAAAATCCACGTTTTGAGCCTACTTTTGTAAATCCTAAAATTCTTTAAAAAATCCACGTTTTGAGACTACTTTTGTAAATCCTAAAATTCTTTAAAAAAATCCACGTTTTGAGACTACTTTTGTAAATCCTAAAATTCTTTAAAAAATCCACGTTTTGAGGCTATTTTTGCAAATCCTAAAATTCTTTAAAAAATCCACGTTTTGAGGCTATTTTTGCAAATCCTAAAATTCTTTAAAAAATCCACGTTTTGAGGCTATTTTTGCAAATCCTAAAATTCTTTAAAAAATCCACGTTTTGAGGCTATTTTTGCAAATCCTAAAATTCTTTAAAAAATCCACGTTTTGAGGCTATTTTTGCAAATCCTAAAATTCTTTAAAAAATCCACGTTTAGAGGCTATTTTTGCAAATCCTAAAATTCTTTAAAAAATCCACGTTTTGAGGCTATTTTTGCAAATCGTAAAATTCTTTAAAAAATCCACGTTTTGAGGCTATTTTTGCAAATCCTAAAATTCTTTAAAAAATCCACGTTTTGAGGCTATTTTTGCAAATCCTAAAATTCTTTAAAAAATCCACGTTTTGAGGCTTTTTGCAAATCCTATAATTCTTTAAAAAATCCACGTTTTGAGGCTATTTTTGCAAATCCTAAAATTCTTTAAAAAATCCACGTTTTGAGGCTATTTTTGCAAATCCTAAAATTCTTTAAAAAATCCACGTTTTGAGGCTATTTTTGCAAATCCTAAAATTCTTTAAAAAATCCACGTTTTGAGGCTATTTTTGCAAATCGTAAAATTCTTTAAAAAATCCACGTTTTGAGGCTATTTTTGCAAATCCTAAAATTCTTTAAAAAATCCACGTTTTGAGGCTATTTTTGCAAATCCTAAAATTCTTTAAAAAATCCACGTTTTGAGGCTATTTTTGCAAATCCTAAAATTCTTTAAAAAATCCACGTTTTGAGGCTATTTTTGCAAATCCTAAAATTCTTTAAAAAATCCACGTTTAGAGGCTATTTTTGCAAATCCTAAAATTCTTTAAAAAATCCACGTTTTGAGGCTATTTTTGCAAATCCTAAAATTCTTTAAAAAATCCACGTTTTGAGGCTATTTTTGCAAATCCTAAAATTCTTTAAAAAATCCACGTTTTGAGGCTATTTTTGCAAATCCTAAAATTCTTTAAAAAATCCACGTTTTGAGGCTTTTTGCAAATCCTATAATTCTTTAAAAAATCCACGTTTTGAGGCTATTTTTGCAAATCCTAAAATTCTTTAAAAAATCCACGTTTTGAGGCTATTTTTGCAAATCCTAAAATTCTTTAAAAAATCCACGTTTTGAGGCTATTTTTGCAAATCCTAAAATTCTTTAAAAAATCCACGTTTTGAGGCTATTTTTGCAAATCGTAAAATTCTTTAAAAAATCCACGTTTTGAGACTACTTTTGTAAATCCTAAAATTCTTTAAAAAATCCACGTTTTGAGATTACTTTTATAAATCCTAAAATTCTTTAAAAAATCCACGTTTTGAGACTACTTTTGTAAATCCTAAAGTTCTTTAAAAAATCCTAAAATTCTTTAAAAAATCCACGTTTTGAGGCTATTTTTGCAAATCCTAAAATTCTTTAAAAAATCCACGTTTTGAGGCTATTTTTGCAAATCCTAAAATTCTTTAAAAAATCCACGTTTTGAGGCTATTTTTGCAAATCCTAAAATTCTTTAAAAAATCCACGTTTTGAGGCTATTTTTGCAAATCCTAAAATTCTTTAAAAAATCCACGTTTTGAGGCTATTTTTGCAAATCCTAAAATTCTTTAAAAAATCCACGTTTTGAGGCTATTTTTGCAAATCCTAAAATTCTTTAAAAAATCCACGTTTTGAGGCTATTTTTGCAAATCCTAAAATTCTTTAAAAAATCCACGTTTTGAGGCTATTTTTGCAAATCCTAAAATTCTTTAAAAAATCCACGTTTTGAGGCTATTTTTGCAAATCCTAAAATTCTTTAAAAAATCCACGTTTTGAGGCTATTTTTGCAAATCCTAAAATTCTTTAAAAAATCCACGTTTTGAGGCTATTTTTGCAAATCCTAAAATTCTTTAAAAAATCCACGTTTTGAGGCTATTTTTGCAAATCCTAAAATTCTTTAAAAAATCCACGTTTTGAGGCTATTTTTGCAAATCCTAAAATTCTTTAAAAAATCCACGTTTTGAGGCTATTTTTGCAAATCCTAAAATTCTTTAAAAAATCCACGTTTTGAGACTATTTTGTAAATCCTAAAATTCTTTAAAAAATCCACGTTTTGAGACTACTTTTGTAAATCCTAAAATTCTTTAAAAAATCCACGTTTTGAGACTACTTTTATAAATCCTTCTTTAAAAAATCCACGTTTTGAGACTACTTTTGTAAATCCTAAAATTCTGTAAAAATCCACGTTTTGAGACTACTTTTGTAAATCCTAAAATTCTTTAAAAAATCCACGTTTTGAGGCTACTTTTGTAAATCCTAAAATTCTGTAAAAATCCACGTTTTGAGACTATTTTTGCAAATCCTAAAATTCTTTAAAAAATCCACGTTTTGAGACTACTTTTGTAAATCCTAAAATTCTTTAAAAAATCCACGTTTTGAGACTACTTTTGTAAATCCTAAAATTCTTTAAAAATCAAGGTTTTGAGGCTATTTTTGTAAATCCTAAAATTCTTTAAAAAATCCACGTTTCGAGACTACTTTTGTAAATCCCAAAATTCTTTAAAAAAATCCACATTTTGAGACTACTTTTGTTAATCCTAAAATTCTATAAAAAATCCACGTTTTGAGACTATTTTTGTAGTTCCTAAAATTCTTTAAAAATCCACGTTTTGAGACTATTTTTGTAGTTCCTAAAGTTCTTTAAAAAATCCACGTTTTGAGACTATTTTTGTAGTTCCTAAAGTTCTTTAAAAAATCCACGTTTTGAGACTATTTTTGTAGTTCCTAAAGTTCTTTAAAAAATCCACGTTTTGAGCCTATTTTTGTAGTTCCTAAAGTTCTTTAAAAATCCACGTTTTGAGACTATTTTTGTAGTTCCTAAAATTCTTTAAAAATCCACGTTTTTAGACTATTTTTGTAGTTCCTAAAATTCTTTAAAAATCCACGTTTTGAGACTATTTTTGTAGTTCCTAAAGTTCTTTAAAAATCCACGTTTTGAGACCACTTTGGTAGTTCCTAAAGTTCTTTAAAAAATCCACGTTTTGGGACCACTTTAGAGTTCCTAAAGTTCTTAAAAAAATCCACGTTTTGAGAGAACTTTGGTAGTTTCTAAAATTCTTTAAAAAATCCAACTTTTGGAAACACTTTGGTGGTTCCTAAAATTTTTTAAAAAATCCAGGTTTTTTGGGAACATTTTAGTAGTTCAAAAAAACGTTGGTAGTTCCTAAAGTTCTTTTTAAAAATCCACGTTTTGAGACCACTTTGGTAGTTCCTAAAATTCTTTAAAAAATTCACGTTCTGGGAACACTTTGGTAGTTTCTAAAATTCTTTAAAAAACCACGTTTTGATACCACTTTGGTAGTTCCTATAATTCTTTAAAAAAAAACGCGTTTTGGCAACACTTTGGTAGTTCCTAAAATTCTTTAAAAAATCCATGTTCTGGGAACACTTTTGTAGTTCCTAAATTTTTTTAAAAAACCCACGTTTTGAGACCACTTTGGTAGTTCCTAAAATACTTAAAAAATCCACGTTTAATATTCACTATGGAGGCACTTATAACTCCTAAAAAAATCCACATTTATTGGTAAAACTTCTTAAAATCCCAGCTTATACTTTAATTTTCCATCAAAACAAGAGCTTCTCCTGCATCCAAAGTAATCATATTGGTAGACAGGGGCACACCCGCATATTTTTGTGAATTGGAACTGCTAATGACAACATTCATGGTAGCAGGCAATGAAGAATCGAAATTATCCAACAAATTAACATTGCTGTTGTCTTCAGCGAAATTGGCCACATATAGTAAGGTGTCCTCACCTGTTAAATATCTGAAAAAAAAAGTGAAACATATTAAAATAAAAACTCTCCACAAAGTTGTGTACTTACCTCTTCACCACAAATACCCCATCATTGATGGCCTGATATTTATAGGAACCCTGCTGCAGAGTTTTAGAACTCTTTCTCAAATCCACCAACTGCTTGTAGATGTTCAAATGCGACTTGTTGTCAGACCTTTCCTTTTCTACATTCACCGTCTTATAATCCTCGGCCAAGGGTAACCAGGTCTTGTTGCCCTCAGAGAATCCAGCGTTTTTCTCTGCACTCCATTGGAATGGCGTGCGACATGGATCTCTTGAAAAGTTCTCATAAATATCAGGATTAGAATTACAGGCTGCCGGATCAACGGTGTCAGCCCATGATATGACACCATCAGTCATACCCAATTCCTCGCCTTGATAGGTAACACTAGCCCCAGGCAGTAGCATTACCAACATATTCATGGCATCTATGTTCCGTACACCATAACGGCTGGCTGCACGACGACGATCATGATTACCGGTTACCCAATTAGCAGTGCGTCCCACTGGCATTTGCCTCAACCAATCATCAACGGCCTTGTTTATATCTTGGGCAGTAAAACCAGTATTCACCTCTGATATGAAATTGAAATTGAAAGGCAAATGGGCACCATTTACGCTGGAGTTGCCATACATTTGCATGGTAAACCATGCTGGGGCATATGTTTCAATTAACAACACCCTTGTATCGCCACCATGTATCCTCTGATAATCATCCATTACCTGGCGCCATTGATAAACCATATCAATGGTTTCGGGTTGATTTTCAATGAGATCTGTTTTCAAATAGGTGCGATCGTCTTTGTCTTCCGTAACACCACTAACCTCCTCATCGGGATATTCTCCATTTTCATTTGGCTCGACTTCAAACAAAACTGGTACAGCATCAACACGAAAACCAGCCACTCCCTGATCCAACCAATATCTCAAGACTCTTTTCATTTGTTCCACCACAGCTGGATTACGATAATTCAAATCTGGTTGTTGCACTGTAAACTGATGTAGATAGTATTGTTGTCTCTGTTCATTCCATTCCCAGGCACTGCCTCGAAATGTTTGCAACCAGTTGCTGGGTGGTTGCCGCTGACCATTGGCATCTATCTTGGCATTTGCCCACACATAAAAATCTTCATAACCTCGCTCACGATTCACCGATTTCCTAAACCATTCACTTTCATTGCTCGAATGATTTGGTACAAAATCCAAAATAATTTTCAAATCCAATTCCTTGGCCTTGGCAATTAGTTCTCGGAAATCGTCGAGGGTACCATATTCCGGTTGTATTTCAAAAAAGTTTGAAATATCGTAGCCAAAATCCACCATAGGTGAGGCAAAAATGGGCGAGAGCCAGGCAGCGGTAACACCAATATCCTTGAGATATTCCAATTTGGAAGTAATGCCCTTTAAATCACCAATACCATCACCATCGGAATCTTTAAAGGAACGTGGATAAATTTGATAGAACTGGGCTGTTTCCCACCAATCTTTCGACACTTCGCTGATTGTGGTATCCTGACATTGTTGCGTTGTGGATACCAATGCCAGCAGTACTAGCAGCGTAACTATGAGATAACGTATTACTATTCTTCGGAACATTTTTGTTCAACTAGGTATGTTCTCATATCTAAGGGGGTTTTATATACATTTTGAAGCGCTTGAAGTGAGCACTGTTACATGACACGCTCATTGATTTTGTTTATCTGATAAATCGACATTTCAGATAATTGTCATTGAAACGATAAATCCTCTTATAAACAATTGAAATCGAGGGTAAATAAGAAAAAAATGTTTGGAAGTATACAGTCAAAGCTGTGTAAACAATTGTGTGCGGAAGAGAGTTAGGAACACAGTATTGCATGAGAATTGAAAAAATATTCTTTAAAAATAAACGTTTATTGGTCTATGGTTGCTTTGGAAAAATATTCTTTAAAAATCCACGTTTATTGGTCTATGGTTGCTTTGGAAAAATATTCTTTAAAAATCCACGTTTATTGGTCTATGGTTGCTTTGGAAAAATATTCTTTAAAAATCCACGTTTATTGGTCTATGGTTGCTTTGGAAAAATATTCTTTAAAAATCCACGTTTATTGGTCTATGGTTGCTTTGGAAAAATATTCTTTAAAAATCCACGTTTATTGGTCTATGGTTGCTTTGGAAAAATATTCTTTAAAAATCCACGTTTATTGGTCTATGGTTGCTTTGGAAAAATATTCTTTAAAAATCCACGTTTATTGGTCTATGGTTGCTTTGGAAAAATATTCTTTAAAAATCCACGTTTATTGGTCTATGGTTGCTTTGGAAAAATATTCTTTAAAAATCCACTTTTATTGGTCTATGGTTGCTTTGGAAAAATATTCTTTAAAAATCCACGTTTATTGGTCTATGGTTGGTTGAAAAAATATTCTTTAAAAATCCACGTTTATTGGTCTATGGTTGGTTGAAAAAATATTCTTTAAAAATCCACGTTTATTGGTCTATGGTTGGTTGAAAAAATATTCTTTAAAAATCCACGTTTATTCGTCTATGGTTGGTTGAAAAAATATTCTTTAAAAATCCACATCTATTCGTCTATGCTTGGTTGAAAAAATATTCTTTAAAAATCCACGTTTATTGGTCTTTGGGTGGTTGAAAAAATATTCTTTAAAAATCCACGTTTATTGGTCTTTGGGTGGTTGAAAAAATATTCTTTAAAAATCCACGTTTATTGGTCTTTGGGTGGTTGAAAAAATATTCTTTAAAAATCCACGTTTATTGGTCTTTGGGTGGTTGAAAAAATATTCTTTAAAAATCCACGTTTATTGGTCTTTGGGTGGTTGAAAAAATATTCTTTAAAAATCCACGTTTATTGGTCTTTGGGTGGTTGAAAAAATATTCTTTAAAAATCCACGTTTATTGGTCTTTGGGTGGTTGAAAAAATATTCTTTAAAAATCCACGTTTATTGGTCTTTGGGTGGTTGAAAAAATATTCTTTAAAAATCCACGTTTATTGGTCTTTGGGTGGTTGAAAAAATATTCTTTAAAAATCCACGTTTATTGGTCTTTGGGTGGTTGAAAAAATATTCTTTAAAAATCCACGTTTATTGGTCTTTGGGTGGTTGAAAAAATATTCTTTAAAAATCCACGTTTATTGGTCTTTGGGTGGTTGAAAAAATATTCTTTAAAAATCCACGTTTATTGGTCTTTGGGTGGTTGAAAAAATATTCTTTAAAAAACCACGTTTGTTGGTCTATGGTTGCTTGCAAAAATATTCTTTAAAAATCCACGTTTATTGGTCTATGGTTGGTTGAAAAAATATTCTTTAAAAATCCACGTTTATTGGTCTATGGGTGGTTGAAAAAATATTCTTTAAAAATCCACGTTTATTGGTCTTTGGGTGGTTGAAAAAATATTCTTTAAAAATCCACGTTTATTGGTCTTTGGGTGGTTGAAAAAATATTCTTTAAAAATCCACGTTTATTGGTCTTTGGGTGGTTAAAAAAATATTCTTTAAAAATGCACGTTTATTGGTCTTTGGGTGGTTGAAAAAATATTCTTTAAAAATCCACGTTTATTGGTCTTTGGGTGGTTGAAAAAATATTCTTTAAAAATCCACGTTTATTGGTCTTTGGGTGGTTGAAAAAATATTCTTTAAAAATCCACGTTTATTTGTTTTTGGGTGGTTGAAAAAATATTGTTTAAAAATCCACGTTTATTGGTCTTTGGGTGGTTGAAAAAATATTCTTTAAAAATCCACGTTTATTGGTCTTTGGGTGGTTGAAAAAATATTCTTTAAAAATCCACGTTTATTGGTCTTTGGGTGGTTGAAAAAATATTCTTTAAAAATCCACGTTTATTGGTCTTTGGGTGGTTGAAAAAATATTCTTTAAAAATCCACGTTTATTGGTCTTTGGGTGGTTGAAAAAAATATTCTTTAAAAATCCACGTTTATTGGTCTTTGGGTGGTTGAAAAAATATTCTTTAAAAATCCACGTTTATTGGTCTTTGGGTGGTTGAAAAAATATTCTTTAAAAATCCACGTTTATTGGTCTTTGGGTGGTTGAAAAAATATTCTTTAAAAATCCACGTTTATTGGTCTTTGGGTGGTTGAAAAAATATTCTTTAAAAATCCACGTTTATTGGTCTTTGGGTGGTTGAAAAAATATTCTTTAAAAATCCACGTTTATTGGTCTTTGGGTGGTTGAAAAAATATTCTTTAAAAATCCACGTTTATTGGTCTTTGGGTGGTTGAAAAAATATTCTTTAAAAATCCACGTTTATTGGTCTTTGGGTGGTTGAAAAAATATTCTTTAAAAATCCACGTTTATTGGTCTTTGGGTGGTTGAAAAAATATTCTTTAAAAATCCACGTTTATTGGTCTTTGGGTGGTTGAAAAAATATTCTTTAAAAATCCACGTTTATTGGTCTTTGGGTGGTTGAAAAAATATTCTTTAAAAATCCACGTTTATTGGTCTTTGGGTGGTTGAAAAAATATTCTTTAAAAATCCACGTTTATTGGTCTTTGGGTGGTTGAAAAAATATTCTTTAAAAATCCACGTTTATTGGTCTTTGGGTGGTTGAAAAAATATTCTTTAAAAATCCACGTTTATTGGTCTTTGGGTGGTTGAAAAAATATTCTTTAAAAATCCACGTTTATTGGTCTTTGGGTGGTTGAAAAAATATTCTTTAAAAATCCACGTTTATTGGTCTTTGGGTGGTTGAAAAAATATTCTTTAAAAATCCACGTTTATTGGTCTTTGGGTGGTTGAAAAAATATTCTTTAAAAATCCACGTTTATTGGTCTTTGGGTGGTTGAAAAAATATTCTTTAAAAATCCACGTTTATTGGTCTTTGGGTGGTTGAAAAAATATTCTTTAAAAATCCACGTTTATTGGTCTTTGGGTGGTTGAAAAAATATTCTTTAAAAATCCACGTTTATTGGTCTTTGGGTGGTTGAAAAAATATTCTTTAAAAATCCACGTTTATTGGTCTTTGGGTGGTTGAAAAAATATTCTTTAAAAATCCACGTTTATTGGTCTTTGGGTGGTTGAAAAAATATTCTTTAAAAATCCACGTTTATTGGTCTTTGGGTGGTTGAAAAAATATTCTTTAAAAATCCACGTTTATTGGTCTTTGGGTGGTTGAAAAAATATTCTTTAAAAATCCACGTTTATTGGTCTTTGGGTGGTTGAAAAAATATTCTTTAAAAATCCACGTTTATTGGTCTTTGGGTGGTTGAAAAAATATTCTTTAAAAATCCACGTTTATTGGTCTTTGGGTGGTTGAAAAAATATTCTTTAAAAATCCACGTTTATTGGTCTTTGGGTGGTTGAAAAAATATTCTTTAAAAATCCACGTTTATTGGTCTTTGGGTGGTTGAAAAAATATTCTTTAAAAATCCACGTTTATTGGTCTTTGGGTGGTTGAAAAAATATTCTTTAAAAATCCACGTTTATTGGTCTTTGGGTGGTTGAAAAAATATTCTTTAAAAATCCACGTTTATTGGTCTTTGGGTGGTTGAAAAAATATTCTTTAAAAATCCACGTTTATTGGTCTTTGGGTGGTTGAAAAAATATTCTTTAAAAATCCACGTTTATTGGTCTTTGGGTGGTTGAAAAAATATTCTTTAAAAATCCACGTTTATTGGTCTTTGGGTGGTTGAAAAAATATTCTTTAAAAATCCACGTTTATTGGTCTTTGGGTGGTTGAAAAAATATTCTTTAAAAATCCACGTTTATTGATCTTTGGGTGGTTGAAAAAATATTCTTTAAAAATCCACGTTTATTGGTCTTTGGGTGGTTGAAAAAATATTCTTTAAAAATCCACGTTTATTGGTCTTTGGGTGGTTGAAAAAATATTCTTTAAAAATCCACGTTTATTGGTCTTTGGGTGGTTGAAAAAATATTCTTTAAAAATCCACGTTTATTGGTCTTTGGGTGGTTGAAAAAATATTCTTTAAAAATCCACATTTATTGGTATATGGTTGCTTGCAAAAATATTCTTCAAAAGTCCACGTTATTGGTCTATGGTTGCTTAAAAAAATATTCTTTAAAAATCCACGTTTATTGGTCAATGGTTGCTTTGGAAAAATATTCTTTAAAAATCCACGTTTATTGGTCAATGGTTGCTTTGGAAAAATATTCTTTAAAAATCCACGTTTATTGGTCAATGGTTGCTTTGGAAAAATATTCTTTAAAAATCCACGTTTATTGGTCAATGGTTGCTTTGGAAAAATATTCTTTAAAAATCCACGTTTATTGGTCAATGGTTGCTTTGGAAAAATATTCTTTAAAAATCCACGTTTATTGGTCAATGGTTGCTTTGGAAAAATATTCTTTAAAAATCCACGTTTATTGGTCAATGGTTGCTTTGGAAAAATATTCTTTAAAAATCCACGTTTATTGGTCAATGGTTGCTTTGGAAAAATATTCTTTAAAAATCCACGTTTATTGGTCAATGGTTGCTTTGGAAAAATATTCTTTAAAAATCCACGTTTATTGGTCAATGGTTGCTTTGGAAAAATATTCTTTAAAAATCCACGTTTATTGGTCGTTGGGTGGTTGAAAATATATTCTTTAAAAATCCACGTTTATTGGTCTTTGGGTGGTTGAAAAAATGTTCTTTAAAAATCCACGTTTATTTTTCTATGATTGCTTTAAAAAATATTCTTTAAAAATGCACGTTTATTTTTCTATGATTGCTTTAAATATCCACGTTTATTGGTCTATGGTTGCTTCGAAAAAACATTTAAAAATCCATGCTTTTGAACTCCATGTTTATTGGTCTATGTAGCTTTAAAAAATATTCATTAAAAATCCACGTCTCTTGGTCTATGGGTGGTTGAAAAAATAGTCTTTAACAATCCATGTTTATTGGTCTGGCTGAATAGTGTTTTCCCATAGGAAAATTGCTATTCAGCCTGGCTGAATAGTGTTTTCCCATAGGAAAATTGCTATTCAGCCTGGCTGAATAGTGTTTTCCCATAGGAAAATTGCTATTCAGCCTGGCTGAATAGTGTTTTCCCATAGGAAAATTGCTATTCAGCCTGGCTGAATAGTGTTTTCCCATAGGAAAATTGCTATTCAGCCTGGCTGAATAGTGTTTTCCCATAGGAAAATTGCTATTCAGCCTGGCTGAATAGTGTTTTCCCATAGGAAAATTGCTATTCAGCCTGGCTGAATAGTGTTTTCCCATAGGAAAATTGCTATTCAGCCTGGCTGAATAGTGTTTTCCCATAGGAAAATTGCTATTCAGCCTGGCTGAATAGTGTTTTCCCATAGGAAAATTGCTATTCAGCCTGGCTGAATAGTGTTTTCCCATAGGAAAATTGCTATTCAGCCTGGCTGAATAGTGTTTTCCCATAGGAAAATTGCTATTCAGCCTGGCTGAATAGTGTTTTCCCATAGGAAAATTGCTATTCAGCCTGGCTGAATAGTGTTTTCCCATAGGAAAATTGCTATTCAGCCTGGCTGAATAGTGTTTTCCCATAGGAAAATTGCTATTCAGCCTGGCTGAATAGTGTTTTCCCATAGGAAAATTGCTATTCAGCCTGGCTGAATAGTGTTTTCCCATAGGAAAATTGCTATTCAGCCTGGCTGAATAGTGTTTTCCCATAGGAAAATTGCTATTCAGCCTGGCTGAATAGTGTTTTCCCATAGGAAAATTGCTATTCAGCCTGGCTGAATAGTGTTTTCCCATAGGAAAATTGCTATTCAGCCTGGCTGAATAGTGTTTTCCCATAGGAAAATTGCTATTCAGCCTGGCTGAATAGTGTTTTCCCATAGGAAAATTGCTATTCAGCCTGGCTGAATAGTGTTTTCCCATAGGAAAATTGCTATTCAGCCTGGCTGAATAGTGTTTTCCCATAGGAAAATTGCTATTCAGCCTGGCTGAATAGTGTTTTCCCATAGGAAAATTGCTATTCAGCCTGGCTGAATAGTGTTTTCCCATAGGAAAATTGCTATTCAGCCTGGCTGAATAGTGTTTTCCCATAGGAAAATTGCTATTCAGCCTGGCTGAATAGTGTTTTCCCATAGGAAAATTGCTATTCAGCCTGGCTGAATAGTGTTTTCCCATAGGAAAATTGCTATTCAGCCTGGCTGAATAGTGTTTTCCCATAGGAAAATTGCTATTCAGCCTGGCTGAATAGTGTTTTCCCATAGGAAAATTGCTATTCAGCCTGGCTGAATAGTGTTTTCCCATAGGAAAATTGCTATTCAGCCTGGCTGAATAGTGTTTTCCCATAGGAAAATTGCTATTCAGCCTGGCTGAATAGTGTTTTCCCATAGGAAAATTGCTATTCAGCCTGGCTGAATAGTGTTTTCCCATAGGAAAATTGCTATTCAGCCTGGCTGAATAGTGTTTTCCCATAGGAAAATTGCTATTCAGCCTGGCTGAATAGTGTTTTCCCATAGGAAAATTGCTATTCAGCCTGGCTGAATAGTGTTTTCCCATAGGAAAATTGCTATTCAGCCTGGCTGAATAGTGTTTTCCCATAGGAAAATTGCTATTCAGCCTGGCTGAATAGTGTTTTCCCATAGGAAAATTGCTATTCAGCCTGGCTGAATAGTGTTTTCCCATAGGAAAATTGCTATTCAGCCTGGCTGAATAGTGTTTTCCCATAGGAAAATTGCTATTCAGCCTGGCTGAATAGTGTTTTCCCATAGGAAAATTGCTATTCAGCCTGGCTGAATAGTGTTTTCCCATAGGAAAATTGCTATTCAGCCTGGCTGAATAGTGTTTTCCCATAGGAAAATTGCTATTCAGCCTGGCTGAATAGTGTTTTCCCATAGGAAAATTGCTATTCAGCCTGGCTGAATAGTGTTTTCCCATAGGAAAATTGCTATTCAGCCTGGCTGAATAGTATTTTCCATAGGAAAATTGCTATTCAGCCTGGCTGAATAGTGTTTTCCATAGGAAAATTGCTATTCAGCCTGGCTGAATAGTGTTTTCCATAGAAAAATTGCTATTCAGCCTGGCTGAATAGTGTTTTCCATAGGAAAATTGCTATTCAGCCTGGCTGAATATTGTTTTCCGTAGGAAAATTGCTATTCAGCCGGGCTGAATAGTGTTTTCCAATAGGAAAATTGCTATTCAGCCGGGCTGAATAGTGTTTTCCAATAGGAAAATTGCTATTCAGTCGGGCTGAATAGTGTTTTCCAATAGGAAAATTGCTATTCAGTCGGGCTGAATAGTGTTTTCCAATAGGAAAATTGCTATTCAGCCGGGCTGAATAGTGTTTTCCAATAGGAAAATTGCTATTCAGCCGGGCTGAATAGTGTTTTCCAATAGGAAAATTGCTATACAGCCGGGCTGTGTTTTCCAATAGGAAAATTGCTATTCAGTCGGGCTGAATAGTGTTTTCCAATAGGAAAATTGCTATTCAGCCGGGCTGAATAGTGTTTTCCAATAGGAAAATTGCTATTCAGCCGGGCTGAATAGTGTTTTCCAATAGGAAAATTGCTATTCAGCCGGGCTGAATAGTGTTTTCCAATAGGAAAATTGCTATTCAGCCGGGCTGAATAGTGTTTTCCAATAGGAAAATTGCTATTCAGCCGGGCTGAATAGTGTTTTCCAATAGGAAAATTGCTATTCAGCCGGGCTGAATAGTGTTTTCCAATAGGAAAATTGCTATTCAGCCGGGCTGAATAGTGTTTTCCAATAGGAAAATTGCTATTCAGCCGGGCTGAATAGTGTTTTCCAATAGGAAAATTGCTATTCAGCCGGGCTGAATAGTGTTTTCCAATAGGAAAATTGCTATTCAGCCGGGCTGAATAGTGTTTTCCAATAGGAAAATTGCTATTCAGCCGGGCTGAATAGTGTTTTCCAATAGGAAAATTGCTATTCAGCCGGGCTGAATAGTGTTTTCCAGTAGGAACATTGCTATTCAGCCGGGCTGAATAGTGTTTTCCAATAGGAAAATTGCTATTCAGCCGGGCTGAATAGTGTTTTCCAATAGGAAAATTGCTATACAGCCGGGCTGAATAGTGTTTTCAAATAGGAAAATTGCTATTCAGCCGGGCTGAATAGTGTTTTCCAATAGGAAAATTGCTATTCAGCCGGGCTGAATAGTGTTTTCCAATAGGAAAATTGCTATTCAGCCGTGCTGAATAGTGTTTTCCAATAGGAAAATTGCTATTCAGCCGGGCTGAATAGTGTTTTCCAATAGGAAAATTGCTATTCAGCCGGGCTGAATAGTGTTTTCCAATAGGAAAATTGCTATTCAGCCGGGCTGAATAGTGTTTTCCAATAGGAAAATTGCTATTCAGCCGGGCTGAATAGTGTTTTCCAATAGGAAAATTGCTATTCAGCCGGGCTGAATAGTGTTTTCCAATAGGAAAATTGCTATTCAGCCGGGCTGAATAGTGTTTTCCAATAGGAAAATTGCTATTCAGCCGGGCTGAATAGTGTTTTCCAATAGGAAAATTGCTATTCAGCCGGGCTGAATAGTGTTTTCCAATAGGAAAATTGCTATTCAGCCGGGCTGAATAGTGTTTTCCAATAGGAAAATTGCTATTCAGCCGGGCTGAATAGTGTTTTCCAATAGGAAAATTGCTATTCAGCCGGGCTGAATAGTGTTTTAAGTTGCTATTCAGCCTGGTTGAATGGTGTTTTCCATAGGAAAGTTGCTATTCAGCCTGGCTGAATGGTGTTTTCCATAGGAAAGTTGCTATTCAGCCTGGCTGAATGGTGTTTTCCATAGGAAAGTTGCTATTCAGCCTGGTTGAATGGTGTTTTCCATAGGAAAGTTGCTATTCAGCCTGGCTGAATGGTGTTTTCCATAGGAAAGTTGCTATTCAGCCTGGTTGAATGGTGTTTTCCATAGGAAAGTTGCTATTCAGCCTGGCTGAATGGTGTTTTCCATAGGAAAATTGCTATTCAGCCTGGCTTAAAAATCCACGTTTATTGATCAATGGGTGTTTGAAAAAATATTTTTAAAAAAATACACGTTTATTGGCTTAAAGTTTTTACAATTATTATTTTTTTTTTTAATTATGTCTATTTTGTTCCTAAAACTAAAGCCTCTCCAGGGGCCAGTGAAATTTTATTGAGTGTAACAGAAGTGCCAGCATTTTGCTTTGAATCCATACTGCTTATTTTGACATTCATTGAAGATGGCAAGGTGACATCAAAGTTTTCCACAATATTTGCACTATAGGAACCCTCACCGTAATTGGCAACATATAATAGGGTTTCAGATCCTGGTAGATATCTAGAAAATGCAAAAAAAAAAATAAAAACATTCCAGGAAAAAAATAAAATTTTCCCCACCTCTTTAAAACAAACACCCCATCATTGAGGGCCTTGTATTTATAGGAACCCTGCTGCAAAGTCTTTGAAGTTCCTCTCAACGCCACCAATTCCTTGTAGATTTTCAAATGTGACTTATCAGCCGATGATTCTGCTTCCACATTCACCGTTTCATATCCACTGGCCAAGGGTAACCATGTCTTGTTGCCCTCAGAGAATCCGGCATTTTTCTCCGCACTCCATTGGAATGGGGTACGACAGGGATCTCTTGTCAAGTTTTCAAAAATGTCAGGATTAGAATTACAAGCTGCCGGATCCACAGTTTCTTCCCATGATATCACTCCGTCTGTCATACCCAATTCTTCTCCCTGATAGGTAACACTGACACCGGGCAATAGCATTACCAACATATTCATGCCATCTATGTTGCGTAGGCCATAACGGCTGGCTGCCCGACGACGATCATGATTACCAATTACCCAATTGGCAGTACCGCCAGCTGGCATTTTCGTTAACCAGTCATCAACGGCTTTCTGCACATCTTTGGCTGAGAATCCGGTATCCACCTCGGTAATTAAATTAAAATTGAATGGCAATTCTGCACCCTTGGTTGTGGAGTTTCCATACATTTGCATGGTGTACCACATGGGAGCATAGGTTTCAATCAGGAGTACCCTGGTATCACCACCATGTATGCGCTGATAATCATCCATTACTTGGCGCCACTGGTAGATCATATCTATGGACTCGGGTTGTAGATCCACCTTTTCCATTTTCAAATAATTCCTGTCCTCTTTGTCATCGGTTAAACCGCTCACTTCTTCATCAGGATAAATGCCAAGTTCATCAGGTTTTGCCTCAAAAAGCAAAGTGGCGGCATCAATACGAAAACCATCCACACCCATATCTAGCCAATATCTCAACACTCGTTTCATTTGTTCCACCACAGCGGGATTGCGATAATTCAAGTCGGCTTGTTGAACAGCAAATTGATGGAGATAATATTGTTGCCTTTGTTCATTCCACTGCCAAGCACTACCACGAAAACCAGATAACCAATTGCTGGGCGGTTGCCGCTGGCCATTTTCATCCAGCTTACCATCCGACCAAACATAATAATCCTCATAGCCCTTTTCACGATTTACAGATTTCTTGAACCACTCATTTTCGGTACTGGAGTGATTTGGTACAAAATCCAATATGATTTTCAAACCCAGCTCCTTGGCTTTTGCCATCAGACCTCTAAAATCCTCTAGAGTGCCATATTCTGGTTGTATATCAAAGAAATTTGAGATGTCATAACCAAAATCAACCATGGGTGAAGTATAGATGGGGGATAACCAGGTTGCCGTTACACCAATATCCTTGAGATATTCCAGTTTGGAGGTTATACCTTTTAGATCCCCTATACCATCACCATCGGAATCCTTAAAGGAGCGAGGATAAATTTGATAAAATTGGGCCGTTTCCCACCAGTCTTGAGCCAGTTCTGCTGTTGTTGCCTCCTGGCATTGTTCGGAGGGATTTTGCAATAAAACCACTAGGGTTATGCTTAAATAGAGAACACTGAGTCTTGTTCCTCCAATCATTTTAGCTAAACTGCAATGAAAGGCTTTTCGAAAATTTATATATGCCGCTAAGCGGAAAAGCAAAACATTACACTTAAGTGGATAAATGCTATGCATGAAGTGTTTACTGCCTCACAATGAAAAACATTGTGATTCAATAAAAAAAAATTGTTGTATTTACATTCCCATACAGTGCTAATCGGTTTTTAAGTGGTAATTATAAAGTGTTATCAAGGCACGATTCTTAAGCATGTCGAACACAAACATTTTGGTTCCTTACACAATATAAACAAAAACTGATTATAAAATTGAAAACTATCGCATTTATTTACCAATATGTTACTAGCAGTATAGGCACCCTTTGTTAGAATTAATTATATCCGCAATATTTCCTTACAAAAATACAATTTAAATAGGTTCAGTTCAAACAGCTCTTCCGCATCTAACTTAATTTCCACTTCCCGCCTAAAAGTATGCTCATTATTTGTCAAACTCATACTGATGTGTGGTATGGAAAATGAAACAAAGACCAGACAGGAGTATTGGATTTTAGATTACAAGGGAATGGTCGAATTTTCGATTTTTTGATTTCAACTGCAACCAAAAAGTCTACTCAGTTGTGGAGCTAATAAAAAGGTTTTCTATACAAAATTTTTTCTTATGGAAATTGCAACCCTATTCTTATCGAATCTTTTCATTCAAATATAAAAATTCTACCTAAATATTTAACCCTTTCAAAAGTTGGCATCAAACGTGTCGCATCAATATTAAAATATCTCATGGTTAATTGTCATGGCTGGGATATTCCACGTGTCACAACTTTAACAACCCCACGCGACTTAAGTTAAAGTAAGCCTTTAACTTTAATAGGCGACCTTTTTTAATTACCCACAAGAACAGAAGGAAAAAATAATCCCCTGAGATTCTCAGAATATACATAAGTATTTTTTTGTTGGGCCAACCAACAGCAACAACTAAATTTAACAAAAATTTGCCTTAAGGCAAAAATTTGTTATAAACAGTTGAAATACTGCGGTGGTGATTTTCCCCCACATTTATCAATTTAATGAATTAGCATTGGATCCAAAATACTGAAATGGTGTTGAATGTTGATAACAGACAGACAGTGAGTGGCAGACGGCTTGGCTATTGGGCAACCAAAATTAGATTTTGTAGAATTTTGCCAAGAAAAGAAACTGTTGCAGTCATTTGTATGGCACACATGTCTGACTTTGTGGTGTAGAAGGGTTAGGAAGTTTGGCACATGCAATGGTTATTTTGAGGAACAGACTTTTAATATAACCGTTAAAAGAGGAAATAAAAAAACACAATACTTAAAGAAATATGAGGACTTTCGAACAAAGAAAATATATTTTGTTTCAGTCTGCTTTTAAAAATATTTGTACAACAAATGTTTTTTTTAATTTTTTTTAAAATTTTTCAATAAAAATGGATTTTCGATATTTTAACAATATTATTATTTAGATATTTTAACAATATTTTCTCAATAAACGTGAATTTCTAAAAATATTTTTTGAATAACGTGGATTTTTTTTCAAAATATTTTTTCAATAATTTTTAAAAATATTTTTAAATTTTTTCTTAATTTTTTTTCAATAAAGCTAAATTTTTCAAATTTTTTTTTAATAAAAGTTGATTTTTTTTCAATAAACGTTTATTTTTTTTTTTTTAAATGTGTTCAATGAACCTGGATTTTTTAAAAATATTTTGATAATAAACCGAGATTTTTTAAACAATTTTTGCAAAAAACGGAGATTTTCTAAAAATATTTCTCAACAAACTTGTTTTGTTTAAATACGTGGATTTTTTTTGAAAATATTTGATTTTTTGATTGATATTTTTTTAAAAATATTTTTTCAACAAACCTGGATTTTTTTAAAAATATTTTTTCAATAAAAGTGGATTTTAAAATTATTTTTTTCAATAAACATTCCTATTTTGAAGATATTTTCAATAAAATGGGATTTTTTGATTAATATTTTTTTTTTAAATATTTTTTCAATAAACCTGGATTTTTTTAAAAATATTTTGATAATAAACGGAGATTTTTTTAAACAATTTTTGCAATAAACGGTGATTTTCTAAAAATATTTCTCAATAAACTTGTTTTTTTTTAAATACGTGGATTTTTTAAAAATATTTTTTTCAATAAACGTAGATTTTTTTAAACAGTTTTTTTCAATAAAGGTGGACTTTTAAATACATTTTTTAATAAACGTGTTTTTTTAAATATTATCTCAATAAACGTGAAATTGTTATATTTTTTCAATAAACGGGGGTTTTTAAATAATATTTTTTTCAATAAACGTGGAGTTTTTAAGCAATATTTTTCAATAAACATCGATTTTTTAAATAATATTTTTTCAATAAACGTGGATTTTTTAAAAATAATTTTTCAATAAAAGTGGATTTTAAAAATATTTTTTTTTTTTTTTTTTTGATAAACGTTTGTTTTTGGAAGATACTTTTTTCAATAAACGTGGATTTTTTAAAAATATTTTTTGGATAAACGTTTATTTTTGGAAGATACTTTTTTCAATAAACGTGGATTTTTTAAAAATGTTTTTTGGATAAACGTTCATTTTTTGAAGATATTTTTTTCAATAAACGTGGATTTTTAAAAATGTTTTTTTTTTTAAATTTTTAAAAAAAAGTTTTTTTAATAAACGTGGAATTTTTAAAAATATTTCTTCAATAAACTTTTTATTTTTTAAATACATGGATTTTTTAAAAATGTTTTTTCAAATAAATGGATTTTTAAAAATATTTTCCAACGACGTAGATTTTTAAATAATGTTTTTATGAACGTGGATTTTTTTTAAAAACGTTTTGCAAACAGTAAACTTTTTAAAAATATTTATCAAAGACCTGAATTTTTTTAAAAATATTTTTAAAAGACTGAATTTTTTAGAAATATTTTTTTAATAAACGTGGATTTTTAAATTTATTTTTCGAAAACGTGCATTTTGCATAGTGTTTCCAATAGGAAAAATGCTATTCAGCCGGGCTGAATAGTGTTTTCCAATAGGAAAATTGCTATTCAGCCGGGCTGAATAGTGTTTTCCAATAGGAAAATTGCTATTCAGCCGGGCTGAATAGTGTTTTCCAATAGGAAAATTGCTATTCAGCCGGGCTGAATAGTGTTTTCCAATAGGAAAATTGCTATTCAGCCGGGCTGAATAGTGTTTTCCAATAGGAAAATTGCTATTCAGCCGGGCTGAATAGTGTTTTCCAATAGGAAAATTGCTATTCAGCCGGGCTGAATAGTGTTTTCCAATAGGAAAATTGCTATTCAGCCGGGCTGAATAGTGTTTTCCAATAGGAAAATTGCTATTCAGCCGGGCTGAATAGTGTTTTCCAATAGGAAAATTGCTATTCAGCCGGGCTGAATAGTGTTTTCCAATAGGAAAATTGCTATTCAGCCGGGCTGAATAGTGTTTTCCAATAGGAAAATTGCTATTCAGCCGGGCTGAATAGTGTTTTCCAATAGGAAAATTGCTATTCAGCCGGGCTGAATAGTGTTTTCCAATAGGAAAATTGCTATTCAGCCGGGCTGAATAGTGTTTTAAGTTGCTATTCAGCCTGGTTGAATGGTGTTTTCCATAGGAAAGTTGCTATTCAGCCTGGCTGAATGGTGTTTTCCATAGGAAAGTTGCTATTCAGCCTGGCTGAATGGTGTTTTCCATAGGAAAGTTGCTATTCAGCCTGGTTGAATGGTGTTTTCCATAGGAAAGTTGCTATTCAGCCTGGCTGAATGGTGTTTTCCATAGGAAAGTTGCTATTCAGCCTGGTTGAATGGTGTTTTCCATAGGAAAGTTGCTATTCAGCCTGGCTGAATGGTGTTTTCCATAGGAAAATTGCTATTCAGCCTGGCTTAAAAATCCACGTTTATTGATCAATGGGTGTTTGAAAAAATATTTTTAAAAAAATACACGTTTATTGGCTTAAAGTTTTTACAATTATTATTTTTTTTTTTAATTATGTCTATTTTGTTCCTAAAACTAAAGCCTCTCCAGGGGCCAGTGAAATTTTATTGAGTGTAACAGAAGTGCCAGCATTTTGCTTTGAATCCATACTGCTTATTTTGACATTCATTGAAGATGGCAAGGTGACATCAAAGTTTTCCACAATATTTGCACTATAGGAACCCTCACCGTAATTGGCAACATATAATAGGGTTTCAGATCCTGGTAGATATCTAGAAAATGCAAAAAAAAAAATAAAAACATTCCAGGAAAAAAATAAAATTTTCCCCACCTCTTTAAAACAAACACCCCATCATTGAGGGCCTTGTATTTATAGGAACCCTGCTGCAAAGTCTTTGAAGTTCCTCTCAACGCCACCAATTCCTTGTAGATTTTCAAATGTGACTTATCAGCCGATGATTCTGCTTCCACATTCACCGTTTCATATCCACTGGCCAAGGGTAACCATGTCTTGTTGCCCTCAGAGAATCCGGCATTTTTCTCCGCACTCCATTGGAATGGGGTACGACAGGGATCTCTTGTCAAGTTTTCAAAAATGTCAGGATTAGAATTACAAGCTGCCGGATCCACAGTTTCTTCCCATGATATCACTCCGTCTGTCATACCCAATTCTTCTCCCTGATAGGTAACACTGACACCGGGCAATAGCATTACCAACATATTCATGCCATCTATGTTGCGTAGGCCATAACGGCTGGCTGCCCGACGACGATCATGATTACCAATTACCCAATTGGCAGTACCGCCAGCTGGCATTTTCGTTAACCAGTCATCAACGGCTTTCTGCACATCTTTGGCTGAGAATCCGGTATCCACCTCGGTAATTAAATTAAAATTGAATGGCAATTCTGCACCCTTGGTTGTGGAGTTTCCATACATTTGCATGGTGTACCACATGGGAGCATAGGTTTCAATCAGGAGTACCCTGGTATCACCACCATGTATGCGCTGATAATCATCCATTACTTGGCGCCACTGGTAGATCATATCTATGGACTCGGGTTGTAGATCCACCTTTTCCATTTTCAAATAATTCCTGTCCTCTTTGTCATCGGTTAAACCGCTCACTTCTTCATCAGGATAAATGCCAAGTTCATCAGGTTTTGCCTCAAAAAGCAAAGTGGCGGCATCAATACGAAAACCATCCACACCCATATCTAGCCAATATCTCAACACTCGTTTCATTTGTTCCACCACAGCGGGATTGCGATAATTCAAGTCGGCTTGTTGAACAGCAAATTGATGGAGATAATATTGTTGCCTTTGTTCATTCCACTGCCAAGCACTACCACGAAAACCAGATAACCAATTGCTGGGCGGTTGCCGCTGGCCATTTTCATCCAGCTTACCATCCGACCAAACATAATAATCCTCATAGCCCTTTTCACGATTTACAGATTTCTTGAACCACTCATTTTCGGTACTGGAGTGATTTGGTACAAAATCCAATATGATTTTCAAACCCAGCTCCTTGGCTTTTGCCATCAGACCTCTAAAATCCTCTAGAGTGCCATATTCTGGTTGTATATCAAAGAAATTTGAGATGTCATAACCAAAATCAACCATGGGTGAAGTATAGATGGGGGATAACCAGGTTGCCGTTACACCAATATCCTTGAGATATTCCAGTTTGGAGGTTATACCTTTTAGATCCCCTATACCATCACCATCGGAATCCTTAAAGGAGCGAGGATAAATTTGATAAAATTGGGCCGTTTCCCACCAGTCTTGAGCCAGTTCTGCTGTTGTTGCCTCCTGGCATTGTTCGGAGGGATTTTGCAATAAAACCACTAGGGTTATGCTTAAATAGAGAACACTGAGTCTTGTTCCTCCAATCATTTTAGCTAAACTGCAATGAAAGGCTTTTCGAAAATTTATATATGCCGCTAAGCGGAAAAGCAAAACATTACACTTAAGTGGATAAATGCTATGCATGAAGTGTTTACTGCCTCACAATGAAAAACATTGTGATTCAATAAAAAAAAATTGTTGTATTTACATTCCCATACAGTGCTAATCGGTTTTTAAGTGGTAATTATAAAGTGTTATCAAGGCACGATTCTTAAGCATGTCGAACACAAACATTTTGGTTCCTTACACAATATAAACAAAAACTGATTATAAAATTGAAAACTATCGCATTTATTTACCAATATGTTACTAGCAGTATAGGCACCCTTTGTTAGAATTAATTATATCCGCAATATTTCCTTACAAAAATACAATTTAAATAGGTTCAGTTCAAACAGCTCTTCCGCATCTAACTTAATTTCCACTTCCCGCCTAAAAGTATGCTCATTATTTGTCAAACTCATACTGATGTGTGGTATGGAAAATGAAACAAAGACCAGACAGGAGTATTGGATTTTAGATTACAAGGGAATGGTCGAATTTTCGATTTTTTGATTTCAACTGCAACCAAAAAGTCTACTCAGTTGTGGAGCTAATAAAAAGGTTTTCTATACAAAATTTTTTCTTATGGAAATTGCAACCCTATTCTTATCGAATCTTTTCATTCAAATATAAAAATTCTACCTAAATATTTAACCCTTTCAAAAGTTGGCATCAAACGTGTCGCATCAATATTAAAATATCTCATGGTTAATTGTCATGGCTGGGATATTCCACGTGTCACAACTTTAACAACCCCACGCGACTTAAGTTAAAGTAAGCCTTTAACTTTAATAGGCGACCTTTTTTAATTACCCACAAGAACAGAAGGAAAAAATAATCCCCTGAGATTCTCAGAATATACATAAGTATTTTTTTGTTGGGCCAACCAACAGCAACAACTAAATTTAACAAAAATTTGCCTTAAGGCAAAAATTTGTTATAAACAGTTGAAATACTGCGGTGGTGATTTTCCCCCACATTTATCAATTTAATGAATTAGCATTGGATCCAAAATACTGAAATGGTGTTGAATGTTGATAACAGACAGACAGTGAGTGGCAGACGGCTTGGCTATTGGGCAACCAAAATTAGATTTTGTAGAATTTTGCCAAGAAAAGAAACTGTTGCAGTCATTTGTATGGCACACATGTCTGACTTTGTGGTGTAGAAGGGTTAGGAAGTTTGGCACATGCAATGGTTATTTTGAGGAACAGACTTTTAATATAACCGTTAAAAGAGGAAATAAAAAAACACAATACTTAAAGAAATATGAGGACTTTCGAACAAAGAAAATATATTTTGTTTCAGTCTGCTTTTAAAAATATTTGTACAACAAATGTTTTTTTTAATTTTTTTTTAAAATTTTTCAATAAAAATGGATTTTCGATATTTTAACAATATTATTATTTAGATATTTTAACAATATTTTCTCAATAAACGTGAATTTCTAAAAATATTTTTTGAATAACGTGGATTTTTTTTCAAAATATTTTTTCAATAATTTTTAAAAATATTTTTAAATTTTTTCTTAATTTTTTTTCAATAAAGCTAAATTTTTCAAATTTTTTTTTAATAAAAGTTGATTTTTTTTCAATAAACGTTTATTTTTTTTTTTTAAATGTGTTCAATGAACCTGGATTTTTTAAAAATATTTTGATAATAAACCGAGATTTTTTAAACAATTTTTGCAAAAAACGGAGATTTTCTAAAAATATTTCTCAACAAACTTGTTTTGTTTAAATACGTGGATTTTTTTTGAAAATATTTGATTTTTTGATTGATATTTTTTTAAAAATATTTTTTCAACAAACCTGGATTTTTTTAAAAATATTTTTTCAATAAAAGTGGATTTTAAAATTATTTTTTTCAATAAACATTCCTATTTTGAAGATATTTTCAATAAAATGGGATTTTTTGATTAATATTTTTTTTTTAAATATTTTTTCAATAAACCTGGATTTTTTTAAAAATATTTTGATAATAAACGGAGATTTTTTTAAACAATTTTTGCAATAAACGGTGATTTTCTAAAAATATTTCTCAATAAACTTGTTTTTTTTTAAATACGTGGATTTTTTAAAAATATTTTTTTCAATAAACGTAGATTTTTTTAAACAGTTTTTTTCAATAAAGGTGGACTTTTAAATACATTTTTTAATAAACGTGTTTTTTTAAATATTATCTCAATAAACGTGAAATTGTTATATTTTTTCAATAAACGGGGGTTTTTAAATAATATTTTTTTCAATAAACGTGGAGTTTTTAAGCAATATTTTTCAATAAACATCGATTTTTTAAATAATATTTTTTCAATAAACGTGGATTTTTTAAAAATAATTTTTCAATAAAAGTGGATTTTAAAAATATTTTTTTTTTTTTTTTTTTGATAAACGTTTGTTTTTGGAAGATACTTTTTTCAATAAACGTGGATTTTTTAAAAATATTTTTTGGATAAACGTTTATTTTTGGAAGATACTTTTTTCAATAAACGTGGATTTTTTAAAAATGTTTTTTGGATAAACGTTCATTTTTTGAAGATATTTTTTTCAATAAACGTGGATTTTTAAAAATGTTTTTTTTTTTAAATTTTTAAAAAAAAGTTTTTTTAATAAACGTGGAATTTTTAAAAATATTTCTTCAATAAACTTTTTATTTTTTAAATACATGGATTTTTTAAAAATGTTTTTTCAAATAAATGGATTTTTAAAAATATTTTCCAACGACGTAGATTTTTAAATAATGTTTTTATGAACGTGGATTTTTTTAAAAACGTTTTGCAAACAGTAAACTTTTTAAAAATATTTATCAAAGACCTGAATTTTTTTAAAAATATTTTTAAAAGACTGAATTTTTTAGAAATATTTTTTTAATAAACGTGGATTTTTAAATTTATTTTTCGAAAACGTGCATTTTTTTAAAAATATTTTTTGAAGATGTGCATTTTTTAAAAATTGTTTTCAAAGACGTGGATTTTTTAAAAATATTTTTTCAATAAACGTGGATTTTTAAAAATATTTCTTCAATAAACGTTTATTTTTTTAAACATATTTTTTTATTAAACTTGGATTTTTAATTTTTTTTAACAAAGGACGATTTTTTGGAAACATTTTTTCAATAAACGTGGTTTTGATAAAATATTTTTTCAATAAAGGTGGATTTTTTAAAAATATTTTTTAAATAAACGTGGATTTTTTAAAAATGTTTTTTAAATAAACGTGGATTTTTTAAAAATATGTTTTCAATAAACGTGAATTTTTTAAAAATATTTTTCAATAAACGTACATTTGTTAAAAATAATTTTCCAATAAACGAGGATTTTTTAAAATTTTGTTTCAAATACGTAGATTTTTTAAAAATATTTATCAAAGACGTGATTTTTTAAAAAAATATTTTGTAAAGACGTGGATTTTTTTAAATAGTTTGTCAATAAACGTGGATTTTTAAAAATATTTTTCGAAGACGTGCATTTGTTTAAAAATATTTTTCAAAAGCGTAGATTTTTTAAAAATACTTTTTCAATAAATGTGGATTTTTATAAAAATATTTTTCGAAGACATGGATTTTTTTTTTAAATTTATTTCAAAGACGTAGATTTTTTTAAAAATTTATTTTAAAGGCGTATATTTTTTGAAAAATATTTTTTAAAGAAGTAAATTTTAAAAATACTTTTCAAAGGCGTGTATTTTTTAAAATATTTTTCAAAGACGAGGATTTTTAAAAATATATTTCAAAGACGTGGATTTTTTTAAATATATTTTTCAAAGTCGTGGGTTTTTTTGTTAATATGTTTCAAAAATGTGGGACTTTTTAATATTTTTCAAGGACGTGGATTTGTTAAAAATATTTTGCAAAGGCGTTGGTTTTTTTAATATTTTTCACAGACGTGGATTTTTTAAAAATATATTTCAAAGAAGCCAACTTTTCTAAAAATATTTTTCCAAGACGTGGATTATTTTAAAAATTTTGTTTTTCAAAATAGTCAGGCTTAATCCCATAGTCGTTGTTTTAATATTTTATTAAAACAACTTTAATTTATTAGTGGAAAAAAATTGGCGATGTTTACCAAGGGTAAGGCTGGGAAGACTATAGTTTCAGATCTCGCCACAGATCTTCATCAGTTCCCTTGTTTCTTGTTTTTCAACAAGAAACATTTTATACCCAAGTGTCAATTGCTCGCTCAAATAGATATGTGCGCGAGCAACTTCACTTGCAAACAAAACCAAATCTTTCCCACTGCTATGCGTTCGTCGATTCTCAACGAAAAAACACATAACTAATTTGTTGGTATTGCATACTACAGCAATAAACAACATCTCACAATTAGGAGTGTTGTATTTTGTTTTTCAAAATAGACAGGCTTCATCCCATAGTCTTGTTGAAAAACGAGAAACAAGGAAACTGATGTAGATCTGTGGCGAGATCTGAAACTATAGTCTTCCCTGCCTTACCCCTTGGTAAACATCGCCAATTTTTTCCACTAATAAATTAAAGTTGTTTTAATAAAATATTAAAACAACGACTATGGGATTAAGCCTGACTATTTTGAAAAACAAAATACAAGTCCTCATCCCAAATAAAAAACGCCAACACTCCTATTTTAAAAATATTTTTCAATGGCGTCGGTTTTTTAAATATTTTTCAAAGACGTGGATCTTTTAAAAAAAAAATTTCAAAGACATGAATATTTAAAAAAAATATTCCGAAGACGTGGATTCTTTTAAAAATATATTTCAAAGACATGGATTTTTTTAAATAGTTTTGGATTTTTTATAAGTATTTTTCAGAGGCGTGGGTTTTTTATTAATTTAATTTTTTAATATTTTTCACAGACGTAGAGTTTTTAAAAATATTTTTGAAAGGCGTGTATTTTTTAAAATATTTTTCAAAGACGTGGATTTGCTAAAAATATTTTTCAAAGGCGTGGGTTTTTTTAATATTTTTCACAGACGTGGATTTTTTAAAAATAAATTTCAAAGACGTGAACTTTTCTAAAAATATTTTTCAAAGACGTGGATTATTTTAAAAATATCTTTCAAAGGCGTCGGTTTTTACATATTTTTCAAATACGTGGATTATTTTAAAAATATCTTTCAAAGGCGTCGGTTTTTACATATTTTCAAAGACGTGGATATTTAATAAAAAAATTCCAAAAACGTGGATTCTTTTAAAAATACATTTTAAAGACATGGATTTTTTTGAAATAGTTTTCAAAGACGTGTATTTGTTAACAATATTTTTCAAAGACGTGGATTTCTTAACAATATGTTTCAAAACCGTGGAGATTTTAACAATATTTTTCAAAGACTTGGATTTTTTTGTTAAATATTTCTCAAAGAGTTGTTTTTTTAACATACGTGATTTTTTTTTAAAATATGTTTTCAATAAAAGTGATTTTTTTAAAAATATTTTTAAAAGACGTGAATTTTTTTAAAAATATTTTTTAAAGACGTTGATTTATTTAATAATGTTTTTATGAACGTGGATTTTTTAAAAATATTTTTTATAAACATGAATTTTTCTAAAATTTGTTTCTAAAAATATTTTTTAAAGACGTGAATTTTTTAAAGACGTGAATTATTTTAAAAATATATTTCAAAGACGTAGATTTTTTTAAAAAATATTTTTCAAAGACTTCAATTTTTTTAAAAAATTTTTTACATGGACGTGGATTTTTTAAAAAAATTTCAAAGACTTGGATTTTTTTAAAAAAAAATTTCAAATGCGTGGAATTTTTTAAAAATATTTTTCAAAGACGTGAATCGTTTTAAAAAAAATTTTCAAAGACGTGAATTGTTTTAAAAATATGTTTAAAAGACGTGGATTTTGAAAAGCTTGTTCGAGGAGATATTTTTAAGATTATGCCGCAGTGGCACGTATTCCAAGATTAATAAGTTTATAATACGGCTATAAATGTGTATGTTTTTCCATTTTTTGTTTTCAAGGACCGATGAAATAACACTCCAATAAATGTGTCTATGTGCAATTATATACTTATTCCACTTTAAAATTCCTGGCAAATAAAATTCCCCTGGTGTCATCTTCATTTAATCTTATCAGCCTCTTCACATTGATTTGAGCACCCTCTTTGTTATTCATGTCACCTATAATTTCCCGGAAAGACATTTGCATGAAAATAAATTTCTATTGTCTGACATGTTGTTAGTGAAATCAGCTGCACACATGTTCAGGAAAAAAGTCATTAAGATTGTGTATAATTTGGCACAGTTTTATTTGAGGTGAAGTGTCATTATTGTTTTTTTTTTGCTGTTCTTGTTATTGCTCTAAGGATCTAAATGTGGTTGTTTTTTGTTGGTTATTGTATTTGAAGTCAGTCATTTCAAATTTGCAAACATACAAATTAATCTTAAAAACATGTTAGGGTGGTATGTACAGTTTGCATTTTTTTTCAAAACCACACCTCCACACTTCTTAACTTCCCCTTCATTAAATCACAAAGGATATTTTGTGTTCCCTTTTTCGTTTGGGGGAGAAAACAAAAGATTCTAATGTTTTAAGTTATCTGTATGTGTGGCAACAAAATGTAATAAGACATGAAAAAGAAAATAAAACTCCATTGAAAAAATTGTAAAACGAACCAAAATTGGGGAAAATCATTATAATGACGATGATGGCAATAATTCCCATTAATGAAAGTGAAACAAGAAACAAATACATCAAACAACCACACACCCACACACTTTAATGAAATCTTCACTTCTGTGTCCTCGGTGTATGGGTGTGTTTTTGGGGGAAGTTGTTTTGTCTTCGCTTTATGAGCAACATTCAATGCGGAAAACGTGTGTTCGAAAAATTTTTCATTCAGTCATCATTTCTACGAAAACTTTGTGATTTATTTTTTTTCATCGACGATCAATCAAAGTTAATGATTCTGAAGCCAATATGAAAGGAAACAAACGAGCAAACTTGCCAACGAAAAAAATGAGAATTGAATTTTAAGAAAAACTCTCGTTTAGTGTTGTTTTTGGCAACAATATTTTGCGGTATGATTTAAAAGTGAAGGGGTGGCAGATTCGCAATTATATTGAAAATTCTATAATCTGTCTTTAAGCATCAAGGTTGTACGGAATAAAAATATTTTTAAAAAATTAAAAAAAAAATACTATGGTAAGTTTTATTACTACGTCATTAGTATAACTTGTCAAAACTTTAGTAGACAATAATTTATGATCAAAAATCTTCTGATATAGGAGAGCAATTCTAATGACGTAAACTTAAACTTACCATAGTATTTGTGAACATTGAAAAATGGGACTACCAAGCATAATTTCGCATATGCATTTATTTAATGAAGTGCGATATATATACTAGTTCCCAAGCCTTGCCTTCGTCTGCCACAAACAACAGCCACAGCCTGAAGATCGGCTTAACCACCCGTGAAACGTAGCGTAATGGTTGAATGTGTGGGACTTCGGTAGACTCCTAATTTTTCTATGTATATAATAGGTCTAATAAGCTCAACTCGAAAGAGAAATAATTAAATATCACTATAAATGACCTTCGCCTTAATAAGGCAAAATATTTTAAGAAATAATTTTAAAAAATTCTCGTCCTCGAAAAAATATTTTTAAAAATCCACGTTAATTGCAAATAAATTTTTAAAAAATCCACGTTAATTGCAAATAAATTTTTAAAAAATCCACGTTAATTGCAAACAAATTTTTAAAAAATCCTCGTTCATTGCAAATAAATTTTTAAAAAATCCACGTTTATTGCAAATAAATTTTTAAAAAATCCACGTTTATTGCAAATAAATTTTTACAAAATCCACGTTTATTGCAAATAAATTTTTAAAAAATCCACGTATATTGAAAAAATATTTTTTTTTAATCTACGTTTATTGAACAAATATTCTTAAAAAAATCCCCGTTTATTGAAAAATATTTTGAAAAAAATCCACGATTTAAAAGAAAATAAATCCACGTTTGTTGAAAAAATGTTTTTTAAAAATTCTCGTTTATTGAAAAAATATCAAAAAAGTATTGAAAAAATATGTTTAAAAAATCCACGATTTAAAAAAAATAAATCCACGTTTGTTGAAAAAATGTTTTTTAAAAATTCTGGTTTATTGAAAAAATATCTAAAATATGTTTAAAAAATCCACGTTTATTGAAAAAATATCTAAAAAATATTGAAAAAATATTTTTAAAAAATACACATTTATTGAAAAAATATTTTTAAAAAATACACATTTATTGAAAAAATATTTTTAAAAAATCATCATTTATTGAAGAAATATTTTTAAAAAAAATCCACGTTTATTGAAAAATTATTCTTATAAAATCCACGTTTATTGAAAAATTATTTAATAAAAATTCATGTTTTATGAAAAAATCTTTTTACAAAATTGAAGTTTATGGAAAATTTATTTTTAAAAAAGTTGTTTTAAAAATATAAGTTTATTGGAAAAATATTTTTAAAAAATCCAGGTTTATTGAAAAATTATTTTTAGAACACCCACGTTTATTTAAAAAATATTTTTAAAAAATCCACGTTTATTAAAACAAATATTTTTAAAAATTCATGTTTATTCAAACAAATATTTTTAAAAATCCATGTTTATTGAAAAAATAGTTGTAAAAAGTCAACGTTTATTGAACAAATATTTTTAAAAAATTTACGTTTATTGAAAAAACATTTTTAGAAACCCACATTTATTAAAAAATATTTTTAAGAAATCTAAATTTATTGAAAAAATATTTTTAAAAATTCCACATTTATGGAACAAATATTTTTAATAAATATAAGTTTATTGAAAAATATTTGTAGCAAATTTAAGTTTACTGAAAAAATATTTTTAAAAATTCCACGTTTATTGAAAAAATATTTTTTAAAAAATCCACGTTTATTGAAAAAATATTTTTTAAAAAATCCACGTTTATTGAAAAAATATTTTTAAAAATCCACGTTTATTGAAAAAATATTTTTAAAAATCCACGTTTATTGAAAAAATATTTTTAAAAATCCACGTTTATTGAAAAAATATTTTTAAAAAATCCACGTTTATTGAAAAAATATTTTTAAAAAATCCACGTTTATTGAAAAAATATATTTAAAAAATCCACGTTTATTGAAAAAATATATTTAAAAAATCCACGTTTATTGAAAAAATATATTTAAAAAATCCACGTTTATTGAAAAAATATATTTAAAAAATCCACGTTTATTGAAAAAATATATTTAAAAAATCCACGTTTATTGAAAAAATATATTTAAAAAATCCACGTTTATTGAAAAAATATATTTAAAAAATCCACGTTTATTGAAAAAATATATTTAAAAAATCCACGTTTATTGAAAAAATATATTTAAAAAATCCACGTTTATTGAAAAAATATATTTAAAAAATCCACGTTTATTGAAAAAATATATTTAAAAAATCCACGTTTATTGAAAAAATATATTTAAAAAATCCACGTTTATTGAAAAAATATATTTAAAAAATCCACGTTTATTGAAAAAATATATTTAAAAAATCCACGTTTATTGAAAAAATATATTTAAAAAATCCACGTTTATTGAAAAAATATATTTAAAAAATCCACGTTTATTGAAAAAATATATTTAAAAAATCCACGTTTATTGAAAAAATATATTTAAAAAATCCACGTTTATTGAAAAAATATATTTAAAAAATCCACGTTTATTGAAAAAATATATTTAAAAAATCCACGTTTATTGAAAAAATATATTTAAAAAATCCACGTTTATTGAAAAAATATATTTAAAAAATCCACGTTTATTGAAAAAATATATTTAAAAAATCCACGTTTATTAAAAAAATATTTTTAAAAAATCCACCTTTATTGAAAAAATATATTTAAAAAATCCACGTTTATTGAAAAAATATATTTAAAAAATCCACGTTTATTGAAAAATATATTTAAAAAATCCACGTTTATTGAAAAAATATATTTAAAAAATCCACGTTTATTGAAAAAATATATTTAAAAAATCCACGTTTATTGAAAAAATATATTTAAAAAAATCCACGTTTATTGAAAAAATATATTTAAAAAATCCACGTTTATTGAAAAAATATATTTAAAAAATCCACGTTTATTGAAAAAATATATTTAAAAAAATCCACGTTTATTGAAAAAATATATTTAAAAAATCCACGTTTATTGAAAAAATATATTTAAAAAATCCACGTTTATTGAAAAAATATATTTAAAAAAATCCACGTTTATTGAAAAAATATATTTAAAAAATCCACGTTTATTGAAAAAATATATTTAAAAAATCCACGTTTATTGAAAAAATATATTTAAAAAAATCCACGTTTATTGAAAAAATATATTTAAAAAATCCACGTTTATTGAAAAAATATATTTAAAAAATCCACGTTTATTGAAAAAATATATTTAAAAAATCCACGTTTATTGAAAAAATATATTTAAAAAATCCACGTTTATTGAAAAAATATATTTAAAAAAATCCACGTTTATTGAAAAAATATATTTAAAAAATCCACGTTTATTGAAAAAATATATTTAAAAAATCCACGTTTATTGAAAAAATATATTTAAAAAAATCCACGTTTATTGAAAAAATATATTTAAAAAATCCACGTTTATTGAAAAAATATATTTAAAAAATCCACGTTTATTGAAAAAATATATTTAAAAAATCCACGTTTATTGAAAAAATATATTTAAAAAATCCACGTTTATTGAAAAAATATATTTAAAAAATCCACGTTTATTGAAAAAATATATTTAAAAAAATCCACGTTTATTGAAAAAATATATTTAAAAAATCCACGTTTATTGAAAAAATATTTTTAAAAAAATCCACGTTTATTGAAAAAATATATTTATAAAATTCACGTTTATTGAAAAAATATTTTTAAAAAAATCCACGTTTATTGAAAAAATATATTTATAAAATCCACGTTTATTGAAAAAATATATTTATAAAATCCACGTTTATTGAAAAAATATATTTAAAAAAATCCACGTTTATTGAAAAAATATATTTAAAAAATCCACGTTTATTGAAAAAATATATTTAAAAAAATCCACGTTTATTGAAAAAATATATTTAAAAAATCCACGTTTATTGAAAAAATATATTTAAAAAATCCACGTTTATTGAAAAAATATATTTAAAAAATCCACGTTTATTGAAAAAATATATTTAAAAAATCCACGTTTATTGAAAAAATATATTTAAAAAATCCACGTTTATTGAAAAAATATATTTAAAAAATCCACGTTTATTGAAAAAATATTTTTAAAAAAATCCACGTTTATTGAAAAAATATATTTATAAAATTCACGTTTATTGAAAAAATATTTTTAAAAAAATCCACGTTTATTGAAAAAATATATTTATAAAATCCACGTTTATTGAAAAAATATATTTATAAAATCCACGTTTATTGAAAAAATATATTTAAAAAAATCCACGTTTATTGAAAAAATATATTTAAAAAATCCACGTTTATTGAAAAAATATATTTAAAAAAATCCACGTTTATTGAAAAAATATATTTAAAAAATCCACGTTTATTGAAAAAATATATTTAAAAAATCCACGTTTATTGAAAAAATATATTTAAAAAATCCACGTTTATTGAAAAAATATATTTAAAAAATCCACGTTTATTGAAAAAATATATTTAAAAAATCCACGTTTATTGAAAAAATATATTTAAAAAATCCACGTTTATTGAAAAAATATTTTTAAAAAAATCCACGTTTATTGAAAAAATATATTTATAAAATTCACGTTTATTGAAAAAATATTTTTAAAAAAATCCACGTTTATTGAAAAAATATATTTATAAAATCCACGTTTATTGAAAAAATATATTTATAAAATCCACGTTTATTGAAAAAATATATTTAAAAAATCCACGTTTATTGAAAAAATATATTTAAAAAATCCACGTTTATTGAAAAAATATATTTAAAAAATCCACGTTTATTGAAAAAATATATTTAAAAAATCCACGTTTATTGAAAAAATATATTTAAAAAATCCACGTTTATTAAAAAAATATATTTAAAAAATCCACGTTTATTGAAAAAATATATTTAAAAAATCCACGTTTATTGAAAAAATATTTTTAAAAAATCCACGTTTATTGAAAAAATATTTTTAAAAAATCCACGTTTATTGAAAAAATATTTTTAAAAAATCCACGTTTATTGAAAAAATATTTTTAAAATATCCACGTTTATTGAAAAATATTTTTAAAAAATCCACGTTGATTGAAAAAATATTTTTAAAAAATCCACGTTTAATGAAAAAATATTTTTAAAAAATCCACGTTTATTGAAAAAATATTTTTAAAAAATCCACGTTTATTGAAAAAACTTTTTTAAAAAATCCAAGTTTATTGAAAAAAACTTTTTTAAAAAATTTATTGAAAAATTTTCTTAAAAAATCGACGTTATATAAAAAAAATAGTTTTAAAAAATTCGCGTTTTTTGAAAAAATATTTTTAAAAAATCCACGATTATTAAAAAATATTTGTGCAAAATCTACGTTTATTGAAAAATACATTAAAAAAATCCTGGTTTATTGAAAAAAAATTAAAAAATCCAGGTTTATTGAAAAATTATTTTTATAAAATCCAGGTTTATTAAAAAATTATTTAATAAACATCCACGTTTTATGAAAAAATATTTTTTAAAAAATTTAAGTTTATGGAAAATGTATTTTTAAAAAATCCTCATTTATTGAAAATATATTTTTAAAAAATCCTCATTTGTTGAAAAAATTGTTTCAAAAAATCCACGTTTATTGAAAAAATATTTTTAAAAAATCCACGTTCATTGAGAAATTTATTTAAATAATATTGGTCTTCCAAAAAATATTTTTAAAAAATCCCGCTAGGTAGTGTGTTGGATTTCGAAAAATATTTTGGGAATCACTGACTTTTTATGTAACAAAGTCCCTTCTCTCTCCTACTTAATATCAAAACCTAACAAAATACGTCACAAAAGTGCAAACACTTTTTGATATGAAAATAGTTAATTAAATATAGCGAATCAGGGTTGCCCTTGGTCATGCTGTTTGAGTTAACCGTAAAATGGGACAAAAAAGCCCAAAATGATCAATAATGGCTTATATAGCGCGTAAAGCAAAGAGGTTACAATATTTTTTAGAGGTTTTGAACATTTTTATAGGAATTTTAAAAATTGTTTGAAACTATAAAGAGAATCATTTTGTTTAAGAACAACAAATTGGTCGATTTTGTCGACCTATAAACGGCTACGCTGAAAAACAAACTCAAGATGCAGTTGTTGACTAACTAACACACCCCAAAAATGTGGAGGAAAATGCCAACAACCATTTTACGTACGTGGTTATGTTAGTCATCAAGACCCCACACTTGAGATACGAGATACTAAAAACCTGGGGAATTAAGTTTTTAAAAACCTTGCACAATAACAAATTCAATGACAGTTAGAAGTGGCCAGTAGGAGAAATCAGTATTATTTTAAAACTACTTTACAAATTGAAAATAAGGAAGACATCTTACGATGGGATGCAAAGGATTTATTATTTGCCTGTTATCCTTGGCAAATACTTTCATTATAGCCGAAGGTTGTAGAGGAACTGGTGGTTCTACAAATCCAACAGCAACGACGGAAAAAGATTGGTGGCAAACGGCCCAATTTTATCAAATTTATCCTCGATCCTTTAAGGATTCCAATGGAGATGGCATTGGGGACCTCCAGGGTATCATTTCCAAGTTGAGCTACCTCAAAGAGATTGGTGTAAATGCCACATGGCTGTCACCCATCTATGTCTCGCCCATGGCAGATTTTGGTTATGATATTGCCAATTTCTTTGACATACAACCGGAATATGGTAACCTCACCGATTTTGATGAACTCATCCAGGAGGCTAATAAATTGGGATTGAAAATTATAATGGATTTTGTGCCCAACCATTCAAGTGATGAAAATATTTGGTTTAAAAAGTCGGTGAATCGTGAAAAGGGCTACGAGGACTACTATGTGTGGAATGATGGTTATGTTGACGAGAATGGCAAAAGGCAACCGCCTAGTAATTGGTTACAGGCCTTTCGGGGCAGTGCCTGGGAATGGAATGAACAGAGACAACAATATTATCTGCATCAATTTGCTGTAAAACAACCTGATCTCAATTATCGTAACCCTGATGTTGTGGCCCAAATGAAGAGGGTCCTCACGTATTGGTTGGATCGTGGTGTTGCCGGTTTTCGTGTTGATGCTGTCCCGTGGATGTTTGAGGTTCTGCCTGATGAAAATGGTCGCTATCCTGATGAGCCATTATCGGGTTTATATTCCGATGATCCTTTGAATTTTGATTATCTTTCACATATCTATACCCAGGATCAACCGGAAACTATTGATATGGTTTATCAATGGCGGAAATTGCTGGATGATTACCAGAGGATTCATGGTGGTGATACGAGGGTTTTAATGATTGAAACTTGGTCGAATATAAATGAGGTTATGAAGTTATATGGCAATAGAAGTGTTGAGGGAGCCCATTTGCCATTTAATTTTCAATTTATTGCTGGTGGTCATGCGGATTTGGATAATACCGATTTGGGGGCAGGTGGTTTTGTGGACATTATCAGCAAGTGGATGGATAATATGCCAGCTGGCAAGACCGCTAATTGGGTGGTGAGTATAATCAACATGTGGATCTACCTAATCTGTGTTAGATACCATCATCGAAACGCCATCTACACTTAGTTTTGTCAGTCATAACGCATAAATCTAAGCGTGCATGGCGATCGTAAACGCCCAGGGGTTGCTACAATTTTAATTAAATTTGAAAAACGCCATCTTTACTTAGTTTTATACACTATGGGCGACAAAATGAAGTGTAGATGTCGTTAGTAGAACTCACAAAGTTAAATTTCAGGCAAAATTGTTTTAAATTTCGGCTAGGCTTAGCTTCCTTCATATCATCCTATAAAGCTTGTTAATTCCACAAAAAACATAATTAATTCTTTGTTCACTCACAGATGGGCAATCATGATAGAAGCCGTGTGGGTACACGTTATGGTGACAAACGTATTGATCTGATGAATATGCTGCAAATGTTTCTACCCGGAGCCAGCGTCACTTATATGGTAAGGGAAGCAATTGTGTTTTTTAATTCATTATTCAGACACAAAAACATTTTAAAAGAAAATTTCTGAATTTTTAGGAAGAAGAGGTAGAGGAGTGAACAACCACCATCCTCCCTTCTTTTCACAAACTCAGATATTATCCGACATTCACGTAACTAAAATATTGTAAAATTTCTCTTCCTTCCAGGGCGAAGAAATCGGCATGATTGACACGGACTTATCATGGGAAGATAGTGTTGACCCGGCCGCCTGTAATGCCAGCCCCGAAACATATGATCAATTTAGTCGTGATCCCGAACGTACTCCATTTCAATGGAGTACCGATACAAATGCTGGTTTCTCGACCAACAGTAGTACTTGGCTACCGGTAAATCCTTACTATTTGATAACAAATGTTGAATCGGAACGTGCCAGGCCAAAAAGTCATTTAAATGTCTATAAACAAATGTCGGAGTTACGTCAAACCAAAACATTGCAATATGGCAATTTGCAGTATGGTAATGTCGGGGAAAATGTATTGGCTATAAAGAGGTAAGTGGTGAAATATTTAGTATGAAATCGCAGGGTTGAGTTCGGAAACCAACAGTGACTCATTCTCTTTAAGAATCTCTCGGGACAGGCACAGAATATGTACAACATATCGTACACAAATATCATGAATTTCAACAAACAACGCCTGAGTATATGCGGCAAGATATACACAATTTGATTAACGTCATCTATATTTTATTGTTAAAACCAAAACCACGAAATGTAGATGGCGTTAACGCAGTAAGGCTATTTTCAATAAAAAATCCCTGAATGGGAGTGGAGCCCGACTCTTGTCTTAGTTGAATAATTTAAACGTCCATCGTATCGCCAAATCGGAATGGCAGTTCAAACATAGTGCGAGAACGTATGTGGAAATTTGATAAAAAATTTTGACAAACGCCATCTACACTTAATTGTAGAAGGTAGATTAACTAATATACTTATGTTAACCCGCCCCATAGCCATTTAAGGTCTCTGCAGTATGTTAGCAAGGCTGTGGGATCGGAAGAGGAGAAGTGAGACAGGGATTCCGTCGTGTGAACGCCAAAAAGCCTGTGCCTTTTGGCCCTCAATCTGGGACACAGACAGAGATTGACTTTGCAACCCGACATCCAGGAGCATCTAGCCAAGCTCTTTTGGTTTTCTCAACGTAGAACCTTGTGAGTTTGTCTCTGGAATGACAAAGCGGAGGCTTCACACCAACCTCCACTTGCATGTTAGTTGATTTTGATCCCCGCCTCGCTAGTTCATCCACAATCTAATTTCCCTCAACACCACAGTGACCAGGTACCCAACAAAATCTTGCTGACCTAGCACAGGTTTTCAGGATAGACCTACAATTTCGAACGATCCTAGACTTTATAGAGAAAAACCCTACTGCTTTTAGCGCTGCCTGGCTGTCTACATATATAGTGACTGCCTTGTTTGCTAATTCCGTCGTTCCCACTAGTGCCTTCAATATTGCAAAGACCTCTGCCTGAAAAACACTACAGTTGTCATTAAGTTTAAACGAGTACCTAATGTTCAGTTCATCAGAGTACACACCAGCACCAGTGCCTCTTCCATCTTCGACCCATCAGTGAAGATAGATAGGCTATCAGGAATTGGGCTGCACTGAACCCATTCATCACTATCGGGTATTAAAACGTCAGGTATAGTGAAGTCAAGAGTTGGTAAAATGTAATCGGTCTCACCCCTGCTGTTTCCAAGCACTAGCTGACTACTCAACCGCTGTAGAACGTTTGCATGACCAAGCAATGAGCAACGCCACATGTCAAGTTCCCTAAGCCTCAAGGCACACCTGGAGGCCTGATACTGTATCAAAATGTCTAGAGGTTGGATATTTAAAACAGCATTCAGCGCCGCCTGGGGTGTGCTTTTAATAGCTCCAGTAATAAGAATTGAGGCGGCACGGTGCACACTGCTTACTTTAGAAAGATTTGATTTATTGCTGAGTGCGTGCCACCAAACAAGACAACCATAGGTCAGGATAGGACAAACCACAATCCTATACAGCCAGTGTATTACATGTGGTTTGAGACCCCAGCTCTTACCTATGGTATTCTTGCAAGAATATAGTGCAATTAAACCTCTCTTTGTTCGCTCCTCGGTATCCTCTTCCAACAAAGCTTGTGGCGAGGACCACACCAAGATACTTTGCTTCCGTTGAGAGGCTTAATTGCACACCATCTAGAGTTGGTGGAACGAAAGCAGCAATCTTTCTCTTTCTGGTGAAAAGTACCAGCTCCGTCTTCGTCGGATTCACACCAAGTCCGTTATGGTGGGCCCAACGTGAGAGCTTCACTAGAGCACCTTGCATAAGTTCAGACAGCGTAGATAAGAATTTCCCGCTAATTAGAATGACTACGTCATCCGCATACGCGACCACCTTGGTTTTTAACTTGTCGAACTCCTTAAGTATCCCGTTAAGTACCAGAAACCACAGCAGGGGTGATAAAACTTCTCCCTGTGGCGTTCGCCTGGTGACCGACTTCTTTATAGAACTCTCTCCTGAGCTTAAATTGACTAGCCTACTATCAAGCATTCTTTCGATCCAATTTATTAGAATTGAGGGGACACCTAGTGATTCTAGAGCAGAGTGAATTGATTCAAGTTTAACGTTATTAAACAGCTAAGCTAAGTACAGATGTCGTTAGTACAGTTTCCGGAATATTTGTTCAATTTTGAACTATTCAAAAACCTCAATTGTGACTCTCATGCAAATCGAGAATGCAGCTTTAGCTATTTCATCTGCGAACTGATGACCAGTGAGTCAACCATCAACTAAGAATTGTATATGTATACAAATATAAATAAATATTGGAAGGTAGTTATAATGGGCCCCCACATTTAAGACACGCAACACTACACACTTGACTTTGTCCGCTATGTAAAATAAAATAACATATAGATGTCGTTGTTATCGCAACAAACCTATTTTTTACAATTTTGTATGACGAACTTTCCAAAACCCCAGCTTGATATATCATATCAATCACAATTATTGCCACCATGGAAATTTCATGATCCCAACTTAAGTCCTGAAGACTGATGATTCTTCTTCACCTTCTTTTGTTGACAATATAGGACAAAATCACGTATAGATGTAATTGATCATCAGGAATATATCTGTAATTCTTCTAGTTTTCTAATAAAATTTTTTTTAAACTCGAACTTTACCTCGCATTTCAATATCATCAATATTACAAGAGCCTAGCTTTAGCTATTTCATCCGCTGACTAATGGTCAGTCAGTCACTAATCACTTATGAATGTTCTATACTGTAGATTCGCGACAAATCTTAACTTTTTTTAAAACTATGAGAGATAAAACTCACTACAGATACGTTCGTTCAACATTCGAATATTTCTGCAATTTTTCCCAACACATATTTTTCAAAACCCCAAGGTTAAGTTAGGTTAGGTTTAAGGATGTTCAGCCCTCTGACTGCTTCACTCGGAGACCGTTGGTCCACTGTGTTCATTGTGTTCATCCTGTGTAGGCTATTTAAAGATGATGGAGATGATGATTTAAAGATGATGGAAATGTGTTGTTGAGATGATTTAAAATGAAGGAGATGATAGAGTGTTATGCAGCTTGATAAGCTAATGATGATAGGATAGAGATGATGAGATGATGGTGAGTGTGGGAGAAGTAGAGATTGACCCCAAGGAAAAGAGTGAAGTGAAAAGAGTCTGATTATTAAGGGTTGTTAAGGACCTTTGCCAAGCCATGCTAGATGTCTGGCAAAGTTGAGTAGGACGATGGGATCTATGTTAGACAGGAAGGTTAGAGTGTCTGTCTCATACCGTCTAGTGTACATTATCTCCTTCTTTGCAACATGGGACACCTACAAAGCAGATGTTCGACAGTCTCTATCTCCTCCGCATCTTCACATAGTCTGCAGTAGTCAATGCCACTGTCGTCCCATTTTGAAGTTAGGGGCCTCACTCTGCAGTGACCTGTTATAAGTCCCACCGCGATTTTCATCCCTAACTTATCAAGTGAGAGGAGGGAAGTCGTTCTTCGACGAGAAACCACAGGCCAGATTACCTTGGATACCCTACAACCAGGTTCCAATAGCCATCGTTGATGGGCTTACTCATTGAAGATCTCCCGAAGTTTGCCGATGTAGTGGCACATCGGTGGCCGGATGGTTTCATCAACTGATAAGTCGATAGACCTAAAGCCACCTCGAGCCAATTCATCTGCTACCTCGTTTCCCACGATGTTGCTATGACCCGGAACCCAACATAGCTTTACGATATCGTGTATATCCTGCAGAGCTCTCCTACAATCAAGAATTCTTGATAGCAAGAATCACCACCTGAAAAACACTACAATTATCGTCAAGCTTATATGAGTTTTTAATTAGTGGATTCTCGCAGCAGACGCCAGCGCCGGTACCTTCAAAACTCTAAATTTGATTTTCAATCACAACCTTAACTTTGACTTTGACTCAAGAAGTCTTCTCTTGAGATATTATCCTCAAGAGATATTCTTTTGCTTATAGAAAACATCGAAACGTCTTCTGTTGTGAATAAAAGACCTCAAGAGATTTTCTGTTGCCGATAGAAGACCTCAATAGGTATTATAGAAGTTTCAAGAGGTCTTATGTTGCGTTTAGAACATCATGAAAGCTTTATGTTGCCTATAAAAGACCCCAGGATACCTTTTGTATCCTATAGAAGATCTCAAAATGTTTTCGATTGCCTGTAGAATATTCAAGAGGTCTTTTCTTGTCTGTTGATAATTCAAGAGGCCTTCTCTTGCCTATAGACGACCTCCAGAGGTAAACTTTTGTCTATAGGAAACCTCAAAACCTCTTCTACCTCTTGCCTAAATGAGACAAAAGAAGTCTATAGAAGACCTAAACAAGCATTCAAGTGCCTATCGAAGCCATCAAGAGGTCTCTTAACGGTATTCTATTGCCCAGAGAAGAACTTAACAGGGTTCTAGGGCCTATAGAGGCCCTTACGAGGTATACTGTTACCTATAGAAAACCTCAAGAGGTCTTCTCTAGGCTATGACAGATCTGAAAAGGTTTTCTTGTACATATAGAAAACATCAAAACGTCTTCTGTTGACATCGGTTGCCTAAAGAAGACCTCAGGAGTTCTTATATTACCTATGGAAGATCTCAAGGGATCTTCGGATGCCTAAAGAAGATTGCAAAAAGTATTATAGAAAATTCAAGAGGCCTTGTGTTGCATTTAGAACACCTTAAGAGTTTTCTGTTGCCCATTAAAGACACCAAGAGATCTTCTGTTGCCTAAAGAAGATCTCAAAAAGCTGTCTGATGCCTGTAGAAAATTCACGATATTTTCTTGTTGTTTGATGATTCAAGAGGCCTTCTCCTGCCTATAGACAACATCAAGAGGTAAGCTTTTGTCCATAGGAAACCTCGAAACCTTTCCTGTGCCCATAGAAGCCATCAAAACGTCTTCGGTTGCCTAAAGATGACCTCAGGAGGTCTTCTGTTACCTAAAAATCCTCAATTGTTCTTCTTTTACCTATAGAAGACCTCAAGCGATCTTCTGTTGCCTAGAGAAGACCCCAAGCGGTATTTTCTTTTCCATATAATATTCAGGATGTCTTCTGTTGCATTTGGAATATTTCAATGGCAAGAGATCTTCTGTTGACTTTAGAACACCGCAGGAGCTCTTCGTTTGGCTATAGAAGTCCTGAGGAGGTGTTGTTGTGCTTATAGAAAACATGAAGGTGTCTTTTGTTGCTAAAGGAAACCTCAATGGGTATTCTGTTACCTAAAGAAGACCTCAAGGGGTTTCTGCTGTCTGTAGGAAAATTCAAGAGGCTTTCTGTTGACTATAAATGGCCTTAAGAGGTATTCCTTTGTCTTTAGAGTACCCGAAGAGGTCTTCGGTTTCCTATAGAAGATATGCAGAAGTTTTTTGATGCCTTTACAAATCTGAATAATCCTTGTGTTGTCTCAAGAGGTCTATGGTTGCCTACAGAGGTTTATTGTAGCCGTTTGAAACAACACGTGTTCATCTGTAGCCTATAGAAAACCTCAAATAGGCCTCTGCTCTCTATTCTCAATAGAATATATCAAATGGTCTTATGTTGCATATAGAAGACCTGATATGTTCTTCTGTAGTCTATTGAAGACTTCAACAGGTGTTCTGTAGTCTGTTGAACACCTGAACAAAGTCTTCTGTTGTCTATATAAGACTGGAATATGACTTCTATGTTATATAAAACACTTGAAAGAAGTCTGCAGGTGCCTACGGAAGTCTTTAGGCGCGTATAAAAGACCTCAAGAGGTCTTGTGGTGGCTATAGGACATACAAATAACGTAGAAAACAATATCGGTATTTAGCACTGACGTGTACATATCAAAGAAAACAGAGAAGCCTTTTCGTATGAAATAGTACCGTCCCACAGTGGATCCACCCATTGGCCAAAAATAAAAAAATGAATGTCAAAATTTTGGTACAACATCTGGCAACTCTGACAGCTATGACATGGACCTTTTTAAAAATATATTAGTTTTCGTTTCATTCGAACGCGATCTTTTTAAGAATAGCTTCAAAAGTCGGAACATTTGACTAATATTTTTTGTTGTGAGTACAACCTATATTTTAAGTGCAATTAAATATATTCAAAATATCGCGAAACTAATAGGTATAGCAAAATATTATAGTGGGTTTTGAATGATGCGTTAATAGCTTAGTTTTCATTAAAAAATAGTGTCTTAGCGTGTTGTGGAATTCTAGTTAGCTGCATATTTTCTTAGTGAATTTTGTAATGCCAATTCGATCATATACTTAAATTTGACCTAAGGTTTTAGTCATGATGCCCAACTCGGGAATAATTTTCCAAAGTAGGCCATAGGTTTAAGATTGTTCAGTATTAAAATCAGCTGCCATCTAGTGCCAGACTATATATGGTGGGTCGCAGAATAAGGCTGCCCTAGAATATTGTTTCTATGGATATATTGGGGTATAACTCTGTTATCTGACCGCGTAGATTAACATAATTGGCATCAATCATTCTTCTTCCGTATATGACTTACGTGGCGGGTATGTGTCTTCGAGGAAAAACGCTAAAAGATCTATATTAAAAATTTTACCAATTTTTAGACAAAAATATTGTTTTTTTTTAATCCGCTAAATTGGTTGGATTTTATGTTATTTTGGAGATTGTTTTGTTTCCCCAATCCTATTTTTGCATCATAAGATAATCGGGACCTTTGTTCATGTCATTTTGTATTAACAGCATAAAACAATTCTTACCGTATACCCCCTCCAGAGGGGAAAGGGGGGAGAATGTTACGCTCGTGGTTTCTTAAAACACTCTTCGCAGCAGCACAAAGCTGCAACCAGCGCATTAACTTGATATTTACACGAAAATATTTTTGGCCACTTTCTCCATACAAGTGGATCCACTGTGCGTCCTATCATTTTATTAGCAGAAGCCTAACTTGGGTGACATAGTCAAGAAATTGAATTCAACAGCACAATTTATTGGAAACGCCATCTATACTTAGTATTGTCAACTACATATGACAGACAACTAACTATTAGTACATAATCATGGGTATTAAGGCATTTTTGCAACTTTCTGGAAGAGAATATAAGCTCACTTTAGCATTTTTGCCAAAAATGTGACACCCATGCAAAATTTTTTCCAAACCATTCATCAGGATATTTGCCAGGAAATAATTATATTTCAAAGGTTTTGGTTCGCTTTCTGATTAAATTGGCTATCGTTTTGTTTTAAGTGTTCTCATTTAAGCTTTTTTCGACTTGTTATGACTGCTAAGCTAAGTACAGATGTCGTTAGTACAGTTTCCGGAATATTTGTTCAATTTTGAACTATTCAAAAACCTCAATTGTGACTCTCATGCAAATGAGAATGCAGCTTTAGCTATTTCATCTGCGAACTGATGACCAGTGAGTCAACCATCAACTAAGAATTGTATATGTATACAAATATAAATAAATATTGGTAGTTATAATTGGCCCCCACATTTAAGACACGCAACACTACTCTTTATTTTGTCCGCTATGTAAACCAAAATAACATATAGATGTCGTTATTATCGCAACAAACCTATTTTTTACAATTTTGTATGACGAAGTTTCCAAAAACCCCAGCTTAATACATCATATCAATCACAACTATTGCCACCATGAAAATTTCATGATTCCAACTTAAGTCCTGGGGACTGATGATCCTTCTTCACCTTCTTTTGTTCACAATATAGGACAAAACGACGTATAGATGTCGTTAATTGATCAGCAGGAATAAATCTGTAATTCTTCTACTTTTCTTATACAATTTTTTGTTTAAACTAGAAATTTACCTCGCATTTCAATATCATCAATATTACAAGAGCCTAGCTTTAGCTGTTTCATCCGCTGACTGGTGGTCAGTCAGTCACTAATCACTTATGAATGTTCTATACTGTAGATTCGCGACAAATCTTAATTTTTTTAAAACTATGAGAGATAAAACTCCCTACAGATGCGTTAGTTCAACATTCGAATATTTCTGCAATTGTTCCAACAAATATTTTTTAAAACTCCAACTTAATTTTGAATCCCAACCTTAACTTTGGCTCCTGTGCAATATTACAAAAACATAGCTGCAGCCGTTTCATATGAGGAATGATGATTTTTTGTTCAAGTGTGGATTTTTTAAGGAACTTTGTTTCAAAAGAGGATTTTTCTTTTCCTATTATAATTAATTTTTTAATTTTTTTTAACCGAGGATTTTTAAAAAATATTTGTTTCACGACTGAATTGTTAAAAATATTTTTTCAAATGTTTTCGAAAAAATATTTTTATAAATTCCATGATTATGTGGATTTTGAAAAAAATAATTTTTAAAATTGTAAGCCTTTCTGGGCTTCTGAAAAAATATTTTTAAAAAATCCAAGCCTCTGTGGACTTTTGAAAAAATATTTTTAAGAAATCCAGGCATCTGTGGACTTTTGAATTTTTTTTAAAAATTCCCCTCATCTCTGGGCTTTTGAAAAAATATTTTTTAAAAATACACGCTTCAGTGGGTTTAAAAAAAAAATTAAAATACACGCTTCTGTGGGTTTTTTGAAAAAAAAAAAATATTTTTTAAAATTCCACGCTTCCGTGGGTTTTCTGAAAAAAAATAAATAAAAATAAAATTGCACGTGGATTTTTTATGGAACTTTGTTTCATAAGAGGATTTTTATTTTCCTATTATAATTAATTTTTTTTTTAAATATTTTTTTCAACCGAGGATTTTTAACAAATATTTGTTTCAAGAGTGAATTTTTTCAAGCGAGAATTTTTAAAAAATATTTAACTCAAGAGTAAATTTTTAAATATTTTTTTCAAACGAGAATTTTTAAAAAATTTTTGTTCAAAAGTGGATATTTAAAAATATTTTTCTCAAGTATTGATTTTTTAAGATATATTCTTCAAGCGTGGATTTTTCTAAAATATTTTCCCTTAAACGTGGATTTTTCAAAAACATGTTTTCAAAGTTGAATCTTTTAAATAGGTAATTTTTCAATTTTTTACATATTTAAATATTTTTTAAACGGTTTGATTTTCTTTAAATAATTTTCATAGGTGGATGGATTTTTAAAAATTAGATTGAAAAAGTTATGATTGAAAAATCCATGCTCTAGTTTTTCTAAAATATTTTCCAAAGCGTGGATTTTTTAAAAATTTTTTTCAAACTTTGATTTTTTAAAATGTTTTTCTTAAGCGTGAATGTTTTTTGGAAACATTGTGGGATTTTTTGTTTGTGTAATAGCGTTTGCAATTTTGTTTTTTCAAAATAGTCTGGCTTAATCCCATTGTTGTTGTTTTAATATTGTAAAACAACTAGTTTATTAGAGGAAAAGATTTGGCATTGTACGCCAAGGGGTGAGGCAGGGAATGCTATAGTTTCGATTCTCGCCACAGAATCTCATCAGTTCCCCCGTTTTTTGTTTGTGGATATTCTCCACCGAAGTTATTTTTCAATAACTTCTTCAACAAAAAACTTGTTATACCCAAACATCAATCGTCAGCTCGAAGTATAAAGGTAAGCGAAGAAAAGAAAGAAAGAAAGTTTTTTGTTGAAGAAGTTATTGAAAAATAACTTCGGTGGAGAATATCCACAAACAAAAAACAAGGGAGTTGTTTTAAAATATTAAAACAACGGGATTAAGCCAGACTATTTTGAAAAAAACAAAAGTGAATGTTTTTTATATATTTTTTTAAGTTTTTCAAAAATGTTTTCTCAAATATTAATTTTTAACTACTTATTCAAAAATGAAGCGTGGATTTCAAGCGTGGAAAAATTTATTTTTGAAAAATCCATGCTCAAGTTTTTGAGAAATAGTTTTTAAAAGCGTGGATTTTTTACAAATAATTTTTTTTAAGCTTTAATTTTTTAAATGTTTTTCTTAAGCGTGAATTCTATTTATATTTTTTTCAAGGATTTTTTTTCAAACATATTTTCTCAAATGTTAATTTTTTAACGATTTATTTCAAAACTATTTATTCAAAAATGAAATGTGGATTTTTTAAATATTTTTTAAGCTTTAATTTTTTAAATGCTTTTCTTAAGCCTGAATTTTATTTATAATTTTTTCAAGGATTTTTTAAAAATTTTTTTTTTCAAAAATATTTTCTCATTATTTTTTTTAACGATTTATTTCAAAACTATTTTTTTTTTTAATGAGGCGTGGATTTTTAAAAACACTTCTTATAAGAGTGGATTTTCAAAATATTTTTCCAAGCGTAGATATTTAAAAAAGTTTTTTCAAACGAGGATTTTTAAAAATATTTTTTCAAACGTAGATTTTTTAAAAACATTTTGTTAAAGAGTAGACTTTTTAAAAAGTTCTTCAAGATTGAATTTTTTAAAAATATTTTGTATGGGGTTTTTACAAATACTTTTTTAATTTTTTTATTTTTCTTTTGCAAATATTTTTACAAGATTGGATTTCTTTTAATTATTTTTCATGAATGGATTTTTCAAAAATATTTTTCATGGGTGGATTTTTCAAAAGTACTTTTGATGGGTGGATTTTACAAAAATATTTTTCTAAAGCCTGGATTTTTAAAAATTATTTTTATTTTACAGTCGGGATTAATAATATTAATAATATTTTGTTAAAACAACATTCATTTATTAGTGGAAACATATTTCTAAAGCGTGGATTTTTGAAAAAAAATTCTAAAGCCGGGATCTTTCAAAAATATTTTACTAAAGCCCTGATTTTTCAAAAAAATCTGAAGCATAGATTTTTCAAAACTATTTTTCGACGTAGGTTCTTTCCCCTACTTCGTTCTTTTTGGTGGGATTTTCTCTGTCGATTCTTCGTACTTTTTCTTGTTGATACTAATGCTCTTCTTTTAATTGAGCAGGATTGCCTTAGTTAGTTGATTTGCGTTAAATTTGCTATCTCTCGCTCTCTTTGACAAAAGTGAAGGCTCGAAGGACCAAATGATTAAAGGATGCAACTCTGTTGAATGACGATAAAACACTCATCTTTTTTGTTCTTAAATACTTCTTAAATCAAGTCTACCATCGCCTGTTTTACTAAGACGAAGACACTTTTTTATCTCAAATACTTCTTAAATCAAGTCTACATATCGCCTGTTTCACTAAGACGATTCGAATACAATTTCACTAAAACTACTACTAAACTTCTATTTTCTACAACAAGAGTTTGATAGAAGTTCGAACGAATTTGAATTAGAATCGTCCTTGAAAAACGTACCATAATTCTATTCTAGAGACTGCAAGAAATAGAATATTATTCAATTAATGATTTAACAAAAACGATATACCATAAAATCTACTTTTAACATCAGGATGTGCGCATAACTTGGCTTCAATTTATGTTACCTTGTTATTCCTCTGACGACTCAAATAGGGCGATCTGTACTAATCGATTCAAAAGAAGTCCATCCTTGTCACCTCGATGATGTTCATGCGAAATTTTTTTCTTAAGTAAATCAAATACAATAAATTAGAGTCATTCTTTTTGTCAAATATCCTGTAATACAGTTGTCTGTAATTTAATTATTCCGCCCAAAAATATGCTCATTGGTTTATCATTCCAAACTACGTTAAACAAATAGACAAATAATAACGTAAATGTTGAAGTGAAGGTGGCGCTACAACAAAGTTAATTGCTATTGCTATTTTCGCATGTTGAAACTTCTTTTACAAAATTGCAAGATCTAAGTCAATTTGTGTGGTAGTTAATGTAGCTTGTATATAAATTTTGGATTTTAAATGACGACAATAACTTCTTGCAAAATATTTACTTATTGCGTAAATTTAAATTATTTATTACTACCTTTTATTAGAATTTGTTACCTCCTCTCTTCCATTTTAACCTTCTTTTTTAGGTCTTTACCTGTTGAAAAGACTTACATTTTATTAGCCAATGTTTTGGGTCATGCTAAGACGGTTGATGTTACAGATGTCATAAAGGCCAGCGGAAAGTATACCGTAAAAATTGTCAATATTATATCAAACAAGAAAGATGGGTATGTTTACAAAAGAATATAATTTTAGATATTTTTATTAGATTTGTTAATTTTTTTTTTTCTTTTTTCAGATATGAAATTTCACTAGATAGCGTTTCTCTAAGCGGAAATGAGGCTATAATAGTGGAATCACAATAGTTATGTACTTGTGGAAATATATGACTTGTATTTAATTTTAGAGATTTATATGTATTATAAAAAATAAGCTATCAATAAATAAATAAGAATGATTATAAATTCATGATTATAGAAACAATCGAATACTTTTTTTTATTGTTATGAGCGTATATTATATTTTCATTTAATAAAAAGTGTTTCCACCGGGCTGATTCGGTCAGTTGTTTTTATGGAATAAATAAAACTAATTTATTTCATATTTAACTCAACGTTTCGTTGGTCTTTTTCCAACTTCTTCAGGAGTTTTTTTTATTAGAAAATCAATTAGTTTTCAATATCATTGTTAGAATTATTTCATAAATTATATAACAAACTGGACATCACAATATAGAAATTTGTATAATTTTAAAAATAATTACTAAAAAATATATAAAAAAATTGCAGCAAAAATCCTTAACCCATATCACAGAACCGTCGTTGTTAAAAAAAATACTTTTTTACTTGTGAACGAAAGCCGAGGCTTTGAATGATAGACGCTGTTCAAATAGATTGAGGCGTAGAATATTCTGATGAATCGCCAAAATAAAATTACAGACAAATTATTTGGAGTCAGAAGCCTTTTAAATACCTGAAATCGGGAGGTACCATTGTATAGAAACTACACCAGAACTTCAGCCTATGTTCACAATTTTTTATGTGGTACTTGTATATAAACAGAAAGTCGCTTACTCTAAAATGCAATTTCATTGCCAACAGTGAAAATGTGCTGCTTAACAGGTAATGTGCATGCCGGTGCTGACGTTGCCACCCGCAGGTAGGCAGAATAAATAAATGTTGAACTGCAGCAAACCTCACACAATCCAGTTCTATTTAGATAAAACCGCTTAATTTTGAAGTGAAAACGCCACATGTTAAGTAAGGTCGGTTTGTAGTAGTACTTAAATGATGCAAATAAAAATCGAAGTTATCTAAGTTGAATGGCATATTTAAAAGATATCCACTTTAACAACAATTGCAATTGATGAGGAAAATGATTAAAGTGTCACGTAGATCACCGTTAGACAACGACAACGGCACTTATACACATGTTAGGCACATTATATGGATCGGCGATTCAGGGGAGTGAGGAATACAAGAAAATTAACTGTGTGTGAAAAAAATATTTTTAAAAATTGTACGTCTCTGTGTGTTTTTTGAAAAAATAGTTGTAAAAATTTTACGCCCCTATGGGTTTTGAAAAAAAAAATTATTAAAAACTCCACGCCTCTGTTGTGTTTTTAAAAAAATATTTTCACAAATTCTGTGACTCAGTTGATTTTTTGTAAAAACCACACCTCGTTGGATTTTTTTCAGAAAATATATTTTTATAAATTCCACGCTTCGGAGAATTTTTTTAAAAAAAAATATTTTTTAAAAATTCCACGCCTTTGTGGGCTTTTGAAAAAATATTTTTAAAAAATCCACGTGGGCTTTTGAAAATAAAAATTAAAAAAACGCCTCTGTGGAGTTTTTGAAAAAAAATTTAAAATTTACCCCCTGTATATATTTTTAATTTTTTTTTAAATTCCACGCCTTTGTGGGCTTTTGAAAAATATTTTTAAAAAATCCACGTGGGCTTTTGAAAATAAAAATTAAAAAAACGCCTCTGTGGAGTTTTTGAAAAAAAAAAAAAATTAAAATTTACCCTCTGTATATTTTTTGGGGGCCACCGTGGTGCAATGGTTAGCACGTCCGCCTTGCACTCAGAAGGTCTGCGGTTCGAATCCCAGGCCAAGCAACATCAAATTTACAACGGTGGCAAAATTCCCCCTCAGTAATGCTGGCGACATTTACTGAGTATTTCAGCCATGAAAAACTTCTCTACAAGTGGTGTCGAAAGACACGCCGTTCGGACTCGGCAATAAACAGTAGGTCCCATATCATTGAGCCAATATGAATCGGCGTGCACTCGTTGATATGAGAGAAGTCTCCCTTGTCCCTTCGGGGATGTTGTGGGAACATATGTATGTATGTATGTATGTATGTATGTATGTATGTATGTATATTTTTTGAAAAAAATATTTTTAAAAATTCCACGCATCCGTGTGTTTTTGAAAAAATATTTTTAAAAAATTTTACTCCTCTGTGGGTTTTTTTGAAAAAAAAAAAATTTTAAAAATTCCACGCCCCCGTGCCTTTTTTTGACAAAATATTTTTAAAAATACCACGGCTCTGTGGGTCTTTTGAAGAAAAATATTTTTAAAAATTCCACGCCCCCGTGCGTCTTATGACCTCTGTGGACTTTTGAAAAAATATTTTTAAAAATTCCACGCCCCGTGCGTTTTTTGATATCTGTGGACTTTTGAAAAATATTTTTAAAATTTCCACGCCTTTGTGGGCCTTAAAAAACAATTTTTAAAAATACGCGCTTCTGTGGGTTATTTGAAAACAAAAATATTTTTTAAAATTCCACGAATATGTGGGCTTTTGAAAAAATATTTAAAAAATATCCACGCCTCTGTGGGCTTTTGAAAAAATATTTTTAAAATTTCCACGCCTTTGTGGGCCTTAAAAAACAATTTTTAAAAATACGCGCTTCTGTGGGTTATTTGAAAACAAAAATATTTTTTAAAATTCCACGAATATGTGGGCTTTTGAAAAAATATTTAAAAAATATCCACGCCTCTGTGGGCTTTTGAAAAAATATTTTTAAAATTTCCACGCCTTTGTGGGCCTTAAAAACAATTTTTAAAAATACGCGCTTCTGTGGGTTATTTGAAAAAAAAAAATATATTTTTTAAAATTCCACGAATATGTGGGCTTTTGAAAAAATATTTAAAAAATATCCACGCCTCTGTGGGCTTTTGAAAAAATATTTTTAAAATTTCCACGCCTTTGTGGGCCTTAAAAAACAATTTTTAAAAATACGCGCTTCTGTGGGTTATTTTAAAAAAATTAAAATATTTTTTAAAATTCCACGAATATGTGGGCTTTTGAAAAAATATTTAAAAAATATCCACGCCTCTGTGGGCTTTTGAAAAAATATTTTTAAAATTTCCACGCCTTTGTGGGCCTTAAAAAACAATTTTTAAAAATACGCGCTTCTGTGGGTTATTTGAAAAAAAAAATATTTTTTAAAATTCCACGAATATGTGGGCTTTTGAAAAAATATTTAAAAAATATCCACGCCTCTGTGGGCTTTTGAAAAAATATTTTTAAAATTTCCACGCCTTTGTGGGCCTTAAAAACAATTTTTAAAAATACGCGCTTCTGTGGGTTATTTGAAAAAAAAAATATTTTTTAAAATTCCACGAATATGTGGGCTTTTGAAAAAATATTTAAAAAATATCCACGCCTCTGTGGGCTTTTGAAAAAAATATTTTTAAAAAATCCACGCCTCTGTGGGCTTTTGAAAAAAATATTTTTAAAAAATCCACACCTTTGTGGACTTTTGAAAAAATATTTTTAAAAATACACGCTTCAGTGGGTTAAAAAAAAAGTATTTTTATAAATACATGCTTCTGTGGGTTAAAAAAAATATTTTTAAAAATTCCACGCAATTGTGTGTTTTTTTAAAAAAATATTTTTAAAAAAATTTAAGCATCTATGGGTTTTTTGAAAAAAAAAAAACAATTTTAAAAATTCCACGCCTCCGTGCGTTTTTTGACAAACTAGTTTTAAAAATATCACGGCTCTGTGGGTCTTTTGAAGAAAAATATTTCAAACATTCCACGCTTCTGTGGGTTTTTCGAAAAAAAAAATATTTTTACAAATTCCACGCCACGGTGGGGCTTGTGAAAAAAATTTTTGTTTTTTTTAAATTATTTTTTAAAATTCCACGCCTCTGTGTGTTTTTTGAAAAATATTTTTTAAAATTTTACGCCCATGTGTGTGTTTTTTTTAAAAATATTTTTTTTTTTTACAATTTTACACCTCTGTAGGTTTTTTGAAAAAATGCTTTTAAAAATTCAACGCCTCTGTGGGTTTTTTTGAAGAAAAATATTTTAGAAATTCCACGCCTCTGTCCTTTTTTTGAAGAAAAATATTTTTAAAAATTTCACGCAATTGTGGGGTTTGTGAAAGAAACTGTTTTTAACAATTCCACGCGTCTGTGAACTTTTGTGGGTTTTTTGAAAAATATTTTTTAAAACTCCATGCCTCTGGGGGTTGTTTGATATTTTTTTTAAAATCCAAGCAAAGCTCATATGGATTTTTGAAAAAAAATATTTTCCAAATTCCACACCATTTTGGGTTTTTATACCCTCCACCATAGGATGGGGGTATATTAAGTTTGTCACTACGTTTGTAACTACTCGAAATAATCATTGTAGACCCCACAAAGTATATATATTCTTGATCAGCGTGCAATTCTACATCGATATAGCCATGTCCGTCCGTCTGTCCTTCTGTGGAAATCACTCTAGCGTCCGAACGGATTGACGTAGGTTGATGAAATTTTGGGAAAATGTGTTATATTTACGTAGGACTTTTGGTATTGAAAGCGGGCTATGCAGGTCCACGCTTTCGTTTAGCCCCCATACAAAATGACGCGTGACGCGTCGTCGTTTTAAGGAATTTTTAAGATATTTGGCCCATTTTACCACCGAATTGGTTGTAATTTGGTACTTTGTGTCTCCAGAGGCCATTCCTACCAAAGTTGGGTTAAATAGGTCCACGTTTTGGTATAGCCCCCATATAAGGCCCCATATAAAGTACGCGTAATTTTAATATATTTTGAATGTATTAGACCCATTTGGCCAAAGAATCGGTTGTAACTTTGTATTTTGTGTTTCCAGAGGCTAAGGAACATTTCTACCATAAAATGTTTATATAGGTCCACGTGTTGATATAGCCCCCATAATACAATATCTCCCGATTTTCGATATTTTGAACGTTTTAGCCTCATTATCACACCGAGATGGCTGAAATTTGGTATTTAGTCTTCTTTAGGCGTATACTTTCCCCCAGAAACTTGTAGGGATAGGTCCACGCCATCATATAGCCCCCATAGAACGGTACCTTCCGAATTTCGGTATTTTGAAGGTTGTGGCCACATTAATCCATTCATTAATCCGAAATGGCTAAAATTTGTGGTGGAGGGTATAAAAAGTTCGGCCCAACCGAACTTAACGCTTTTCTTACTTGTTTAAAAAATATTTTTAAAAATCCACGCCGCTGTGTGGTTATAAAAAAAGTTGTTAAAAATTCCATGCTCATCTGGGTTTTTTGAAAAAATATTGGCATTTTTGAAAAAAATATTTTAAAATTTTCACGCTTCTGTAAGTTGTAGAAAACCTTCTGAAAATATTTATAAAACCCTCGTATGAAAAAGTTTTTAAAAAATTCTACGATTGAAAAACATTTAAGAACAATCTGAGATTGAAAAAAACATTTAAAAAATTAACACTTGAAAAAAATTTATAAAAATCCACGATTGAAAAAATATTTTTAAAAATCTGCGTGTGATGACACTTTGATAACACCCAAACCTCTCCATAATAATACAATAACACACATAATGAACGCCCATTAAACTTCTCATTAAAAAATGTATGCACATTATAATGGATGTTAAGATATGCAATTATTTTGTGAAAATTGTTCAGACGCCAGATGATGAAATTGCTCCATAAATGTACACACAAGCGCACACCTACCCAACAATTAAAAACTTCCACTTCAGTGAAGCGAAATATGAATGAAACTGTCAACTCACTTGCAAAAATATGCATGTAAGAAAATATTCGAATATACATACCTTGGATGACTGACAGTCTATTGTTTTTATTTTCTTGATTGATATTCTTCAACTTCAATGTTGAACAATAACAATTTTACACAAGGAAAATACAAAAGAATAGGAATAGTGATTAAGAGGTAGTTCGAATTTATAGAGGGAGATGTGAAACAGGTGTCTTTAAGGCAAAAGGTAAGTAGGGATAAAACAGTTAGTCCTGATGGACTTTGAACAAAGTCCAGGATGTATATTGGGTCAACTTTTCTCCCAAATGGACACAGATCACAAAGCGTATTTTAAATTATTTTTTTCAAATACAGATTTTTCAAAAATATATTTTCAAGCGTTGATTTTAAAAATATTTTCTTTAAACGTGGATTTTTAAAAAATATATTTTTTAATGTAGATTTATTAGAATTTTTTCAAGCGTTGTCTCTATAGACATATATTTTTTTAAGCGTGTATTATTTTAAAATTCTTTTTCTTAAACTTGGATTTTTCTAGAAATATTTTTTCAAGTGGGCCTAATTTGCAATTTGTTTAAAATTTTATTTTCAAGTGTGGATTTTATAAAAACTTTTTTTTTCCCTTAACTTGGGTTTTTAAGAAACATTTTCCTCAAGCTTGGCTTTTTCTTAAAAAATATTTTTTACGCGTGACTTTTTAAAAATTATATTTTGAAGACTGTTTTTTAAATATATTTTGAAGCTCGGTTTTCTTACAACTATTTCTTCAGGTGTGGATTTTGTAAAACGATTTTTATGCGCAGATTTCTTAAAAAGGTTTTAAGCGTGGATTTTTTAAAAATATTTTTTCAAAACGGTTCAGTAGTATTAGAGATATAACATATTTAAAAAGAGCAGGCGGGGTCGGGTCTTTAGGCCCCAAAGAAGTACCTAGATTGTAGATTAATGCATTCCCCCACAATTTCAGGAAAATCGATTCAGTAGATTTTGTAGATGTAACATATTTTAAAGAGTGTGGTCCAGTATTTGGGTCCCAAATAAGTAGGTATGATCGGAGACACAATCACAATTGTCTTGCAAAATAATTTCCAAAGCGATACATTTCTAATTATTGTAAATCTAGAATTTTTAAAGAAATATGGTGTATGGCCTTTACGAAATTCAACAAAATATGTAGCCTATTTTCACCGGGGACCATCGATGTACATTCCATGACAATTTCAGGATAATCAGTTTAGTAATTTTTGTAGAATGGATTAAAATTGTAAAAAGTGGGCGTGGTCAAATTTTCTTGACATAAAAACCTAAGTTGGGTTATGACGATGGAACATTTCAAAAAAACTATCCAAATCGGTCCAAGCGTTCTCCACTGATGCGATTACCAACGAACGACATTTTAACTGCGGTTTAAAAAAATATATAAAGTGTGTATTTTTAAAAAAATATTTTTTATGCGCATATTTTTTAAAAATATTTTTTTCAATGAACATGGATTTTTTTATTTTTTCACTAAACGTGGGTTTTTCAAAAATATTTTTTCAATAAACGTGGATTTTTAAACATATTTTTCAACGGTAGATTTTTTTAAAAAATTTCTTTCAAGTGTGGAATTTTTAAAAACCATTTTTATCTATCGTGGATTTTTTAAAAAAATTCAGTCGTTGATTTAAAAAAAAATCGATCGTGGATTTTAAAAAAAAATGTTTCAATCATGGATTTTTGAAAAAAAAAATTCAAGCGTGGATTTCTTTAAAAATATTTTTTCAAGCGTGGATTTTTGAAATTATGTTTTTTTTCAATCGTGAATTTTTTAAAAATATTTTTTTCAAACTTAAATTTTATAAAAATATTTTTTTCAAGCTGAAATTTTATAAAAATATTTTTTCTAAATAAAATTTTTCAAGGGTAGATTTTTTAAATTATTTCTTTCAAGTATGAATTGTTTATAAATTATTTTTTATCTATCTTGGATTTTTAAAAATATTTTTTTCAATCGTGGATTTAAAAAAAATGTTTCAATAATGGTTTTTTGAAAAAAAAAATTCAAACATGGATTTTTTAAAAAATATTTTTTCAAGTGTGGATTTTTAAAAATATGTTTTTTCAATCGTTAATTTCATAAAAATATTTTTTTCAAGCCTATATTTTAAAAATATGTTTTTCAGTTTTTGCAGAAGGATTTTTTTTTAAATATTTTTCTCAAGCGTGGATTTAATAAAAATATTTTTTTCAAAAGTCGATTTTTTAATCATTTTTTGTGTGTGGATTTTTAAAAAAAAATCTTTTTATGTGTGGATTTTTAAAAAATATTTGAAAGCGTGTATTTGCTAAACATATTTTTTCAAACGTGAATTTTTTAAAAATATTTTTTTAATCGTGGATTTGTTAAAAATATTTTTTTTAAATCGTGGATTTTTTAAAAATATTTTATTTCTATCGTGGATTTTTTAAAAATATTTGTTTTGTTCGTGAAAATAGTTTTTTTTTTCAATCGTGTGTTCTTTATATTTTCCTAATCGTGGATTTTTTAAATTTTTTTTCATTCGTGCATTTTTTAAAAATATTTTTTCAGTCGTAGATTTGTTAAAAATATTTTTTAAAATCGTGGATTTTTAAAAATATTTTTATTGCGTGGATTTTTAAAAATATTTTTATGAAGCTTTAAAAATATATTATTCAAGCGTGGGTTTTTTAAAAATATTTTCATCAAGCGTAGATTTTTAAAAATATTTTTTTAATCGTGAATTTTTGAAAATTCGTGTATTTTTTAGATCTAATTTTTAAAAATTCGTGGATTTTTTATAACTTATTTTTGAAAATTCGTGGATTTTTTAGAAATAATTTTTTCAATTGTGTATTTTTTAAATTTAGTTTTAAATATTTTTTTATTGGTGGATTTTTAAAAATATTTTGGATTTTTTAAAATATATAAAAAATAAGTTATTATATTACAAGGATTTTCAAAAATATCTTGGATTTTTTAAAAATATTTTTTTCAAGCGTGGATTTTTTAGAAATATTTTTTTGCAATAGTGGATTTTAAAACTATTTTTTTAAACAACCTTAACTTTTTTAAACATTTTTTTAATAGTGTTTTTTTTAATATTTTGGATTTTTTTAAATATATTATATAATCGTGGATTATTTAAAAATAGTTTGGATTCTTAAAAATATCTTTTCTATCGTGGATTTTAAAAAATTATTTTTTTACGTTGATTTTTAAAAAAAATTTCAATCGTGGATTTAAAAAATTCAATCATGGATTTTTGATAAACATTTTTTCAAGCGTGGATTTCTTAAAAAAATATTTTTTTCTTCTTTAAACATATTTTTTCAAGCGTGGATTTTTAAAAATATGTTTTTTTCAATCGTGATTTCTTTAAAAAATGTGCCAATAATAGATTTTTGAAAAAAATTTCAAACGTGGATTTCTTAAAAAATATTTTTTCAAGTGTGGATTTTTCAAAATATGTTTTTTTAACAGTTAATTTCTAAAAAATATTTTTTCAAGCCAATATTTTAAAAATAATTTTTTCAGTTTTTTGCAGCAGGGGTTTTTTTAAATATTTTTTTCAAGCCTGGATTTTATAAAAATATTTTTTCAAGAGTCGATTATTTAAACATTTTTTGTGTGTGGATTTTTAAATTTTTTTATGTGTGGATTTTTTACAAACATTTTTTTAGCGCGTATTTGCTCAAAATATTTTTTTAAACGTGAATTTTTTAAAAATATTTTTTCAATCGTGGATTTGTTAAAAATATTTTTTACAATCGTGGATTTTTTTTTAAATAATTTTTTGCAATCGTGGATTTTAAAAAAAAAACTTTTTTCCTTAGTGAAAATATTTTTTTAATCGTGTATTCTTTAATCGTGTATTTATAAAAACTTTTTTTTTTGCGTGGATTTTTAAAAATATTTTTATCAAGCGTAGATTTTTAAAAATATTTTTATCAAGCGTAGATTTTTAAAAATATTTTTATCAAGCGTAGATTTTTAAAAATACTTTAATAAAGCGTAGATTTTTTAACAATATTTTTTAGTCGGGAATTTTTGAAAATTAGTGGATTTCTTAGAAATAATTTCTTCAATCGTGCATTTTTTAGAATTTTTTTTTCAATACACTTGATCTTTTTTTAAATATTTTTTTAAATATAAAATATTTTGGATTTTTTAGAAATACTTTTTTTAATCGAGGATTTTTTTTTTAAATATTTCTGGTATTCGTGGATTTTTTACAAATATTTTTTATAAATCGTGGATTTTTTAAAAATATTTTTTTCAATCGTGGATTTTAAAAATATTTTTTTCAATCGTGGATTTTTTTAATCTAACTTTTATTTTCAATTTAACTTTTGTAAAAATTTTTATTTTTTTTTAATATTTTGGTTTTTTTTAACATATTATATATAAAAGTATGTTATTACATTTTTTTAGAATATATTAAAAATATATGGATTTTTTAAAAATATGTTGAATATTTAAAAAAATATTTTTTTTCAATCGTGGATTATTTAAAAATAGTTTGGATTCTTAAAAATATCTTTTCTTTCGTGGAATTTGTAAAAATATTTTGGATTTTTTGAAATATTTTTTTGCAATCGTGGATTTTTTACAAATAATTTTCAATAGAATTTTTTCACAAAAATTTTTTGAAGGACACACAGAGGTGTGTTTTTAAAAAATATTTTTTCAAGACCTTTAGAGGTGTTTTTATTAAAAACATTTTTCAAGGACACATAAGGTTTTTAAATAACCCACAGAAGCCCATCTTTACCCAAGGTACAAAATCCTTAGTAATTATCTATCTCTTTGTTATTCCTTTAAAGGACAGACAATGTTGGATATAAATTGGGCAAAATTAAATTACATTTCTTCCGACACTTCCACGCTATGGTCCCCCCAATTGAATGTTAAACTGTTGCAAATGAAATATCCAATTATAAATGCCCCGAGAGCCACCCAGCAATGATGAACAAACACACAAAGCAAATCAGAACTGCAGCCAAATGCCATTCAAGTGAAAAATAAGCAAAACAGGTGATAAGAATCAAATAAAAACAAAGAGAAAATCATAGCAAAACAAAAACTTAATGAGCAAGAAAATCGAGAGGTATAGCAACAACAACCAAACTTGGAAATTCAATTTGTTTGTTTTGCCAATTCAAAAAAACAAATTTCGAACATTTTCTTGATCACCCACTTGTGATAGCAACAAAAAAAGCAAACTTAAAATGATACAGGCACGAAAACCTCGGGAGAAAATATTAAAAACCCCTTGCTTTGATTATGGGAACGGCAGTAAGAATTCAGCAATTAAGGCAGTAGAAACTGCCCGACAATTTTCTTAGAATAAAAATTAAAATAAAAAATAAGTAAAAACTATGGCCATTAGATTGTCACTAATTGGCCTTTTGTGGGCAGTGGTATTTCTGCTGCGAACCCAAGAGTATGAGGCCTGTACAGGTGATGGCAGTGTAACCGACAACACATTGGCCAGCAAAGATTGGTGGCAAGTGTCGCAGTTCTATCAAATTTATCCACGATCATTTAAGGATTCCAATGGAGATGGCATTGGGGACCTACAGGGTATCATTTCCAAGCTGAGCTACCTCAAAGAGATTGGTGTAAATGCCACATGGCTCTCACCCATCTATGTCTCGCCCATGGCAGATTTTGGTTATGATATTGCCAATTTCTTTGATATACAACCGGAATATGGTAACCTCACCGATTTTGATGAACTCATCAAGGAGGCCAATAAATTGGGTTTGAAAATTATTATGGATTTTGTGCCCAACCACTCAAGTGATGAAAATATTTGGTTCAAAAAGTCAGTGAATCGTGAAAAGGGCTACGAGGACTACTATGTGTGGCATGACGGTTATGTAGACGAAAACGGCAAAAGACAACCTCCCAGTAATTGGTTACAGGCTTTCCGCGGCAGTGCCTGGGAATGGAATGAACAGAGACAACAATATTATCTGCATCAATTTGCGGTTAAACAACCTGATCTCAATTATCGCAACCCGGATGTTGTGGCCCAAATGAAAAGGGTGCTCACCTATTGGTTGGATCGTGGTGTTGCCGGTTTTCGTATTGATGCTGTCCCATGGATGTTTGAGGTGTTACCCGATGAAAATGGTCGCTATCCTGATGAACCCAAATCCGGTTACACTGATGATCCAGATGATTCGGGTTATTTGTTACACATCTATACCCAAGATCAACCGGAAACCATTGATATGGTTTATCAATGGCATCAGCTGTTGGAAGATTATCAGCGCATACATGGCGGTGATACCAGGGTCTTGATGATTGAAACATGGTCTAGTATTGATCAGGTTATGAAAATGTATGGAAATAAAAAGGTGGAAGGGGCTCAGATTCCATTCAATTTCCAATTTATTAGTGCCGGTAATGCTAATCAAATCAATACCGATCTCCCCGCCGGAGGCTTTACGAAAATCATTCAAAAGTGGATGGACAATATGCCGTCGGGTAAAACAGCCAATTGGGTGGTAAGTAGAGGCAAATGCTTGGAGAAGAAAAAAGAGGTTGACTATTTTCTATAGAAAATTTGTTAACCTCAGCTCCCTGAGGTTGACTATTTTCTATAGAAAATTTGTTAACCTCAGCTCCCTGAGGTTGACTATTTTCTATAGAAAATTTGTTAACCTCAGCTCCCTGAGGTTGACTATTTTCTATAGAAAATTTGTTAACCTCAGTTCCCTGAGGTTGACTTTTTTCTATAGAAAAATGTTAACCTCAGTTCCTGAGGTTGACTATTTTCTATAGAAAATTTGTTAACCTCAGATCCTGAGGTTGACGTTTCTCTATAGAAAAATGTTAAACTCAGTGACTGAGGTTGATTTTTTCTATAGAAACCTCAGTTACTGAGGTTGATTTTTCTATAGAAAAATGTAAACCTCAGTGACTGAGGTTGATTTTTTTCTTTAGAAAAATGTTAACCTCAGTGACTGAGGTTGATTTTTTTTCTGTAGAAAATGTTAACCTCAGTGACAAAAGTTGATTTTAAAGTTGATGTTAACCTCAGTTCCTGAGGTTGACTTTTTCTATAGAAAAATTTAACCTCAGTTCCCTGAGGTTGACTTTTTCTATAGAAAAATGTTAACCTCAGTTCCCTGAGGTTGACTTTTTCTATAGAAAAATGTTAACCTCAGTTCCCTGAGGTTGACTTTTTCTATAGAAAAATGTTAACCTCAGTTCCCTGAGGTTGACTTTTTCTATAGAAAAATGTTAACCTCAGTTCCCTGAGGTTGACTTTTCTATAGAAAAATGTTAACCTCAGTTCCCTGAGGTTGACTTTTTCTATAGAAAAATGTTAACCTCAGTTCCCTGAGGTTGACTTTTTCTATAGAAAAATGTTAACCTCAGTTCCCTGAGGTTGACTTTTTCTATAGAAAAATGTTAACCTCAGTTCCCTGAGGTTGACTTTTTCTATAGAAAAATGTTAACCTCAGTTCCCTGAGGTTGACTTTTTCTATAGAAAAATGTTAACCTCAGTTCCCTGAGGTTGACTTTTTCTATAGAAAAATGTTAACCTCAGTTCCCTGAGGTTGACTTTTTCTATAGAAAAATGTTAACCTCAGTTCCCTGAGGTTGACTTTTTCTATAGAAAAATGTTAACCTCAGTTCCCTGAGGTTGACTTTTTCTATAGAAAAATGTTAACCTCAGTTCCCTGAGGTTGACTTTTTCTATAGAAAAATGTTAACCTCAGTTTCCCTGAGGTTGACTTTTTCTATAGAAAAATGTTAACCTCAGTTCCCTGAGGTTGACTTTTTCTATAGAAAAATGTTAACCTCAGTTCCCTGAGGTTGACTTTTTCTATAGAAAAATGTTAACCTCAGTTCCCTGAGGTTGACTTTTTCTATAGAAAAATGTTAACCTCAGTTCCCTGAGGTTGACTTTTTCTATAGAAAAATGTTAACCTCAGTTCCCTGAGGTTGACTTTTTCTATAGAAAAATGTTAACCTCAGTTCCCTGAGGTTGACTTTTTCTATAGAAAAATGTTAACCTCAGTTCCCTGAGGTTGACTTTTTCTATAGAAAAATGTTAACCTCAGTTCCCTGAGGTTGACTTTTTCTATAGAAAAATGTTAACCTCAGTTCCCTGAGGTTGACTTTTTCTATAGAAAAATGTTAACCTCAGTTCCCTGAGGTTGACTTTTTCTATAGAAAAAATGTTAACCTCAGTTCCCTGAGGTTGACTTTTTCTATAGAAAAATGTTAACCTCAGTTCCCTGAGGTTGACTTTTTCTATAGAAAAATGTTAACCTCAGTTCCCTGAGGTTGACTTTTTCTATAGAAAAATGTTAACCTCAGTTCCCTGAGGTTGACTTTTTCTATAGAAAAATGTTAACCTCAGTTCCCTGAGGTTGACTTTTTCTATAGAAAAATGTTAACCTCAGTTCCCTGAGGTTGACTTTTTCTATAGAAAAATGTTAACCTCAGTTCCCTGAGGTTGACTTTTTCTATAGAAAAATGTTAAACTCAGTTCCCTGAGGTTGACTTTTTCTATAGAAAAATGTTAACCTCAGTTCCCTGAGGTTGACTTTTTCTATAGAAAAATGTTAACCTCAGTTCCCTGAGGTTGACTTTTTCTATAGAAAAATGTTAACCTCAGTTCCCTGAGGTTGACTTTTTCTATAGAAAAATGTTAACCTCAGTTCCTGAGGTTGACTTTTTCTATAGAAAAATGTTAACCTCAGTTCCCTGAGGTTGACTTTTCTATAGAAAAATGTTAACCTCAGTTCCCTGAGGTTGACTTTTTTCTATAGAAAAATGTTTACCTCAGTTCCTGAGGTTGATTTTTTTCTATAGAAAAATGTTTACCTCAGTGCCTGAGGTTGACTATTTTCTATTGAAAAATGTTAACCTCAGTTCCTGAGATTGATTTTTTTCTATAGAAAAATGTTAACCTCAGTTCCTGAGGTTGATTTTTTTCTATAGAAAAATGTTAACCTCTGTTCCTGAGATTGATTTTTTTCTATAGAAAAATTTTAACCTCAGTTCCTGAGTTTAATTTTTTTCTATCTGAGGTTGACCTATTTTCTATAGAAAATTTGATAACCTCAGTTCCCTGAGGTTGACCTATTTTCTATAGAAAATTTGTTAACCTCAGTTCCCTGAGGTTGACCTATTTTCTATAGAAAATTTGTTAACCTCAGTTCCCTGAGGTTGACCTATTTTCTATAGAAAATTTGTTAACCTCAGTTCCCTGAGGTTGACCTATTTTCTATAGAAAATTTGTTAATCTCAGTTCCCTGAGGTTGACCTATTTTCTATAGAAAATTTGTTAACCTCAGTTCCCTGAGGTTGACCTATTTTCTATAGAAAATTTGTTAACCTCAGTTCCCTGAGGTTGACCTATTTTCTATAGAAAATTTGTTAACCTCAGTTCCCTGAGGTTGACCTATTTTCTATAGAAAATTTGTTAACCTCAGTTCCCTAACCTCAGTTCCCTGAGCTTGACTATTTTCTACAGAAAATTGTCTATCCTCAATTCCTGAGGATGACTTCTCTATAAAAATTTGTTAACCTCAGGTTCTGAGGACGACTTTCTCTATAGAAAATTGTACCTGACCTGTAATGGACCTCCGCTTAGTATGGATATAATTTCTCCTAATTAAAATTCCAGATGGGCAACCACGATAAACGTCGTGTTGGAAGCCGTTATGGTGAGAAGCGTATTGATCTCATGAACATGTTGCAAATGTTCCTGCCGGGTGTCAGTGTTACTTATATGGTAAGTCACAGCATTAAAGAGTTCTCCATCTAGGTTTCATTTCTCCCCCTCCACCTTTTAGGGTGAAGAACTTGGTATGGTAGATTTAGAAATCTCTTGGGATGATAGTGTTGATCCTGCAGCCTGCAATGCCAGCCCCGAAACTTATCAACAATTTACACGTGATCCCGCTCGCACACCCTTCCAGTGGAGTTCTGCTGCAAATGCTGGTTTTTCGACAAACAGTTCCACTTGGCTACCAATAAATCCGAATTATGCCACTGTGAATGTTGAAAGTGAAAAAGCCGATACCAAAAGTCATTTGAATGTTTACAAACAAATGTCACAATTACGTCAAACAAAAACCCTGCAATATGGCAGCGTGCAGTATGGTAATGTGGGTGATAATATTTTGGCTGTTAAGAGGTAAGTAGAGGAAGGAGATTTTTCGCTGTTAAAAAAGCCTAAAAAAACTGCAGAAACTCCTTATTTATTCCTCTATTTTTCTCAATTTATTCCACCTCTCTTTGCAGATCCTTGGCCGGTGAGAAAACTTATATTTTATTGGCCAATGTTTTGGATCAGCAGCAAAATGCCAATGTTGTTGATGTTATAAAGGCCTCGGGACAATATAAAACCAAAATTGTCAATACCATATCGACCAGGAAGGCGGGGTAGGTTAAAATAAATTTGGAACATTTTTAATTTTTATTATTATTTAAATTTTTGCATATTTTTACAGAGATCTCGTTGCTTTGGATAATTTCTTGTTGAATGGAAATGAAGCCATAATTGTGGAATCCGATTAAATTTTGAAAAATATTCTAAAAAATATTTTAAAAATATATAAAAAATTACAAAAAAAAATATTACAATGTGCTTGGCACTAAAAATAAATAAATAATTTTTATAAATGTTCAGTGATGAGGTTCTTCTTCCTGGGTATAGTAGAGATAATAACCGACTGTGGTCGATAGTTTGCTGGGTGATTTTAAGATAACCGCCTCCTTGGGTTGTAGCGTAATTGTCGAGGACTGGACACGATCACTGTAGGAAGCAAAAATAATTAAATTGTTTTCAATTAAAAAGGGCGGATTTTTTCTACTTACCCTTTCTTGACCTTGGATTTTTCGGTAACAATGTGGTATACCATTTCATCGGGAATATTAGAAAAGGCCTGTTGCAGGTTAAAGCTTTCCACCTCATCGAAAATGTTCATTAGAGTAACATAGGTATAGTCATGCAAAAGGTATCTGAAATCAAGGAAATAGAAATGAGCTATGAGCAAGACTAAGTTAGATAAAGGGAGATGTTTGGGAAGGAGTGGGAAATAGAAGAAGTACTGGTCTTCTATTAGAAATCCTACAGCCCTTCAATAAGAAGACCTATAAATTTTGTATGAGTATACATATTGGTCTTCTATAAGAAGACCTAATGGTATTCCATATAAACCTCCCTCGCCCTGCGTTCTAAAAATTAAATGTGCTACTTACCTCTTAACACCCAAAACATTTTGTTTTAAAGCCTTGACCTCCACCTGGCCATGTCTTATGGTCGGTTCTTTGCGCAATTCCTGCAGCTCCTTGAAAATATTCAAATGACTCAAGGGTTGTTGACGTTCCTTTTCAACATTGACATCCTTATACAGCGGTGATATGGGTAACCATGTTTTCTTGGCCTTTGAAAATCCAGCCATATAACCATCATTCCATTGGAAAGGTGTACGTTCAGGGTCACGTGAAAGACTTTCGTAAATATCAGGGTTGGAATTACATGCCGACGGATCAACCGTATCATTCCATGATATCCAAACATCTGTCATACCAATTTCTTCACCATTATAGGTAACACTACAACCGGGTAGGGTGAAGGTTAACATATTCATCATGTCAATGCGATCCGCACCAAGGCGGGTGCCCACACGACTTTTATCGTGGTTACCAAGCTAGAAGGAAGAGATGCGTTTGTTTAATATTTAGATATGAAAACAAGATCCACAATTACTGGTCTGAAATATCTCTAAAAATATTATTTAAAAAGTCCACAATAATTGGGTTCAAATTATTTATTTAAAAAAATCCACTATGTATATCTCTCAAAATATTATATTTAATATATATTTACCCCCAATTTTTGTAACAATTTTTATTCTTCTCACACGAATTGTCAAATTTTGTAGATCGATTTATTCGGCTTAGCGCAAATTTAGAGCGCTGATTTTTAAATGAGGAATTCTTAACTATATATGGAACTCATCTACGAAAAATAAAATCTGTATGTCATCTGTGGGCTGAGCTATGGATGCCTAAATTATTACGAAAATAGACGAACGAACAAAAATAAGTTACAAAAACTGGGGGTTATTATATTTATATTATATTTTATTGGCCTGATAATCTGTGGGGAATATTATTTAAAAAATCCACATTTATTGCCCTGATAATCTGTGGAAATGGGTGACGTAGGGGTTGAAAGATACCAAGGAACGGTCCTGACCGGCTTTAACATGGCAAAGTCCAGGATTTATCTTGGTCCCTCTTTCATCTCAAGTGGACACTGACCTCCCCTTGGTTTCACCTGGGGTAGCTGCCTTTAACACCCGTTAAAGGTAGTGAGCTAAAATGTGCCGCGCGTTCACCCATAAGAACGTTACAAACTTGTGTTTGGGCGCAGGGTTAGTAACCCTCCCCTAGAAAAAGCAGCCTACTATAAAAAACAAAAGAAAAGAAAAACAAATCCCTCAAAAGTTGACGACCCCCGCAAACGTTTTAAGGACCATGATCTGCGAATCTGCACCTGGAATGTTCGCACTCTTTATAGAGAAGGTGCAGTTTACGCATTGGCAGATGTACTTGAAAAGTACAAGGCCGACAGTACTGCCATACAGGAAATACGATGGAATGGGAAAGGCATCACAACAACACCTAACGGTGACGCACTGAATTATAGCTGCCATGACATAAAACATGAGTTTGGTTGCGGATTTGTAGTTGGTCGGAAGTTAAAACACCTGGTCTACAGCTTCACACCAGTGAATGAAAGACTTGCTACAATCCGAATAAAATCGAAATTCTTCAACATCAGCTTTATTTGCGCTCATGCTCCCACTGAAGAAAAGGACGAACAGACCAAAGATATATTTTACGAGCGCTTAGCAGAAACATATGACCGTTGTCCTGCCCATGACATTAAAATTATTCTAGGCGATTTTAATGCCAAAATTGGAAAGGAAAATATCTTTGGCCCAACAGTCGGAAAATTCAGTCTACACAGTGAAACCTCTGACAATGGTATGAGGCTGATAGACTTTGCAGCTGCAAAAAACATGGTAGTTAGCAGCACCAGATTTCACCATCTCGACATCCACAAGGGCACCTGGCTGTCTCCAGATCAGAAAACAAGAAATCAAATTGATCACGTTGTGATAGACGAAGACATTCATCGAGAGTGTTGGATGTGCGTTCGTTCAGAGGAGCAAACATAGACTCGGACTACTACCTTGTTGCAGCAAAGGTACGCACCGGGTTAAACGTAGCAAACAATGTACGAACAGACACAACACGAAAGTTAGACATCGGTAAGCTGCAATCACAACAGATAGCGACAGCATATTCCACTCAACTAGCCCAATTGCTTAATCAAAGCACTCCTCATCCCGATAACATATCAGCGCAATGGCAAAGCATTGCCCACTCATGCAAACAGCCGCAAAATCCATACTTGGTTACCAGAGACCTCCACTAAGGAATCCATGGTATGATCAGGAGTGTCGTGCTGCTACCGAAGAGAAAAATGCGGCATATAGGGCTACTTTACAATCCCTTGCAACGCGTAGCACACGAGAGAGATATCGGGAGAAAAGGAGAGAGAAGAAACGTTTTTTCTGCAGGAAAAAGAGGGAGATGGAAAAGCGGGAGTGTGAAAAAATCGAGATGTACAGGAACCAGAATGAAGTCCGAAAATTCTACCAAAGAGTCAAGCATCAAACTGATGGCTTTGGTACAGGCACATCCTCCTGTAAAGACCAGCAAAGTAATTTGGTAACTGATACAGATAGTGTGCTCAGGATATGGAAGGAACATTTCTCCACTCTGCTGGTATCCAATAGTAGCGAAGACGATGATACCACAGATCCAATCCCTGAAGATGGTATAGAATGTATACCGCCCAGCCAAGATGAGGTAAAGACAGCAATAAATCGGCTGCAGAATAATAAAGCAGCAGGAGCCAATGGCTTACCAGCCGAGCTGTTCAAACCGGAGGCGACACGCTGATATGGTGTTTTCATCAGCTAGTTAGCACCATGTGGCAGGAAGAACGAGTACCCGACGATTGGAACCTGAGTATCCTGTGCCCCGTCCACAAGAAAGGAGATAAGACTGTATGCTCTAATTATAGCGGCATAAGTCTACTCCCTATTGCCTACAAGATCGTGTCAGGGATATTGTGCAAACGACTAAAGCCAATGTTCAACGAGATAATTGGACCATACCAATGCGGCTTTAGACCTGGCAAGTCCACCATTGACCTGATATTTATCCTGCAGCAAATCCTGGAGAAGACCCAAGAGATGCAGATCGACACCTACCAGCTTTTTGTCGATTATAAAGCAGCCTTCGACAGCCCGCTGCGTTCAAAGGTATTCCAAGCCATATCTGAATTTGGTATCCCCGCAAAGCTCATCCGGCTTTGTAAAATGACTTTAACTGACACGAGATCTTCAGTTAAAATATGAAAGAACCTCTCCGAAGAGTTTTGTACCAAAAGAGGTTCTGTTCAACATCCTGCTGGAAAAGGTTATACGAGAGGCAAACGTCAAAAGAAGTGGCACAATCTACACCAATAGCCACATGTTACTTGCTTATGCTGATGATATAGACATCATGGGACGATCAGTAAAAGAAGTAACTGATACCTTTATGAAGGTCGAAGGAGAATCTGCTAAAGTGGGTCTGGCGGTAAACGTTGAGAAGACCAAATTGATGGTGTCGACGCGCAATGCTTCCATTGAGATCGGACCAACTGTTGAAGTTGGTTCCTATAATTTTGAGGTAGTAAAAGACTTCGTATACCTCGGCACCGCCGTAAACACTACAAACGACATCAGTTGTGAAATAAAAAGAAGAATTGTGCTGGCCAATAGATGCTACTTTGGTTTAAGTAAGCAGTTTAAAAACAAAGCCACATCTCGTCAAACAAAAATAACGCTCTACAAAACACTGATACTACCAGTGCTGATGTATGGCTCCGAAGCCTGGGTACTTGCGCAAGCAGACATGACAGTGCTTAGTGTGTTTGAGAGAAAAATTCTTCGAAAGATCTACGGCCCAATCTGCGTTGACGGTGAATATCGACGTCGCATGAACCACGAGCTGTATCTGCTATACAACGACATCAATATAGTTAAACGTATCGAGATGCAGCGATTGCGTTGGCTTGGCCATATCATAAGAAAGGGCGAAGATGAACCCACTAAAAAGGCGTATAAATACGAACCGCTTGGCGGTGCACGCAGAATTGGCAGGCCAAGGAATAGATGGCGCAAACAAGTGGATGAAGAGATGAAAAGGCGCGGTATTCCAGAGTGCGAAGCAACAAATAGAGAGAATTGGAGATCTTTTCTTAGTTCGGCCTATAGAACAAATGTTCTGTAATGGGCCAGCTAAGTAAATAAGTAATCTGTGGAAATATTCTTCACAGCAATAATCGTGGATTTTTTAAATAATATTTTTCAAGTATTTTCACGGCAATAAACGAGGATTTTTCAAATAATATTTTTTGAGAATTTTCAAGGCAATTATCGTGGATTTTTTAAATAATATTTTTCAAGGATTTTCAAAGCAATAATCGTGGATTTTTTAAATAATATTTTTCAAGGATTTTCAAAACAATAATCGTGGATTTTTTAAATAATATTTTTCAAGGATTTGCAAAGCAATAATCGTGGATTTTTAAATAATATTTTTCAATGATTTTCAAAGCAATAATCGTGGATTTTTTAAATAATATTTTTTGAGAATTTTCAAGGCAATAATCGTGGATTTTTTAAATAATATTTTTTGAGAATTTTCAAGGCAATAATCGTGCATTTTTTAAATAATATTTTTTGAGAATTTTCAAGGCAATAATCGTGGATTTTTTAAATAATATTTTTCAAGGATTTTCAAAGCAATAATCGTGGATTTTTTAAATAATATTTTTCAAGGATTTTCAAAGCAATAATCGTGAATTTTTTAAATAATATTTTTCAAGGATTTTCAAAACAATAATCGTGGATTTTTTAAATACTATTTTTCAAGGATTTGCAAAGCAATAATCGTGGATTTTTTAAATAATATTTTTCAAGGATTTTCAAAGCAATAATCGTGGATTTTTTAAACAATATTTTTCAAGGATTTTCAAAGCAATAATCGTGGATTTTTTAAATAATATTTTTCAAGGATTTTCAAAGCAATAATCGTGGATTTTTTAAACAATATTTTTCAAGGATTTTCAAAGCAATAATCGTGGATTTTTTAAATAATATTTTTCAAAGATTTTTATCGTGGACTTTATAAAAAAAATATATATATTTTCAAGGCTTTTCAAAGCAACAATCACAGATTTTTTAAATAAAAATTTTCAAGGATTTTTAAAGCAATAATCGTGGATTTTTTAAATAAATTTTTTTTCAAAATTTTGAAACCAGTAATCGTGGATCTTTTAAATGATGTTTTATAAGATTTTCAAGCCAATGACGTGCATTTATCAAATAAAATTTTTTGAGGATTTTCAAGCGAATAATCGTGGATTTAAAAAATTAAATTTTTTATATAATATTTTTTAAGATTTCCAAGCCAATAGTTGTGGATTTTAAAAAAATATTTTTGAGGATTTTCAGAGCAATTATCGTGATTTTTTTAAATAATATTTTCCAATGGTTTTCAGAGCAATTATTGTTAATTTTTAAATAATATTTTTTGACGAATTTCAAGGCAATAATATTATTTAATAAAATTCACGATTATTGCCTTGAAAATCTTAAAAAAATATTATTAAAAAATTCCACGAATATTGCCTTGAAAATTTTCAAAAAAGTATTATTAAAAAAATCCACGTATATTGCCATGAAAATGTCCAAAAAATATTATTAAAAAATCTACGAATATTGCCACGAATATCATTAACAAGTATTATTTAAAAACTCCACTATTATTACCTTGAAAATCCTTAACAAAAGTTATTTAAAAATCCACTATTATTGCATTGAAAAGCATCAAAATGTTCCTTTTAAAAAATCCACAATATTTGCCTAGAAAATCCTCAAAAAATATAATTTAAAAAATCTACGATTATTGAAAAATATTATTTAAAACTTTGAAAAATATTATTTAAAACATCCACGATTATTGAAAGTCTTTGAAAAATATTATTTAAAACATCCACGATTATTGAAAATCTTTGAAAAATATTATTTAAAACATCCACGATTATTGAAAGTCTTTGAAAAATATTATTTAAAACATCCACGATTATTGAAAATCTTTGAAAAATATTATTTAAAACATCCACGATTATTGAAAATCTTTGAAAATATTATTTAAAACATCCACGATTATTGAAAATCTTTGAAAAATATTATTTAAAACATCCACGATTATTGAAAATCTTTGAAAAATATTATTTAAAAAATCCACGATTATTGAAAATCTTTGAAAAATATTATTTAAAAAATCCACGATTATTGAAAATTTTTGAAAAATACTATTTAAAAAATCCACGATTATTGAAAATCTTTGAAAAATATTATTTAAAAAATCCACGATTATTGAAAATCTTTGAAAAATATTATTTAAAAAATCCACGATTATTGAAAATCTTTGAAAAATATTATTTAAAAAATCCACGATTATTGAAAATCTTTGAAAAATATTATTTAAAAAATCCACGATTATTGAAAATCTTTGAAAAATATTATTTAAAAAATCCACGATTATTGAAAATCTTTGAAAAATATTATTTAAAAAATTCACGATTATTGAAAATCTTTGAAAAATATTATTTAAAAAATCCACGATTATTGAAAATCTTTGAAAAATATTATTTAAAAAATCCACGATTATTGAAAATCTTTGAAAAATATTATTTAAAAAAATCCACGATTATTGAAAATCTTTGAAAAATATTATTTAAAAAATCCACGATTATTGAAAATCTTTGAAAAATATTATTTAAAAAATCCACGACTATTGAAAAATTTTGAAAAATATTATTTAAAAAATCCACGATTATTGAAAATTTTTGAAAAATCTTATTTAAAAAATCCACGATTATTGAATATTTTTGAAAAATATTTAAAAAGTCCACGATTATTGAAAATTTTTGAAAAATATTATTTAAAAAGTCCACGATTATTGAAAATTTTTGAAAAATATTATTTAAAAAGTCCACGATTATTGAAAATTTTTGAAAAATATTATTTAAAAAATCCACATTTATTGAAAATTTTTTTGCCCTGAAAATTCTTGAAAATTACATTTAAAAATTACGATTATTTCTTTGAAAATCCTTGAAAATGTTAATTAAAATCCTTGAAAAATATTATCTAAAAAATCCACGATTCTTGGCCTGAAAATCCTTGAAAATAATATTTAAAAATTCCAATATTGTCCAAGGTTTTCTGGGCAACAATCGTGGATGCGTAGATTTTTTAATTATATTTTTCAAGAAGTTACAGTTAAAGATCGTAGATTTTTTAAATAAAATGTTTCTATCCACAAAAACTATATCCTGAAACCATCTTATCCTAATAATCTTACTACTTACCACCCAATTGGCCGTCCTTCCCTGTGGCATATTCTTCAACCACTTATTGATGGTCTCAGCATAATTGTAGGCATTCGAATTGTTGCCCACCTCCTCAAGCAGCAAAAAATTAAACGGTATCTGAGCTCCTTCCGCCGTGGCATTGCCATAATATTGCATTACAATGGGCAAAGGTGAGTAACTTTCAGTCATTAATATGCGTTCATCACCACCATGATGCGCCTTGAAGTCATCCAAAACTTTGCGGAATTCATAAACCATATCAATGGTCTCTGGTTGATTCACCGTGTAGATGTGTTGCAAATAACCATAATCATCGGGATCATTGACCGAGGGATTTCTCGGTTCATCAGGCCAATTTCCGGCAGAATCTGGTGCCTTTTCAAACATATGCGGTACAGCATCAACACGAAAACCTGCCACACCCTTGGCCAGCCAATATTCCAACACGTATTTCATTGTCGATCTAACCAAAGGGTTGCGATAATTCAAATCGGGTTGTTTCTTAACGAATTGATGCAAATAATATTCCTGGCGTTCTTCATTCCATTCCCAGGCGGAACCACGAAAGACGCTAACCCAGTTTGAGGGGGGTTGACGTACGCCATTAATAATTTTACCCGGATGCCAAACATAGAAATCCTTATAGAAGGGATCTCTTTTCACCGATTTCTGGAACCATTCACATTCATCACTTGTGTGATTGGGTACAAAATCCAAAATAATTTTTATTCCCAAACGATTGGCTTCCTTCATGAGGTTATCGAAATCTTCCATGGTGCCAAACAACGGATCAATTTGAAAGAAATTCGATATGTCGTAGCCAAAATCAGCCATGGGCGATTTGAATATGGGAGAAAGCCAGGTGGCGGTGATACCAATTTCTTTGAGATATGGTAGCTGTTCCGTGATACCTATAGGAGAGAGGGGAAAGAGAAGTTCTCATATTTAAGCCCATATTAAGTGTTGTTTAAACTTACCTTTAAGATCACCCACTCCATCATTGTCGGTATCTTTAAATGACCTTGGATAGATTTGATAAAACGAGGCGGTTTGCCACCATTTCACGCCTGCCTCATATTCGTCCAGCGTCTTCTCTTTGTCCCACTGAACAAAATCAAAGTTGGCATGGTAATTTGGAAAAACGCCAGCCCATATCACAGACACTAGGCATACAATGAAAAATGTTTGGGACCACATTGTAGCAGAGCGGCGCGGCGTCGTTGACGTTAGCGTTATGCTGCTACCTTTCTTTGTTTGTTTGAGGGGCTTCTGTGGTTGTTGTCCACTGTGGTTTGGCTGTGTGGAGGGGAAAATTTTGAGTGCGGGCCTGTACGTTGTTTTTGTTTTTGCAGATTACGAAAAATTCACTTCGACCGCCAACCGATAATTGTTTACTTTTCAAGAGCTCGGTGTCAACTGAACAAAAAGAAAACGGTCTCGTCTTTTGCTGACATGGAAAATAAGATGTGATGACGATCAGCGGGTAATGCAAACTATTCTCTCATTCTCTCTTGGATCATTTTATGCTAATTTTTGCTCTTGATAACCAAAAGAAAAATCAATAATTTACGTATTATTATTTTTTCGTTTTCTTTTGTTTTGTTCCCACTTTCGCTTTTATTCTTATCGCCAAAGTGGCACATAAACAATAACTCTTGCGGGTTGGATCACAGTGGTCCATGGAAATATTAGCACACTTCAAATATGGGAAACAAAATTATTTCAGCAGAGAATAAAATTACCTTCTTCTTAGAATACCAACAGGTCTTCAATTAGATCATTATGAGTGAACCTTACTAAAGACCATAATCAACATATCGTTGCCTAATATCGAAGGTGGTGCCTAACTTGTCCAAATTTATCCAACCCAGGAGGGACATCCACAGTAGACGACACAAAGGGCCATATACTCAACGGGGTAGACGACCCATCTAACAGATGACGACCCAAAGCTCCATCTACTCTACAGTAAACGACCCAACAGGTCCGTCTACTCCACAGTAGACGACCCAGGGGGCCATCTACTCTGCACTAGACGGCCCAAAGTTCCATCTACTCTACAGTAGACGACCCAAAGGGCCATCTATTCTACAATAGACGACCCAAAGGGCATTCTACTCTACAGTAGACGACCCAAAGGGCCATCTACTCTACAGTAGACGACCCAAAGGGCCATCTACTCTACAGTAGACGACCCAAAGGGCCATCTACTCTACAGTAGACGACCCAAAGGGCCATCTACTCTACAGTAGACGACACAAAAGGCCATCTACTCTACAGTAGACGACGCAAAGGGCCATCTACTCTACAGTAGACGACCCAAAGGGCCATCTACTCTACAGTAGACGACCCAAAGGGCCATCTACTCTACAGTAGACGACCCAAAGGGCCATCTACTCTACAGTAGACGACCCAAAGGGCCATCTACTCTACAGTAGACGACCCAAAGTGCCATATACTCCACAGTAGACGACCCAAAGGGCCATCTACTCTACAGTGGACGACCCAAGGGTAAACAGTTCTAAAATAGACGACCCAAAGGGCCATCTACTCTACAGTAGACGACCCAAAGTGCCATATACTCTACAGTAGACGACCCAAGGGCCAACAGTTCTAAAATAGACGACCCAAAGGGCCATCTACTCTACAGTACACAACCCAAAGGGCCATATACTCTACAGTAGAGGACCCAAAGGGCCATCTACTCTACAGTAGAAAACCCAAAGGGCCATCTACTCTACAGTAGACGACACAAAGGGTCATCAACTCTATAGTAGACGACCCAAAGGGCGATATACTCTACAGTAGACGACCCAAAGGGCCATCTACTCTACAGTAGACGACCCAAAGTGCCATATACTCTACAGTAGACGACCCAAGGGCCAACAGTTCTAAAATAGACGACCCAAAGGGCCATCTACTCTACAGTACACAACCCAAAGGGCCATATACTCTACAGTAGAGGACCCAAAGGGCCATCTACTCTACAGTAGAAAACCCAAAGGGCCATCTACTCTACAGTAGACGACACAAAGGGTCATCAACTCTATAGTAGACGACCCAAAGGGCGATATACTCTACAGTAGACGACCCAAAGGGCCATATACTCTACAGTAGACGACCCAAAGGGCCATCTACTCTACAGTAGACGACCCAAAGGGCCATCTACTCTACAGTAGACGACCCAAAGGGCCATCTACTCTACAGTAGGCGACCCAAATAGCCACCTACTCTACAGTAGACAACCCAAAGGGCCATCTACTCTACAGTAGACGACCCAAAGTGCCATATACTCTACAGTAGACGACCCAAGGGCCAACAGTTCTAAAATAGACGACCCAAAGGGCCATCTACTCTACAGTACACAACCCAAAGGGCCATCTACTCTACAGTAGAGGACCCAAAGGGCCATCTACTCTACAGTAGAAAACCCAAAGGGCCATCTACTCTACAGTAGACGACACAAAGGGTCATCAACTCTATAGTAGACGACCCAAAGGGCGATATACTCTACAGTAGACGACCCAAAGGGCCATCTACTCTACAGTAGACGACCCAAAGTGCCATATACTCTACAGTAGACGACCCAAGGGCCAACATTTTGAAATAGACGACCCAAAGGGCCATCTACTCTACAGTACACAACCCAAAGGGCCATATACTCTACAGTAGAGGACCCAAAGGGCCATCTACTCTACAGTAGAAAACCCAAAGGGCCATATACTCTACAGTAGACGACACAAAGGGTCATCAACTCTATAGTAGACGACCCAAAGGGCGATATACTCTACAGTAGACGACCCAAAGGGCCATCTACTCTACAGTAGACAACCCAAAGGGCCATCTATTCTACAGTCAACGACCCAAAGGGCCATCTACTCTACAGTAGACGATCCAAAGGGTCATCTACTCTACAGTAGACGACCCAAAGGGCCATCTACTCTACAGTAGACGACCCAAAGAGCCATCTACTCTACAGTAGACGACCCAAAGGGTCATCTACTTTGCAGTAGACGACGCAAAAGACCATCTACTCTACCGTGAAGGACCCAAAGGGTCATCTACTCTACAGTAGACGACCCAATGAGCCATCTACTCTACAGTAGACGACCCAAAAGGTCCATCTACTCTACAGTAGACGAGCCAAGGGGGCCATCTACTCTGCAGTAGACCATTCAAAGGGCCACCTATTCTACAGTCAACGACCCAAAGGGTCATCTACTCTACAGTAGACGACCCAAGGGACCATATAGTCTACAGTAGACGACCCAAAGGGCCATCTACTTTACAGTAGACGACCCAAAGGGCCATCTATTCTGCAGTAGATGACCCAAAAGTTAATCTACTCAGCAGTAGACGAACCAAAAGGCCTTTGGGTCGTCTACTGATGAGTAAATGCCCCTTTCGGTCGTCTACTGTTGACAAAATGGCCCTTTGGATCGTTTACTGTGCAGTAGATGGCCCTTGTGTCGTCTACTGCAGAGTAGATGAACTTTTGGGTCATCTACTGCAGAATAGATGGCCCTTTGGGTCGTCTACTGTAGACTATATGGTCGTCTACTGTAGAGTAGATGGCCCTTTGAATGGTCTATTGCAGAGTAGATGGTCCCCTTGGCTCGTCTACTGTAGAGTAGATGGACCTTTTGGGTCGTCTACTGTAGAGTAGATGGCTCATTGGGTCGTCTACTGTAGAGTAAACGATCCAAACGGCCATTTTGTCAACAGTAGACGACCGAAAGGGACATTTACTCATCAGTAGACGACCCAAAGGGCCATCTACTCCGCAGTAGACGACCCAAAGGGCGATATACTCTGTAGTAGACGACCTAACGGATAACAGATGAACAGGAAGTATTCATGCAGAAGAACTGGAAGTTTCCACAAAATGCAAGGAAGAATATTTGAAGAATGCAAGACAGTTTCTTTATAGAATAAACGATGTCTTCTTAAAGTAATTAAGGAGATCGTTTTATAGAAGAAGTATCGGGTTTCTGAAGGACGTTCAGAATATTTTCTTATAGAAGACCAGAATGTCTTTTTGTTGAAGACCAGAGGTCTTCGTTTTGACGGCTAGGATGTCATCTTATAAAAGGGTAGAAATTTTTCATGCTGAAAACCCGATGGTAATTTAGCTTTCATTAGCTTTGGTAGTAGTTTGAGCAAGTCTTCCCTTATGGCAAAGTTTATCGCTTATTGCCTCATGCTTTTTTGTTTGGTGGTCAATATTCGTCCAATTAAAGTTGTTCATGTAAGAGGAAATATTTATATTTACACTTTTGTTAAAGTACTTAAAATTTAGTTTGATCAAATCTTCCCTTATGGCAAAAATAAGAGCAAATATTAATATTTACACTTTTGTTAAATTACTTAAAATTTTCCTCACTTCAGAATGTCAATGATGTTACAAGCTTGCTTACAAGTTGTTTGTTTACATATTCACTCAAAATAAATTGGACCCATCACAAAATTAATTAACAAATTATAACACATTTCGTTGTTATTCCCCTTCCATGTATTTATTTCCATTCTTATAAAATATAAATGTTAAAATAAATTAATATAATTTGCAAAGATTATTTTCCTTAAAGTGTTATTCCCTCCAATAACGTGGGTAATCTTTGACGCGCCAGCACTTTCAGTTTCTGGCCTTCTTTTTTCGGACAACGACATTCTTGAGGTTTACACTGGCACTTTTTCTTTTTGGCTATTGTGTGTTGCAGTATTTGTTCTAAAAAATAGGATTTTTTTGTTAATTTAATATATATTAAATAAATTAATTAATATTCGAAACTCACTATCTTTAACAATTTTATTTGCTTTGGGTAAGGATTTCAAGACTTTTTTAAACATTTTGTTGTGAACCGTGGAAACTTTCGTTGTTATTCTTGGGGACTTTTATTATGTTATGATTTGAGGAGTTGTGTTGCTTACTTTATTTATTATTTATTTCAAATGAATTTCTAGGTTTCTGCTTTTAACAAATTTAAATAGCCTTGACCACATTTGAAACGATAGTCAGTGGTTTAGGAATGCTCGAAATGAAAACGAGCATTGTAATAAATTCAATGTGGGTTGTAGTTTCTAGAATAAAATACAATTCAATCGAGATTATTCTACATTTGTTCATTTGCACTGTTCATTCCGTCAAAGAATTGATCTTCTTGATATTTGATATTCTTTAAAAATGCACGATTATTGAAATGAAATCTCTTTAAAAATATTCTTTGAAAACTCCACGATTATTGGGCTAAAATAGCTATAACAATATTTTTAAAAATCCACGATTACAGGGCTGAAATTTGCTTTAAAAAAATTAACAATTATTGGGCTGAAATATTCTTTAAAAAAAATATTAACCTGGAATATCAATAAAAGTCTTCTATAAAAGAATCCACGACTATTAACCTCAAATATCATTAAAAAATATTCTTTAAAAAAAATCCGCGGCTATTAACCTGAAATAACTATAAAACAAGTAAAAAAGTATCAGTCGGTTTTGCTGACAGAGATATACCCTCGGCCTGTGTATATTGAAACAATTTTTTCCCAAAATACGTATGTATGTATTTAGGGGGTCTTAAAAATGTTGGGCATTTGAACAGACAAAAATGTTGATCAGGATTAAAGATCAAAAGTTTTGCGGATGAGATACTAAAAGGAATGGATCGACATGGAAGTGGATCTCCAGCCACAACATATGGTGCCATAGGGGATTTTACACTTTTCGGGCTGTTTGCTCAAGAAGTATGGACTTGCCCCTAAAAAACTTTTACCATCATAAATGAGGCAGCGAATGCAAGTTGCTTCAACAAAAATCAAAGTGATTCGATATCAGGTCTTAAAGTGAACTTGTGGGGGAGGTACCTGAAGGAGTGGACCGATATGGCTTATCTTCAAACTTAAACTATGTTTGGGCAAAATATTACTAAGGCCATATTTTGGACCGAATCGGCAGATCCGTTCGAGACTGATCTTGCGCTCCAACCACCTCACACGGTGTCATTGAAGTTTTTCGCAACTTTCATGCTATTTTTTAGGAAGTATGGACTTGTCCCTGATGAAACTTGTACCGTCGTATGGAGTGCAGTGAATACAAGTTGCTAAAACAAAAATCAAAGCTATTAGAGAGATGGCCCTAAACTGAACTTTTCCGAAATTTTGTGTGGGAGGTACCCGAAGGAGTGGAACTATTGAGACCATATTGGAACCTCATATTACTCTGGTAGAAAGTTTACGCTGTACGAAGTATGGACCAAATCGGTCACTCCCTTCAAGAGTTATCGTACGCACAAACTTTCCGAACATTTTCGAACTTTTGTGGGGGAGGTACCGGAAGGAGTGGACCGATGTAGCTCATCTTCGAGCTTAAACTAAGTTTGGGCAAAATATTACGGAAGCCAAAATTTGAACCGAGAGTTATCGTCCGCTCCAGCCAGCAGGACAGACAGACGGACGGACATGGCTAGATCAACTCCAAATTGTCTGAAACACATTTCGTCCAAACATACTTGGGGTCTAAAACCATTTTTTCGATGAGGCACAGTTTCATCGTATCAAAGTGTATATACTAAAAATACTCTTTAAAAAATCTACGATTATTGGCCTGAAATATCTCTAAAGATATTCTTTAAAAAATGCACGATTTTTTATCTAAAGTATTTCTAAAAATTATTTTTAAAAAATCCTCGATTATTGGCATGAAATATCTCTAAAAATATGTATTGAAAAATCCACGATTATTGGCCTGACATGTCTATTCTTTAAAAAACACGTTTATTGGGCTAAAATATCTCTAAATATATTATTTAAAAAGTCCACGATTATTGGGTAAAAATATCTTTACAAATATTCTCTAAAAATCCACGATTATTTGGCTAAAATAACTTTAAAAAGTCCACGATTAATGGGCTAAAATATCTCTAAAAATATTCTTTAAACAAATCAGCGATTATTGGGCTAAAATATGGGCTATTGGGCTAAAACATCTCTAAAATTATTCTTAAAAAATCTACAATAATTGTGCTATAATGTCTATAAAAATGTTATTTAATAATCTACGATTAATGAGTTGAAATATTGTTAAAAATGTTATTTAAAAAATCCACGATTATTGGTTTGAAAATCTTTGAGAATTATTAATTAAAAAGCCACGATTATTGGTTTGAAAATCTTTGAAAAATATTATTTAAAAAATCCACGATTATCGCCTTCGAAATGTTTGAAAATATTATTTAAAAAATCCACGCTTACTGCCCTGAAAATCCTTGAAAAATATTATTTAAAAAATCCACTCATATTGCCTTGAAAATCGTTGAAAAATATTATTTAAAAAATCCATGTTTGTTGCCCTGAAAATATTTGAAAAATATTATTTAAAAAATCCACTCTTATTGCCCTGAAAATATTTGAAAAATATTATTTAAAAAATCCACGCTTATTGCCCTGAAAATCCTTGAAAAATATTATTTAAAAAATCCACGCTTATTGCCCTGAAAATCCTTGAAAAATATTATTTAAAAAATCCACGTTTGTTGCCCTGAAAATTGTTGAAAAATATTATTTAAAAAATCCACGCTTATTGCCCTGAAAATCGTTGAAAAATATTATTTAAAAAATCCACGTTTGTTGCCCTGAAAATCGTTGAAAAATATTATTTAAAAAATCCACGCTTATTGCCCTGAAAATCGTTGAAAAATATTATTTAAAAAATCCACGCTTATTGCCCTGAAAATCCTTGAAAAATATTATTTAAAAAATCCACGTTTGTTGCCCTGAAAATCGTTAAAAAATATTATTTAAAAAATCCACGCTTATTGCCATGAAAATCGTTGAAAAATATTATTTAAAAAATCCACGCTTATTGCCCTGAAAATCATTGAAAAATATTATTTAAAAAATCCACGATTATTGGTTTGAAACTCTTTGAAAAATATTATTTAAAATCCACGATTATTGCCCTGAAAATCCTTTAAAAATATTATTTAAAAAATCCACGATTATTGGTTTGAAAATCCTTGAAAAATATTATTTAAAAAATCCACGACTAATGGTTTGAAAATGCTTGAAAAACATTATTTAAAAAATTCACGATTGTTGGTTTGAAAATCATTGAAAAATATTAATTAAAAAATCCACGATCTTTGCCCTGATATTCCTTGAAAAATATTAATTAAAAATCCACGATCTTTGCCCCGACAATCTGTGGAAAATATTATTTAATAAATCCTTGCATTGATGGGCCTGATAATCTGTGGAAAGTATTAAAAAAATCCACGATTTATACCCTGATAATCTGTGAAAAATATTATTTAAAAAATCCACGAATATTGTACAATAAAATTTAGAAATCGTTGAAAAATATTTTAAAAAGTTTGTTACAAAAATCCACTATTGTTGTCCTGATAATCCTTGAAATTGCCCATATAATCCATGAAAATATTATTTTAAATTCACAATTATTGCCCTGATAATCGTTGAAAAAGATTATTTAAAAAATCGACGATTATTTCCCTGATAATCTGTGAATGATATTATTTAAAAAATCCACGATTTTTGCCCTTGAAATATATTTTTTAAAAAATCCCCGATTATTGGTTTGAAAATCCTTGAGAAATATCATTTAAAAAATCGACTAGTATTGGTTTGTAAATCCTTGAAAAATATTATTTAAAAAATCCATGATCATTGTTTTAAAAATCTTTGCGGCAAGTCCCTGTTTGTAGGAGAGACACGTAAGGGGAATGGAAAGTGGAAAAAGTTGCTCGTACCGGCAATTTTCCGGCAATTCCTTTTATATTTTTCGTATTTGACATTATTTTCATTGTTTTGAAAACAAAAGTGGTCGGAACAGAATTGCAACGAGAAAAATATTATAGAAAAAATCCATAATTATTGCCTTGAAAATCCATAATTATTGCCCTGATAATCCTTGAAAAATATTATTTAAAAATCCACAAATATTGCCCTGATAATCCTTGAAAAATATTATTTAAAAATCCACAAATATTGCCCTGATAATCCTTGAAAAATATTATCTAAAAATCCACAAATATTGCCCTGATAATCCTTGAAAAATATTATTTAAAAATCCACAAATATTGCCCTGATAATCCTTGAAAAATATTATTTAAAAAATCCACGATCAATGCTTTAAAAATCTTTGGAAAATATTACTAAAAATTCCACGATTATTCCTTCAAAAATTGTTGGGAAATATTTTTTTAAAAAATCCACGTTTATTGCTTTAAAAATCTTTGAAAAGTATTATTTAACAAATCCACAAATATTGTCCCTATAATTCTTGACAAAAATTTTAAAAAAAATCCACCATTATTGCCATAATCATCCTTGAAAAATATTATTATATATAAAGACTATAATGTGCACTTCCTATTATATCATTCCTTTAAGCAACATAAATTTATTCTTGGTTTTATTTCCTCAAAGCCATTTTATTTTTACATTAATTATCTCATTATTACGCCCTCTCCCCGAAATTCCAACATAAGTGCATTGGCTCTTGACATCAGCAACACCGGGTGAGTAGTTGTTTATTTTTTATGACACTTTTGTTTATTTGTTTATTTTTATTGGAGCATTTTATAAATAAATACTTTATCAATGACCATTCACAAATAAAAGAAATACTTAATAATAAAACATACAACAGCAACAACGACACTATTGAAGTGCAATCAGAACACATTAAAAGCAGAGCACGATAATTGAACGTGAAACGTTGAGAGAATGAAACAAAACATCACATCAATGCCATAGAGTAAGTGGGTATGAGTGTGTGTGCGTGCATTGAATTTTTAGTAGAATTTTGTAATACTAACCTCATTATGCCAATGAAAGAAGAAAATTATGACACTACAGAGAAAATTTACAACCATTTTTTGGTTGTTAGCGTCTAATTTATTACAAAGCATATTCAAAGATAAGGAAAGGAAATACCAAGTTTGGTTTTTTTAAGCAATGTTTGATTATGAACAATAGGCCATTTTGCGTATTCCAGTCCCTTTGTAGTTTATTGTTACTTGGGGGGTTTCTCCACCCCATCATAATCATTATTACCACCCTTTTACATAGTTTTAAGTTATTTTTTATTAGTATCAGGCTATGAAATGTTTCATTTATTATCCATCCTTTCCTCTTTAAAATTCAAATTCCCACGTTAAAATAACTTTCAAGTTTATTTCAAACACACTTATTATTTCTTTACATTTAAATATTTCTAATTAACATTACCACAAGCCATATCGCCTTTGTTTCTACACTTTAACCGTTGACCTCAAAACCACAGCTTCTTTGGGTAGCAACTCAATTTTACTGCTCGCAACTTTATCACTGTAAAGACAAACAAAAGACCAACAAAAAACGGGACAATGAAAATCCCAAATGAATTTAAATCCAATTTAAACTCAAAACTCCGGAAGGGAATAGCAGCAAATAAGTGGCAATAAAACAACAATTAAATGCCACTTGAAAGATATGGAACTTACCCTTTGCGGCGTAGAGATTTGTCACTGAGGACCACATATTCAAATTCAGAGGGTAGATTTGAAAAGACATCATGCAAATTTACAACTTGGTTTGAATCGAAAATATTCATGAGGGTAATGTAGGTGAAATCATTGGCAAGGGAGCTGGAAAAAGGAACAACAACAAAAACAAAGCGTTATAACAAGAAATTATGAAAATCAAGGGTTTCCTCTTACCGCTTAATACCCAAAACATCATGACTGAAAGCCTTAACTTCAGTCTCACCATCTCTGAGGGTATCTTCATGCCTCAATTGTTGCAACTCCTTGAAAATATTCAAATGACTGCGGGCAATACCCCTTTGCCTTTTCAAATTCTCCGACTTGTAATTGGGACTGACAGGTAACCAGGTGCTGTCACCATCAGAAAATCCGGAATTCTTTTCATCATTCCATTGGAAGGGGGTGCGAGCTGGATCACGTGAACGATATTCATAGCCATCCTCATGGCCATTACAAGCTTGAGGATCCACCGTTTCTTCCCATGAAATCCACACATCAGTCATACCAATTTCTTCCCCATTATAGGTAATACTGCAACCGGGTAGGGTCAACAGCAACATATTGAACATATCAATGCGATCGGCTCCAAAACGTGTACCCACACGATTTTTATCATGATTTCCCACCACCCAGTTGGCAGTGCGACCAGCAGGCATCATGTTCAGCCACTCATTGATAAGATTGGCATAATGATAGGCATCCGAATCGTTCCACAAATAGCTAATCATTTGGAAATTGAAGGGGATTTGAGCACCCTCGGCCGTGGAGTTGCCATAATATTCCATGACAATGTTAATGGGTGACCAGGTTTCAACCATGAGGATTCTGAAAAAAGAAATAAACAAAATATTCATGCCTTGAAAATCCTCATAAAAAAATTATTTAAAAAAATCCACGATTATTGCTTTGAAAATTCTCAAAAAATATTATTTAAAAAATCCACGATTTTTGCTTTGAGAATGCTCAAATTATTTAAAAAATCCACGATTATTGCTTTGAAAATGCTCAAAAAAATTATTTAAAAAATCCACGATTATTGCTTTGAAAATGCTCAAAAAAATTATTTAAAAAATCCACGATTATTGCTTTGAAAATGCTCAAAAAAATTATTTAAAAAATCCACGATTATCCTTCGAAAGCGCTCAAAAAATATTATTTAAAAAATCCACGATTATTCCTTCGAAAGTGCTCAAAAAATATTATTTAAAAAATCCACGATTATTGCTTTGAAAATGCTCAAAACATATTATTTAAAAAATCCACGATTATTGCTTTGAAAATGCTCAAAAAATATTATTTAAAAAATCCACGATTATTGCTTCGAAATTGCTCAAAAAATATTATTTAAAAAATCCACGATCTTTGCCTTGGAAATCTTTGAAAAATATTATTTAAAAAATCCACGATTATTGCTTCGAAAATGCTCAAAAAATATTATTTAAAAAATCCACGATCTTTGCCTTGGAAATCTTTGAAAAATATTATTTAAAAAATCCACGATTATTGTCTTGAAAATCTTTGAAAAATATTATTTATAAAATCTACGATTATTGCTTTGAAAATTCTCAAAAAATATTATTTAAAAAATCCACGATTATTGCTTTGAAATGCTCAAAAATATTATTTAAAAAATCCACGATTATTGCTTTGAAAATCTTTGAAAAATATTATTTAAAAAAATCCACGATTATTGCTTTGAAAATGCTCAAAAAATATTATTTAAAAAATCCACGATTATTGCTTTGAAAATGCTCAAAAAATATTATTTAAAAAATCCACGATTATTGCTTTGAAAATGCTCAAAAAATATTATTTAAAAAATCCACGATTATTGCTTTGAAAATGCTCAAAAATATTATTTAAAAAATCCACGATTATTGCTTTGAAAATGCTCAAAAAATATTATTTAAAAAATCCACGATTATTGCTTTGAAAATGCTCAAAAAATATTATTTAAAAAATCCACGATTATTGCTTTGAAAATGCTCAAAAATATTATTTAAAAAATCCACGATTATTGCTTTGAAAATGCTCAAAAAATATTATTTAAAAAATCCACGATTATTGCTTTGAAAATGCTCAAAAAATATTATTTAAAAAATCCACGATTATTGCTTTGAAAATGCTCAAAAAATATTATTTAAAAAATCCACGATTATTGCTTTGAAAATGCTCAAAAAATATTATTTAAAAAATCCACGATTATTGCTTTGAAAATGCTCAAAAAATATTATTTAAAAAATCCACGATTATTGCTTTGAAATTGCTCAAAAAATATTATTTAAAAAATCCACGATTATTGCTTTGAAATTGCTCAAAAAATATTATTTAAAAAATCCACGATTATTGCTTTGAAATTGCTCAAAAAATATTATTTAAAAAATCCACGATTATTGCTTTGAAATTGCTCAAAAAATATTATTTAAAAAATCCACGATTATTGCTTTGAAATTGCTCAAAAAATATTATTTAAAAAATCCACGATTATTGCTTTGAAATTGCTCAAAAAATATTATTTAAAAAATCCACGATTATTGCTTTGAAATTGCTCAAAAAATATTATTTAAAAAATCCACGATTATTGCTTTGAAATTGCTCAAAAAATATTATTTAAAAAATCCACGATTATTGCTTTGAAATTGCTCAAAAAATATTATTTAAAAAATCCACGATTATTGCTTTGAAATTGCTCAAAAAATATTATTTAAAAAATCCACGATTATTGCTTTGAAATTGCTCAAAAAATATTATTTAAAAAATCCACGATTATTGCTTTGAAATTGCTCAAAAAATATTATTTAAAAAATCCACGATTATTGCTTTGAAATTGCTCAAAAAATATTATTTAAAAAATCCACGATTATTGCTTTGAAATTGCTCAAAAAATATTATTTAAAAAATCCACGATTATTGCTTTGAAATTGCTCAAAAAATATTATTTAAAAAATCCACGATTATTGCTTTGAAATTGCTCAAAAAATATTATTTAAAAAATCCACGATTATTGCTTTGAAATTGCTCAAAAAATATTATTTAAAAAATCCACGATTATTGCTTTGAAATTGCTCAAAAAATATTATTTAAAAAATCCACGATTATTGCTTTGAAATTGCTCAAAAAATATTATTTAAAAAATCCACGATTATTGCTTTGAAATTGCTCAAAAAATATTATTTAAAAAATCCACGATTATTGCTTTGAAATTGCTCAAAAAATATTATTTAAAAAATCCACGATTATTGCTTTGAAATTGCTCAAAAATATTATTTAAAAAATCCACGATTATTGCTTTGAAATTGCTCAAAAAATATTATTTAAAAAATCCACGATTATTGCTTTGAAAATGCTCAAAAAATATTATTTAAAAATCCACGATTATTGCTTTGAAATTGCTCAAAAAATATTATTTAAAAAATCCACGATTATTGCTTTGAAATTGCTCAAAAATATTATTTAAAAAATCCACGATTATTGCTTTGAAATTGCTCAAAAAATATTATTTAAAAAATCCACGATTATTGCTTTGAAATTGCTCAAAAAATATTATTTAAAAAATGCACGATTATTGCTTTGAAATTGCTCAAAAATATTATTTAAAAAATCCACGATTATTGCTTTGAAATTGCTCAAAAAATATTATTTAAAAAATCCACGATTATTGCTTTGAAATTGCTCAAAAAATATTATTTAAAAAATCCACGATTATTGCTTTGAAATTGCTCAAAAAATATTATTTAAAAAATCCACGATTATTGCTTTGAAATTGCTCAAAAAATATTATTTAAAAAATCCACGATTATTGCTTTGAAATTGCTCAAAAAATATTATTTAAAAAATACACGATTATTGCTTTGAAATTGCTCAAAAAATATTATTTAAAAAATCCACGATTATTGCTTTGAAATTGCTCAAAAAATATTATTTAAAAAATCCACGATTATTGCCTTGAAAATCTTTGAAAAATATTATTTAAAAAATCCACTATAATTGGCTTGAAATATTTTAAAATTCCTGTGCGAATGTTCATTGTTTTCATTTAATAAGTCCCTACCTTTCATCACCACCATTTTCCTTTCGGAAGTCATCCAAAACTTGACGCCATTCATAAACCAAATGCGGAGTTTCAGGCTGATCCACGGTATAGATATGATGGACATAACCATAATCATCTGGATCATCAGTCCAATCATTGCGGGGTTCATCAGGATAATTACCCTCGGCGTCGGGGGCAATTTCAAAAGCGTGATAAATGGCATCAACACGGAAACCGTCAATGCCCTTGCGCAACCAGAAACGTAAAATTTCCTAGGAAGAAAAAAATAAATAAAATTTTCCCAAAAATTGTCCCCCCTCAATCCCCCTTCCCCATACTCACATTCATTGCCTCCCTGACTTTAGGATTGCGGAAATTAAAATCCGGCTGCTTTTTGTGGAACTGATGCAAATAGTATTCCTGGCGTCCTTCATGCCATTCCCATGCCGAGCCACGAAACACACTTACCCAGTTATTGGGCACGGTTCTCGTGCCGTTAACAATTTTACCCGGATGCCATACATAGTAATCAGCATACTCAGGATCTCTGGCAGCCGACTTGATAAACCACTCACATTCATCACTTGAATGATTGGGTACAAAATCCAAAATAATGCGCACTCCCAATTCCTTGGATTTCTTCATCATATCTTCAAAATCTTCCATGGTACCAAACAAGGGATCGACTTCTGTGAAATTTGAGATATCATAACCAAAATCTGCCATTGGTGATTTCAAAAATGGCGACAACCATGTGGCAGCCATGCCAATTTCTTTCAGGTAAGCCAATTTACTGGTAACACCTTTCAAATCACCCACACCATCACCGTCGCTGTCCTTAAAGGATCGTGGATAAATTTGATAAAATGATGCCGTTTCCCACCATGCCTTGGCTTTGGCTTCAGCTTGTTGTGGTACGCAACAGATGCCCAAAAGTGCCACCAGACAGCAGCAATATGTCCACCTCGCCATCATGACGTCGAGTGTTTGATTGATTTATTTTTCTGTCTGAAATATGTTTCTTCCATCCGACTCTGACAAGTTCAGTCAGTCAGTCGGTTTTGATAAGCTTTACGGACTAATTACCAATCTTTGCTAATCTTTATTTGACCATATAGATGCGGAGAAGAATACTTAGCTAAACGATTTCGATTATTGGCATATTTGGTGTTAGTTATCTTTATGACACCCACCCTACATTAACGTTTATGGGGAGATATGTTCGCTCGGGTTCTTTTATGAGATGTTATAGTGTTTCCTTAACCCAGTAAACTAATTCGATATAAGTGGGACATAAGGAGAGATTAGATGATACATATTTAGAAATTTTCAGGGGATTAATAAGCAAATCTAGACGAAGGTCAAGTTGCGTTTCTCTAGAGACAAAGTGAACTTCCTTTGAAGACCAAGTGTCTTGCCTAAAAACGCCAAGTTGTCTTCCCATGGAAGAGCAAGTGGTCTATTTAAATGGAAAACGTTGTTATCGAAAACTATTTCTAAAGAAACCATTGTTATCGACAACTGTTTCTATAGAAAAAGTTGTTATCGACAACTGTTTCTATAGAAAAAGTTGTTATCGACAACTGTTTCTATAGAAAAAGTTGTTATCGACAACTGTTTCTATAGAAAAAGTTGTTATCGACAACTGTTTCTATAGAAAAAGTTGTTATCGACAACTGTTTCTATAGAAAAAGTTGTTATCGACAACTGTTTCTATAGAAAAAGTTGTTATCGACAACTGTTTCTATAGAAAAAGTTGTTATCGACAACTGTTTCTATAGAAAAAGTTGTTATCGACAACTGTTTCTATAGAAAAAGTTGTTATCGACAACTGTTTCTATAGAAAAAGTTGTTATCGACAACTGTTTCTATAGAAAAAGTTGTTATCGACAACTGTTTCTATAGAAAAAGTTGTTATCGACAACTGTTTCTATAGAAAAAGTTGTTATCGACAACTGTTTCTATAGAAAAAGTTGTTATCGACAACTGTTTCTATAGAAAAAGTTGTTATCGACAACTGTTTCTATAGAAAAAGTTGTTATCGACAACTGTTTCTATAGAAAAAGTTGTTATCGACAACTGTTTCTATAGAAAAAGTTGTTATCGACAACTGTTTCTATAGAAAAAGTTGTTATCGACAACTGTTTCTATAGAAAAAGTTGTTATCGACAACTGTTTCTATAGAAAAAGTTGTTTCTATAGAAAAAGTTGTTATCGACAACTGTTTCTATAGAAAAAGTTGTTATCGACAACTGTTTCTATAGAAAAAGTTGTTATCGACAACTGTTTCTATAGAAAAAGTTGTTATCGACAACTGTTTCTATAGAAAAAGTTGTTATCGACAACTGTTTCTAGAAAAAAAGTTGTTATTGACAACTGTTTCTATAGAAAAAGTAGTTATCGACAACTGTTTTTATAGAAAAAGTTGTTATCGACAACGGATTCTATAGAAAAAGTTGTTATCGACAACGGATTCTATAGAAAAAGTTGTTATCGACAACGGATTCTATAGAAAAAGTTGTTATCGACAACTGTTTCTATAGAAAAAGTGGTTATCGACAACTGTTTCTATAGAAAAAGATGTTATCGACAACTGTTTCTATAGAAAAAGTTGTTATCGACAACTGTTTCTGTAGAAAAAGTTGTTGTCGACAACTGTTTCTATAGAAAAAGTTGTTATCGACAAATGTTTCTATAGAAAAAGTTGTTATCGACATCTGTGTCTATAGAAAAGTTGTTATCGACAACTGTTTCTATAAAAAAAGTTGTTATCGACAAATGTTTCTATAGAAAAAATTTTTATCGACAATTATTTCTATAGAAAAAGTTGTTATCGACAGTTTTTTCGATAGAAAAGTTGTTATCGACAACTTTTTCGACAATTATTTCTATGAAAAATTGCATTCCCCCTTATTCCGATTCCGATTTAGGACATTAAATTTATTTTTTTACTTTAAGAAATGTAATCCACTCTATTTCTAGAAGTTTTTTTTTTTTTTTTTTTTGTAATTATTACTTTTGCTTTTTGTTGTGACCTATATTTACAAAACTTCTTAATCATAAATTTTATATTCTATTAGTTGTATCTCCAGATATATTGTAAATATCAGTAGCAAAATGTAACACAACCTTTCAGTGCTGGGTAGCTTTGGTATTTATCACCGTAAAGACAAATGCGACAGTAATGACCAAAAACCATATCATAAAATTATTGACAATAATTTATTACCACTAATCCACCTGTTTTCTTTTTCTGATAAACCAAAATTGTAATAGAAATTGAGCAAAACAGACTAAATGGACATTGTAAAAAAATTAAAAAAAAACGAAAAATCTGAACTAAAAATGAGACTTAGGTAAATTGATTACTTTAAAAATTAAGAAATATTTGCGGGGTGGTCCACACCTGGACTTAACAACCGCCAAATTAAATTCTTGAAAACCTGTAGTTTCCTCTTTAAGTCCCTAAAATTATTTTAAGTACAAAATATATTCTAATAAAGGTCTACCACAGTTTGAAACATTTTCGACTTATTCCACTCTAATAATTAATGGCAAATCGCTTCATGTTTATCACAATCCAGTCGGCATAGCTTATCTGTTACGCATTGAAGATTATAAATCGACAAATTTTATGGAAAGTCACTACATTAGGCCATAACTTGTGTACCGGTTAACAGGGCCAACGAAATGAGAGCGCTGCAATTGATTTGCCTTTTGGCATTGGTATTCGGAAGCCAGGCTGCCGATTTAAAATGGTGGCAAACTGCATCATTCTATCAAATTTATCCCCGGTCCTTTAAAGACAGTGATGGAGATGGTGTGGGCGATTTGAAGGGTAAGTGTATAAGTAGCTCCTCAAAGCGTGCCCGACCTTAATTGCAAATTTTCTCTGCAGGTATTACCCAACAATTGCCCTACTTGAAAGAAATCGGTATTACAGCCACATGGCTTTCGCCCATCTTTACCTCACCCATGGCTGATTTTGGTTATGATGTTGCAAATTTAACTGAAATTGATCCCATCTTTGGTACCATGGAGGATTTCGAAGCTTTGATAGAAAAAGCCAAGGCCATAGGGGTGAAAATTATTTTGGATTTTGTACCCAATCACACAAGTGATGAATGTGAATGGTTCATAAAATCAGCAGCTGGAGATCCAGAATATAAAGATTTTTATGTCTGGCATCCGGGTAAAATTGTTGATGGAGTGAGGCAACCACCCACCAATTGGATTAGTGTTTTCCGTGGCAGCATGTGGACATGGCACGAACAACGTCAGGAATACTATTTGCATCAATTCCATGCCAAGCAGCCTGATTTGAACTATCGCAATCCAAAAGTTATGGATATGATGAAGGTAAGGGGAATGAAGAAAAAGGAGAAGAGAAGACACCACTTTTCCATAAAACAAAATTGGTCGATATCAACTTTTTCTATAGAAATAATTGTCGATAACAAAGTTTTCCATAGACACAGTTGTCGATAACAACTTTTTCTATAGAAATAGTTGTCGATAGCAACATTTTCTATGGAAAATATTTTGATAACAACTTTTTCTAAAGAAATAAATGTCGATATAGAAACAGTTATCGATTACAAGTTTTTCTATAGAAACAGTTGTCGATAACAAGTTTTTCTATAGAAACAGTTGTCGATAACAACTTTTTCTATAGAAACAATTGTCGATACAACTTTTTCTATGGAAATAGTTGTCGATAACAACTTTTTCTATGGAAATAGTTGTCGATAACAAATTTTTCTATGGAAATAGTTGTCGACAACAACTTTTTCTATAGAAATAGTTGTTGATAACAACTTTTCTATAGAAATAGTTGTTGATAACAACTTTTTCTATAGAAATAGTTGTCGATAACAACTTTTTCTATAGAAATAGTTGTCGATAACATTTTTTTCTATAGAAATAGTTGTCGATAACATTTTTTTTCTATAGAAATAGTTGTCGATAACATTTTTTTCTATAGAAATAGTTGTCGATAACAACTTTTTCTATAGAAATAGTTGTCGATAACAACTTTTTCTATAGAAATAGTTGTCGATAACAACTTTTTCTATAGAAATAGTTGTCGATAACAACTTTTTCTATAGAAATGGTTGTCGATAACAACTTTTTCTATAGAAATGGTTGTCGATAACAACTTTTTCTATAGAAATAGTTGTCGATAACAACTTTTTCTATAGAAATAGTTGTCGATAACAACTTTTTCTATAGAAATAGTTGTCGATAACAACTTTTTCTATAGAAATAGTTGTCGATAACAACTTTTTCTATAGAAATAGTTGTCGATAACAACTTTTTCTATAGAAATAGTTGTCGATAACAACTTTTTCTATAGAAATAGTTGTCGATAACAACTTTTTCTATAGAAATAGTTGTCGATAACAACTTTTTCTATAGAAATAGTTGTCGATAACAACTTTTTCTATAGAAATAGTTGTCGATAACAACTTTTTCTATAGAAATAGTTGTCGATAACAACTTTTTCTATAGAAATAGTTGTCGATAACAACTTTTTCTATAGAAATAGTTGTTGATAACAACTTTTTCTATAGAAATAGTTGTCGATAACAACTTTTTCTATAGAAATAGTTGTCGATAACAACTTTTTCTATAGAAATAGTTGTCGATAACAACTTTTTCTATAGAAATAGTTGTCGATAACAACTTTTTCTATAGAAAGAGTTGTCGGTAACATCTTTTCTATAGAAATAGTTGTCGATAACAACTTTTTCTATAGAAATAGTTGTCGAAAACAACTTTTTCTATAGAAATAGTTGTCGATAACAGCTTTTTCTATAGAAATAGTTGTCGATAACAACTTTTTCTATAGAAATAGTTGTCGATAACAACTTTTTCTATAGAAATAGTTGTCGATAACAACTTTTTCTATAGAAATAGTTGTCGATAACAACAGTTGTCGATAACAACTTTTTCTATAGAAACACTTGTCGATAACAACTTTTTCTATAGGAATAGCTGTCGATAACAACTTTTTCTATAGAAATAGTTGTCGATAACAACTTTTTCTATAGAAATAGTTGTCGATAACAACTTTTTCTATAGAAATAGTTGTCGATAACAACTTTTTCTATAGAAATAGTTGTCGATAACAACTTTTTCTATGGAAATAGTTGTCGATAACAACTTTTTCTATAGAAACAGTTGTCGATAACAACTTTTTTCTATAGAAACAGTTGTCGATAACAACTTTTTCTATAGAAACAGTTGTCGATAACAAATTTTTCTGTAGAAACAGTTGTCGATAACAACTTTTTCTATAGAAATAGAAATAGTTGTCGATAACAACTTTTTCTATAGAAATAGAAATAGTTGTCGATAACAACTTTTTCTATAGAAATAGTTGTCGATAACAACTTTTTCTATGGAAATAGTTGTCGATAACAACTTTTTCTATAGAAACACTTGTCGATAACAACTTTTTCTATAGGAATAGCTGTCGATAACAACTTTTTCTATAGAAATAGTTGTCGATAACAACTTTTTCTATAGAAATAGTTGTCGATAACAACTTTTTCTATAGAAATAGTTGTCGATAACAACTTTTTCTATAGAAATAGTTGTCGATAACAACTTTTTCTATAGAAATAGTTGTCGATAACAACTTTTTCTATAGAAATAGTTGTCGATAACAACTTTTTCTATAGAAATAGTTGTCGATAACAACTTTTTCTATAGAAATAGTTGTCGATAACAACTTTTTCTATAGAAATAGTTGTCGATAACAACTTTTTCTATGGAAATAGTTGTCGATAACAACTTTTTCTATAGAAACAGTTGTCGATGACAACTTTTTTCTATAGAAACAGTTGTCGATAACAACTTTTTCTATAGAAACAGTTGTCGATAACAAATTTTTCTGTAGAAACAGTTGTCGATAACAACTTTTTCTATAGAAATAGAAATAGTTGTCGATAACAACTTTTTCTATAGAAATAGAAATAGTTGTCGATAACAACTTTTTCTATGGAAATAGTTGTCGAAAACAACTTTTTCTATGGAAATAGTTGTTGAAAACAACTTTTTCTATAGAAATAGTTGTCGAAAACAACTTTTTCTATAGAAATAGTTGTCGATAACAACTTTTTCTATAGAAATGGTTGTCGATAACAACTTTTTCTATAGAAATGGTTGTCGATAACAACTTTTTCTATAGAAACAGTTGTCGATAACAACTTTTTCTATAGAAACAGTTGTCGATAACAACTTTTTCTATAGAAACAGTTGTCGATAACAACTTTTTCTATAGAAACAGTTGTCGATAACAACTTTTTCTATAGAAATAGTTGTCGATAACAACTTTTTCTATAGAAACAGTTGTCGATAACAACTTTTTCTATAAAAACAGTTGTCGATAACAACTTTTTCTATAAAAACAGTTGTCGATAACAACTTTTTCTATAAAAACAGTTGTCGATAACAACTTTTTCTATAAAAGCAGTTGTCGATAACAACTTTTTCTATAAAAACAGTTGTCGATAACAACTTTTTCTATAGAAATAAAAGTCTATAACAACTTTTTCTACAGAAATAGTTGTCGATAATAACTTTTTCTATAGAAACAGTTGTCGATAACAACTTTTTCTATAGAAACAGTTGTCGATAACAACTTTTTCTATAGAAACAGTTGTCGATAACAACTTCTTCTATAGAAATAGTTGTCGATAACAACTTTTTCTATAGAAACAGTTGTCGATAGCAACTTCTTTTATAGAAATAGTTGTCGATAACAACTTCTTTTATAGAAATAGTTGTCGGTAACAACTTTTTCTATAGAAACAGTTGTCGATAATAACTTTTTCTATAGAAATAGTTGTCGATAACAACTTTTTCTATAGAAATAGTTGTCGATAACAACTTTTTCTATAGAAATAGTTGTCGATAACAACAGTTGTCGATAACAACTTTTTCTATAGAAACAGTTGTCGATAACAACTTTTTCTATAGAAACAGTTGTCGATAACAACTTTTTCTATAGAAACAGTTGTCGATAACGACTTTTTCTATAGAAACAGTTTTCGATAGCAACTTCTTTTATAGAAATAGTTGTCGATAGCAACTTCTTCCATAGAAATAGTTGTCGATAGCTACTTCTTCTATAGAAATAGTTGTTGATAAGAACTTTTTCTATAGAAATAGTTGTCGATAACAACTTTTTCTTTAGATAACAACTTTTTCTATAGAAATAATTGTCTATAACAACTTATTCTACAGAAATAGTTGTCGATAACAACTTTTTCTGAAGAAATGTTCGTCGGTGACAAGTTTAAATGTAGAAATAGTGTTCGATAACAACTTTTTATATAAAAATAGGTTTTGATAACTTCTTCTTCAGCAAAAGTTGTCAATAACAACATCTTCTACAGCATAAGTTGTCAATAACAACATCTTCTACAGCAAAAGTTGTCGATAACACCTTTTTCTCTTTAGGACGTTTTCCGTTTCTGGTTGCGCCGTGGTGTTTCTGGTTTCCGTGTTGATGCTGTGCCCCACACCTTCGAAATCAGTCCCGATGCTGAGGGCAATTATCCCGATGAACCACGCAATCCCTATGTCAATGATCCTGAGGATTATGAATATTTCCAACATATCTATACCACAAATCAACCGGAAACCATTGATATGGTCTATCAATTCCGTCAGGTTTTGGAAGAAATGGATCAAGAATTGGGCGGTGATGATCGTATCATTATGACCGAAGCCTATGCTCCTTTGGATGTCATAATGCAATATTATGGTAACAGTACTCACGATGGTGCTCAGATTCCTTTCAATTTCCAATTGATTAGTAATTTGAATAAGAATTCCAATGCCTATTACTATGATGAACTGATCAATACCTGGCTGAGGAATATGCCCGAAGGGAAGACAGCCAATTGGGTGGTAAGTGTGAAGATCCTCTTATATCTCAAATATAAAGTACCCATTTAATAGATTTTTTTCTCTTAGCTTGGTAACCATGACCAAAGTCGCATTGGCTCCCGCTTAGGTGAAGATCGCATCGATATCATCAACATGCTGCTCTTGACTCTGCCCGGTTGCAGTATCACCTATAATGGTGAAGAAATTGGCATGACCGATGTTTGGATTTCCTGGGATGAGACTGTCGATCCACAAGCCTGTCAATCAAATCCAGAAAATTATGAGCGTTTGACCCGTGATCCAGTCCGCACACCATTCCATTGGAATGATAATAATTTGGCTGGCTTTACTGAGAGCTCTACAACCTGGTTGCCGGTGGCCGATAACTACAAATACGTCAATGTTAAGAGAGAACGTGGTATCTCCTACAGCCATCTAAATGTGTACAAACAATTGCAGAATTTGAGAAGAGAAACGACAATTCAAAAGGGTGAGAGTGAAGTTAAGGCTCTGAGTGAAAATGTTTTGGGCATTAAGCGGTAGGTTTTTTTGGGAGGTCTTTATGAGAAACTTTACTTAATCTGCTTATATTTAAGATCTCTTGCTGGTTATCCCACATATGTTGTGCTTTTGAACATCCATGACCATGTGGAGTCTCTGAATTTGAACAGTGCCTTCAGCGGCCTTACAAGTTCGTTGGAATATGTTGTTGTCACCGATCGCAGTCCCAGACGCAAGGGGTAAGTTATTTTGGCTTGAAGAAGAACTGAAGAGTTCTTAATCAATTATCTCTTTATTTTATTTTTTTCGTTGCAGAGATTTGGCCAACACCGATTTGATTACTTTAATGCCCAAAGAAGCTGTTGTTTTGAAGACTGTTTAGAACATTTTGATTGTGAACAAAATAATTTTAAAAATAAAAAAATAATAAAACATTTTGTAGTTGCTCTCTTAATTGTTCCGTTATAAAGAGGACCTTTGAAGGATGTGATTCATGTATTATGTGAAACAACACTTGTAATGGGGAAAGACATTTGAATCTTCTCCAAGATGGCCTCTCTGTTTGGGCCTTCTATGAAAGCAGGAGGCGCCCGGGTCTTCTAAAACTTCTATGAGAGGGCTTTTATAAAGGGGCTGTAATGCCCTCTTCATTATCAGGTATATCCCAAGGATATCTGCCATGGAAATTGGGATACCAAAACGTCTTATTCTATATCTCCAGTGTTCGACCACTATTGGTAAGGCAGGGTATATCCCAGAGATATCTGCCATGAAAACTGGGATACCAAAGCGTCTTATTCTATATCTCTTGTATATGATCACTTTTGGTAACGCAATTGAGCTTTAACTCAGAAGGTCTTTTTAATACATGACAATTCCGTTATTTGAACACTTTCGCCAACCTATTATTCATTGTTATAAACGTGGGAATTTTTCTTTTCATTTTCATTCTTTTGGAATGTCGCTAATAGAAGCGGGGATATTCGCAAGATCCGACACTCACCAAGACGTTTTGATAAATATTGACAAGTGTAGCGTGATTACAAGTTTACGATGGACAGACACGCATAGTCCGATAGACGAAGATCAACAGTTTCTTAAGAAACAAAAAGATTATCAGTTTTTTTTTTTTTTTTAAGGAGAACGCATGACTTACAGGAAGACCAAGAAATCTTCTTCTTGAGTAGAGGAGAAATGGGGACTCAGCTTTATGAGTAGCGACCTCTGGTTGCCGAAAATTGAACATAAATGAGTGTTGATAACTGTTAATAGCAAAGAGAAAAACCAAAAGTAGGTGTTGCCAACGATATAGCAAAGACACTTTCCAAAAGGTGAACATCATACATGTGCAACTATTGGCATCTAGGTGGCGCCTATATTTGAATTTTAGTATGTTCAAAAGTTAATCAAAAGAGGGCACCACTACATTGTGACCACTACATAGTGGCGCCCTCTTTAAAGAGTTTTTGAACAAATATGGGCGCCACCTAGATGTCAATAGTTGAACATAGCTTATATTCTCCATGCGGATTGTGTCTTTGCTACATCGTTGACAACATTGTTGGCAAAAAGTACTTTTTGTTTGTGTCTTTGCTATTAACAGTTGGGAGCCCTCATTTATGTTCAATTTTCGGCTTCCAGAGGTCGCTACTCAAAAAAGCTGAGTCCCCGTTTCTCCTCTACTTTCTTGAACCTAAAAAAACTCATCCAGGGGCTCAATTCTTGTTCTATGAAAATTTGAAATGAAAACTTTTATAAAGGAAATAAATGCCAAATGAAAAATTTTATAAAGAAAATATTTTTCATTTCAAATTTTCATAAAACAAGAATCGACCCTCTGGTCTTCTATTGACGCATAAGACATTCAAGTCTGCTATGAAGGAAGAAGACCTCCTGGAATTCGATTAAAGAAGAAGATAATCAAGTCTTCTACGAAATTTCTAATAAAAATAGAATTCTTTTGAAATAAACGACCATTAGGACATTGAAGAAAGACTATGATCTAAAAGCCTTTAATGAAGAATATGCCTCCAAATCTTCGACGAATAGTGACAAATGGTGTCCATATCTTTTATGGAAGAAAAAAGACCTTCAGGTTTATTGGGAGGAGAATACCATTAGATTTATTAAAAGCCGTTAATGAAGAATATGCCTCCAAATCTTCGACGAATAGTGGCAAATGGTGTCCAGATCTTTTATAGAAGAAAAAAGACCTTCAGGTTTATTAGGAGGAGAATACCATTAGATTTATTACGGGAGAAGAAGACTTGCAGGACGAAGTAAACATTTTCTACGAAATAAGACAAACAAAGCTTCTTCGAAAAGAGAAGACCTTCAGATCTGTTCTAATAGAAGAAAACCTTCTGGTCTTCGATGAAAGAAGCAGGGCTTTAATTATTCTACGAACTTTCTATTGCTCTTTTTTACTACGATAACATTTTTTCCTTTATGTTATCGGAAAAAATAGTAAAAATTAGTAGATTCTTGCAGTACTGGAACAGACCATATGTAAACAATGGACTTCTATGTTTCATTAGACCAACATCTCACGGCCTTTAATGAAGAGTAGGCCTCCAGATCTTCGACGAAAGCAAAAGGCTGCCAAATACTCTGCTTCAGCTCTCCGATTAAAAAAGACTCCTTGGTATTTTATGAATGAACGAAAAAGACCACCAGGTCTACTATAACAGAAGAAATTCATGTCTTTTTTGAGACAGATAAATCGTAGAGAAAAGAAGAAACCCTCCGAATCTTCTAATAGAGCAGAAGACTTTAAATTAGCCTATGAAACAAGAATACATCTAGTCTCTCTATGAATGAACAAAACCTCTTAAGTCTTTTGTTGAAATAAAAGAAACTTCAAGACGACTTAATTATCTTAAATAAAAGAAAAAGCCCTCATAGTCTTCTTTGAAAGATGACATCCTGGTTTTCTTTTAAGACAAAAAAGACCTTCGAGATTTAGTTATAGAAGAACCCCTGAATTTCTATTAAAAAAGTAGATATACATGTTTTCTAACACAAAGTCTGTCAAGAAAGGTGTTCTGTCTAATAAGACTTCCAGGTCTTCCACATAATATGACCATCAGGTCTTCTATCAAATATGACCTAAACGAATTCTATCAAAGAAGATCTCTGGGTTTCCCCCAAGGACAGAAGAAATCGTCCAGATCTTATATGAAAGAAGACCTCCAAGGCTTATATCACACAAGACCTACAGTTATTTTACCACCGAAGAACTCCAAGTTTACTATCACAGAATACCGCCAGATATTTTTTATTAATGACCCCAGATCTTCTATCAAAGGAGACCTACAGGTCTTCTATCAAGGAAGAACTCCAGGTCTTCTATCTATAAAGATGGCATCTTGCTTCTTTATCAATTACGACCTCCCGTTGGCCTTTGAAAGACCTGTTAAAAAAGGACCTACAGGTATTCTACCGAAAAAGTCTTCAATATCTTTTATCAAAGAAGACCTCTCTTCAATCAAAGCAGACTTAGCTAGAACGATCTCCAGGTCTTCTATCAAAGAAGTCATCCAGATCTTCTATCAAAAAAGACCCCTAAGTCTTCTATCCATGGAGATCCTCAGATCTTCTATTACAGCAGACCTTTACATCTTCTATCAAATAAGTCCTTCAGATCGTCTATGAAAGAAGACCTACAGGTCTTATATCGAAGAAGACCTCCAGGTCTTCTATCGAAGAAGACCCCCAGGTTTTTTATGAATGAAGACCTCCAGGTCTTCTATCAATGAAGACCTCTAGGTATTCTGTCAAAGATGACCGCCGGATTTTAAATCAATGAAGACATCCAGGTCTTTTAACAATGAAGACCTCCAGGTCTTCCATCATAGAAGATCTCCAAGCCTTCTATCGCAGAGGACCTCCAGGTGTTCTATCAAAGAAGACACCTAGGTCATATATCATATATCCAGGTCTTCCATCATAGAAGACCTTCAGGTCTTCTATCACAAAAGACCTCCAAGTTTCTACCAAAGATGATCTCCAGGTATTCTATCGAAGAAGACCTCCAGATCGTCTATCAAAGAAGTCACCTAGGTCTTCTAAGAATACTTTCAGGTCTTCTATAAAAAAAGCCATCTCTTCTTCTTTCGAAGAAAACATCCAGGTCTTCTATCAAAGAAGTCTTCCAGGTTTTTTTTATCAAAGAAGACCTCCATGTCTCCTATCAAAACACCCAGGTCTTCTATTAAAGAATGTCAAATTTAATGAAGATCGCCAGGTATTTTATCAAAGAAGACATCCAGATCTTCTATCAAAGAAGGCCTCTTAGTCTTCTATTTAAGCAGATCCTCAGATCTTCTATTACAGCAGACTTTTACATCTATCAAAGAAGACCTTCAGGTCTTCTATGTAAGGTCTTCTATCACAAAAGACCTCCAAGTTTCTACCAAAGAAGATCTCCAAGTCTTCTGTCAGAGGAGACCTCTATGTTTTCTATAGGAGAAGACCTCCAGGTTTTCTATCAAAGAAAACCTCCAGGTCTTCTATCAAAGAAGTCTTCCAGGTTTCTTATCTTGAAGAGGACCTTTATCAGAGAAGACCTACAGATTCCTTATCAAAGAAAACTTCCAGATCAACATGTAGGTCACATTTTAGAAGGCCTGTGGGCTTTTTTATATGATCTCTAAGTCCTCTTATAGAAGAGCAGTAGTCCTTCCTATAGAACATCTGTTGATATTCTGTTAAAACGAATGTGCAGAACAAAGACCTGAAGGTGTTCTCAGAGATTATCTCCAGGGTTTCTATCAAAGAAGAGCTCCTTGTCTTTTGTGAAAAAAGGCATGTTCTCATTGGTGCCTCGTTACGACGATACAAAACTTTTCTGGGGCAAGACCCACACGAAATCTCAATGTTAATACAAGTGGATGGACCGGAAGTTGAGTGTTTGACAAGTGGCCTCCATCTGTCGTTAGCCAGCCATATTGTAGCAGAAGCCGGGAAAGTTGGCAGGGTGGTCTTGCCAGCAGAGAAGAACCGAAAACCCATATCCCTCTTGTCGCCACTAGCAAAATTCTAAAGGTACTACTCCTCCCTATGATGCAACAGTTATAGTGGCTCTTCACCTATCGATGGCTTCGATTCCTTCAGACATGCCAAGCTATTCGAGGACATATAGAAGAAGCTGTGTTTGAAACGTTGGACTATCAACAGCATGTGTGGACGCAAGTCGTTTGCGGATATCAGTAATAAGAATTCCAAGTCCAGTGAGTGAAACAGAGAATTCCCTAAACTGGGGTGGTCATCGAAACAGTTTAACCTCTAACTTTCAGAAATTCCACTGTGATGATTGTAGGATTTAGCAGTAGATGGCATATATGACACTTCTTATAAAACTTCTTATAAAACAATAGGCAGGTTTGTGATACTCTATGAAGCGCCAGTGTGGTACACAAATGGTTAGCGTTACACAGTGAAAGAATATCCAAACCTACAAAAAATAACATTTCCACCATTCCTGTTATGGATTTTTCGTTCAGTAATAGGCTGAGGTTTTTTTTCTGTCTGTGTGATTCTCTTTTATTTGATTAAAGTGAAATTTGGGAAATTACTGAGCGTGATTCCAATGACGCCCAACCTAGGGCTTTGAACTTTTAGAATTTGGTCAGGTTGGAACCATAGTGGCCCCATTAAATTGAATTCAAATCAAAATTTGAAACTTCTTGGCGAGATCAGACCAAAAAAGACTATGAAGAAAAGTAAGAACGGCGTTATGTTGAGACGGGCCGAAGTTGTTATACCCTCCATCACGAGTTGTACTGAAGTAAAATGGAACAATTTGTTTTCCTTCATTTAGGAAGAAAACCAAATACCAAATTTCAGCAGTTTCGGTAAAACAATGTGGCTAACCTTCAAATACCGAAATTCGGGTGGAACCGTTCTTGGTGGCTATATCAAAACGTCAATTTATACCGAAAAAAATTTGGCGGAAATTTTTAGACTCAAAGAAGACTAAATACCAAATTTCCGATCTTTCTGTAAGATAATGTGGCTAAAACCTTCAAAATACCAAAAATCACGAGGTATGTTTCTATGGAGGGATATAGGAAGACGTGGACCTATACTTATAATTATATTCTGGAATTTTTTATAACACCATGGAAGACTAAATAACAAATTTCAGTCATTTCGGTGGAATATTGATGTCACAACTTTCAAATTACGAAAATCGGGAGGTACTGTTATATGGGGACTATATCAAAACGTGATCCTATACAGATGAATTTCAGTCGGAAAGGTTTTTACCTCCAACGTAGACTAAATACCAAATTTCAGTCATTTCGGTGGAATATTGAGGCCACAACCTTCGAAATACCGGAAATTGGGAGGTAGCGTTCTATGGAGGCTGTATGAAGGCGTGAACCTATATCGACAAATTTCATATGGACATTTTTATACCCCCAAACGAAGACCAAGTAGCAAATTTCAGCCATTTCGGTGGATTATGGTGGGCACCACCTTCAAAATACCGAAAATCGGACAGTACCGCTCTATGGGGGCTATGTGAAGGCGTGGACCTATAACTACACATTTCAGGTGGAAAGTTTTATACCTCCAACAAAGACAAAATACCAAATTTTTAGCTATTTCTGTGGAATATTGAAACCACAACCTTTAGAATACCGAAAACCGGGCGGTATCGCTCTATGGGGGCCATATAAAGAACCTATACCAACGAATTTCAGGTGGAAAGTTTTATACCCCCAACAAAGACCAAATACCAAATTTCAGCTATTTATGTGTAATATTGAGGCCACAACCTTCACAATACCGCAAATCGGGAGGTACCGTTCTATGGGGGCTATATAAAAGCGTGGACCTATACCGACAAAGTTCTGGGGGAAAGTTTTATACCCCAAATGAAGACTAAATACCAAATTTCAGTTATTTTGGTGGATTATTGTGACCACCACCTTCAAAATACCGGAAACCGGGCAGTACCGCTCTATGGGGGCTATATGATGGCGTGGACCTATACTGACTAATGGAAAGTTTTATAACCTTAACGAAGACTAAGTACCACATTTAAGACTTTTTGGTGGAATATTGAAGCCACAACCTTCAAAATACCGAAAATCGGGAGGAACCGTTCTATGGGGGCTATATCAAGGCGTATACCTATACTGACAAATTTCATATGGAAAGTGTTATACCCCCAACGAAGACTAAGTGCCAAATTTCAGCCACTTTGGTGTGATAATGAAGCTAAAACCTTCAAACTACCGAAATTCGGGTGGTACCTTCTATGGGGGCTATATCAAAACGGGGACCGATATAGCCCATTTGCAATACCAAACATCCTAGGAGTAAAAGAAACTTCTACAAAGCTCTCTTAAAAATTGCGAGCTGTATCTTGATTTCAACAGACCGACGGAGGGACGGACAGACGGACATGGTTATATTGACTAAGAATTTTACCTTGATCAAGAATATATATATACTTCTAGGGTCTCCGATGAATATTTCGATGTGTTGCAAAGGGGACAGACAAATTTAATTATACCCCCCATATTATGGTGGAGGGTATAATTAAATTTAATCACAGTAAGTTATTAAAATGGCGCCCAACGTAATACTTCATTCAATATCATCTGATTTGATCAGTTTTTATTAAATCTTGTAAATACATACATACATATGTTCACAAATTCGTCTCATGTTTTTTATTAAAAAAAATCAAATTTCAATATAAAGTCTAATTAATATTTTTCAATTCTCGGTGAGATCAGAATAATATAAAATCTAAACGGTTTTGGAGATGTTGACGTGAAAGGGAAGCAAAATAAATTGTATATGACCTTGTCAATTTTTTGTCACAAGGCTCTATATTTCTGGCATGATCGATTTGGAAATCAATGCGAAAAAAATAATTTATATTTTCATATTTATTATTTGTATTGAGAACAAAAACGAAGAAAATAATATTTCGATAACTAAAAAAATGGATCTCTTTCCTTCATTTTAATATCGATATACAGAGACAGGATAACCAGTCAGGTTAAAACTCTTGTCAAGTATTAGGGTCAATATTAATATATCGGAGGAATAAGATATTCGTCAACAAAATATATCTGCAAAATCTACCCACATTAATATATTTTCCTGTCTCCAAACGTATTCTTTGCTTAGAAATGTCAATATTTATAGGATCTTTCTTTCATCTATACCGTAGACTCTATGCTTTTTGGGAAACAAATACCTACTGGTCTTTCATAAAGATAAAATACTTCTATTGACTTTTTAAATAAAAACTCAACAGCAGGTGCATACGCATTTTATTATTTGTATTGTTGTTATTTAATATTATTTAATTTAATATTCAATACCACACTTAATGGCTCTTGCCATGCTTATCATTGTAACAAAAAAATAAACACTCAATTTGTGTGCCCACTATCACTCGCTCCATATGTTTGTAGATAATTGATTTATAAGCGTTATCGTTCCAGCCAACGCAAGACCACAGCTTCGTAGGGCATTAAGTAAATGCGACCACTCAAATTTGCCTTATCGCTGAAAAGAAGAAATAACAAACCAATTATAAAGCAATAAAAACAAAAGCTTAGACACAATAAAAGCAAAAAAATTCGGTTTCATTGCACAACCTACCCAATGTTATGTGGTGAATGGGGGCTCACTAAAACATATGTATAGGTACGACTGCTTAGATTTTCCACCAGCTCCATTTGATTACCCATATTCACCAAAATCATATATTCCTCACGATTGGGTACGGCACGTATGATTTGCAAGACTTGTTGTGTTACAGCCCTATAGGAGAAACCACCTTCAGCTTTGAAATTACGAAAAGCTGCAGTGTATTTTAGCTGTTGCAAGCCCTTGAAAATATTCAACGAGCTACGGGCTACCATGCGTTCAGTTTGTACATTGTAGGTCTCATAATCAGTGGCAATGGGCAGCCATGTCGAGGGGCCACTAGTGAAGCCAGCATTTGGCACAGGTTCCCATTGCATGGGGGTTCGTTCTGGATCTCGATCATCACACGAAATGGCAGTACATTCTGTGGGAACATTAGCCATGGCAATTTCTTCGCCATAATAGGTCACCGAAGCTCCAGGCATGGTATTGACAATAATGTTCAGAAGATCTACCTTATGACGTCCCATACGATCGGCCACACGTCCATTGTCATGATTACCCACAACCCAATTGGCTGTTTGATGATTTTTCCACATTGTCTCCATCCAATAGTTGGCGGAATTTACAACGTCCTGGGCCGTTGAGAAGCCATTTAGGTACATCAAATTGAAGTTCATGGGTAAATGGGCTCCCGAGTGGGTACCATTGCCAAAGTAGAGACTGAGAGTTTCCACTGAAGAGTAGGCTTCGGCTAACAAGATTCTAAAAGGATAGAAACGTTCAAGTTTATAATTTAAATATTTGCAAAAATAAAATAGGTTTAGAATATTAATAGGGGGTTCTGAAAAGATCAGCATCTAGCAACTTGATCGGAAATGGTTTCACAGTCTTAAATTCGATTCCAGTCCCGCACTGTTTAGAGTCCAACTGGTAGTAGTTCTGTCTACAAAGACTGACTGGGGGTTACATTTTAGTACAGCGGGTGCCAGTTCACCCTGGCAGTTGGTGTTTGGATCCTTTGTGAGAGCGGTGGTTGTCATTAGACGCAAATCACGGGAAGGATTGCGGTTCGCACAATAAGACAAATAATTTACAATAAAATTATTTGTCTTATTGTGCGAACCGCAATCCTTCCCGTGATTTGCGTCTAATGACAACCACCGCTCTCACAAAGGATCCAAACACCAACTGCCAGGGTGAACTGGCACCCGCTGTACTAAAATGTAACCCCCAGTCAGTCTTTGTAGGCAGAACTACTACCAGTTGGACTCTAAACAGTGCGGGACTGGAATCGAATTTAGGTCCAAACCACAATCGCCGAGATGCCGAGATTCACAGGGGAGCCTATACTAGATCAACATATATAGGACCACCTGGCACCCGCACTATTAGAACGTACCCTCCAGTCGGGCTTCGTATACAGACCTACTACCACTTGGACTCAATAAAATGTGGGTTTAGTAGCCCACAGTAGTCCAGCGGCGAAACACGGAGCATAGGACAACCACAAATAACATGCTGTCCACGTGGACTGTACAAACGTACAGAAAAATCAAAAATTTACGAGAGTACTCTCCCGAGTAACCGGCATGACACTGACAAGGAAAACAATCCACAACTTAACCAACGGTCCACAACCGACAATTACATATGACTATGTGAGGGCGTTATTTCACTAAGTCTAGTCATTCTCCTTGCAAACACTCGACGCCCAAAACTTCGTGACTGTCTCCAAGTGTCCTACTGAAAGCACATCCCTCCTCAATATTGATGTATATTTGTTAAATATCTAATGCGCGGACAGTCCTCTTACATGCATTAAAACCAAGACTCATGTCGAAGTCGAAACCCTGGTAGTCCTATACGAGCATTGCATTACCAATAAGTTCGTTCGTCAACAATGGCAACTAATCGTCCATATAGTTCTCCACATATCAGCCGCACGCTCTCGAAAAAATATTCTACTACGCCTAACATCCACCTTAAATCAGATAGGAAGGTGTGCAAGCTGCAACCCACGCTTCAACTTACATACAGAATAGTCATAAATTTCGCTTTCAGATCAACGGCACGGGGCCAAGCCCCGTTCGACGCACAGACCAACACGCTAAAATGACGATCCGCTGATACTACAAGAGCTTTTTACAGCTCATAAACATTCACAAACCTCTGTTCATACTTCAGTCAGTCCACAAAACTCTTCTACCATCCCAGCTCTCGTTTTCAACTTATCCTTCAGCCAATTAAAATGTTGCAGTAACTTCACTCACTCTTTCGGATCGAAAGTGGAGGAAAATTTGGAGGCACGTTTCAGCAACATCAGTACAGTCTTGACTTGCCACCAATATTAAACTGAAAATCTTTCCAAATTCTCTTAGAATTTCTCCACAACAATTTTGCGAATTTTAGTCTGGAAACTCCTCCTGACCTTCTTATTAACATCACTTTCAGCCGATATGGCAAGAAGTTCATTCTCTCATACCTCATGCCATACTACCCAAGCTCTAAAGTAGAGGAATGCTGCCTTTCAACAATACCCCTGCGATCTTGTCATTCAACACAAACGACAAATTTTTCATGGAAAACTCAAATCCCCAAAAAGTCCAGAAATTGTATAAAATGCGAAAACATTCCTAAATTCACTCAGAATTTCCAAAACGAACATTTTACGAATTCTTAATGAATTTGTTAAGAAAACTCTGTATTCATTCCGAACTTTATTTCAGTTTTTTGAGGCTCTTTCAACAGCAGCTGTAAAGGTTTCCTGTGAGAATTCGACAAAAGAATCTAAAACTTGTTCACAATTCGCAAAGAACTCGGTGATATCTTCTTTGAAAAGCAAAGAAAGAAGGCTTGCCAGAAAATCATCAGGAACAATACGGTCACTCAAGACAACTATTACTATGTTCATAATCTTCTCAAATCTCAAAAAGTCTTTAATCTTCAACAATATTTGAAAATCTTCCTAAATCTTCCCTCAGACATTCCGAAACAAAAATTTCACGAATTCTTACCGAATTCGTTAAGAAAACTCTGATGTTTTTCCGAATTTTATGTAATAAAAATTTCAGATTGTGTAGGAGCATTCAAGACATTTTGTAAATGATTCCTGTTGGAAATACGACAGCAGAATTGGAAACTTGAGCAGAGTTTCGTTTCAGTTTCGAAACTCAGTAGCCATCGTTGGCTGAGTTTGTCTCCAGATCATCTTTGAAAGAGGAAGACTTCCAGGATTTTTAAGACAAAAATAATGAGATCGGCAGAAAACCAGTAGATCGCTCCACGGCCTACTCATATACTCACAAAGTTCAGAATGCTTGAAAAAAATCCGAAAATCTTCTCAATTTCCCTCATAATTTCTAAAACAAAAATCTTACGAATTCTTACCGAATTCGTTAAGAAAACTCTGATGTTCTTTTCCAATTTTATTGGACAAAAAATGCAGATTGTGTAAGCGGATTCACAGAGCTTTGGTAAATTTTTAATATCAGAACCCGATAGCAAAATCGAAAACTAGGCGTAACATGGACTGAGGTTTTCTTTAAGTAAAAATGTGCCAGATCTTCTAAGAAAGATGAAGACAAGCAGCATTTTTACGACGTTTACGACAAAGACGACTTGCTGGATTTTTTAGAAAAGACTGATAAGTCTACGTCTTCTTTAAAAGGCAAAGATCTTCATATTTTATAGCAATGAAAGCAGAAGACTTGCAGGAAACCACCATACTTTAGGTAAGATTAACACGTCCAGTAGGCCTATTCCTTAACTTTTATCGATTGAAAAGTTGTTGAAATTTCTTTTGTTTTTGTAGCAACTACAAAGTAAAGTAAAGTTGTTCAAAAGTTACAGAATAAGCCCCCCCCCCATTCGGGCCTATTCTGTAACTTTTTAAACAAATTTACTCATTGTTTATTTTACAACAACTTCTTTGAAAGCCGAAAGAAGACTTGCTGGAAAACTAGGATTTTTTTGAAAGACAAACAGCTCCAGTTTTCACAAATAATCTGGAGAAGCTTTGCAGAACTTTTATGAAAGAAAAAAGCTACAGAACTCCTACGCAAGAGGAAGACCTTCAGCTATTCTATGAAAGTAGAAAATCCCAAGATCTTCTTTCAAAGATAAATATTTTAATTTTTTAATAAGAGTAGACGACCTCATGGCTTTAGACCAGGGCTTCTTTGACAGACGATGGCCCAATTAATTTTGTGAAAGACGAAGACTTTGAGATCAACCAAGGTAGTAAAACAATCTGAAGGACATCTTTGAAAGATTGGAGAAGCTCCAGGTATTCTTTAAAGACGAAGGCCACTAGTTCTTTTTTGAATGATTTCTTCCAAAAAAGAAAAATACCTCCAAGCCTATACAAGAAGAAGACCTTAAGATCTTCTCTCAATTAAGAGAAGCCCCATGTCTTATAGCAAAAAAAGATGAAGAGCTGCAGAAAAACTCCAGAACTAGTTCGAAAGGAGAAGACATCCAGATCTTCTGTGAAAGTAAAAAATCTCAAGGCTATCTTCGAAAGATGAAAGATGTAAATTCTGGGATGTCTGCCAAAACATATACTCGTATGTATATACATATCATTGAAATACAATGACCTTCTTGTGTTTTTACCAAAAAAAAAAAAAAACGATGCAGGTCTTTGTTTAAAATCGAAGGCCTTTAGTAATGAATACCTTCAGGCTATCCAAGAAAAAACTTCTTCTATGCAAGAAAAAAACCTCCAGTATTCAATGAAAGATGATAAGTTCGAGAGTTTCTTGGAAAGATGAAAGACGAAAAAATGAGTTACAGAATTCCACTACTGATCTTCTCTGAAAGAAAAAATTATATGTATAACTGTTCTACGAGAGAATGACTCTATAAGGTGTTCTATGAAAGAAGGAATCCTCCAGGTCTTCCATGACAAGACCAATGAATTTCTAAAACTCCATTCGAGTCCATGAACTTATTTGCAACAATGAACATAGGTCTAGATTCACTTTTCTTATTAAACTACCGCAATCAAGTATTTGTTATTTATATATTCCGCCTTGAAGTATGCTCTTCAATGTGCCTTAATAAATGCCCTTGCTCGGTGAAAATATTTAAGTTGATATATAGATGGCCCTGTAGTATAAAGTGAACTTTTTGAAAAATTTTGTAAAAGAATGAAGAACACTTGCAGGACTTTTTATGAAAGTGTCTTCTATTCTCTTCAGGAGCAAAGAATTTTGTGAAAGGCGAAGAACTAAGGTTTTCTATGAAAGAAGAAGACTCTTATATTTTCTATGAACGAAGAAAAGCTCCACGTCCTATACCAAAAACAAAGTCCTACAAGTAATTTATGAAAGAATAGTAAATCCAGGTCTTCTATGGCCTCTAGACCTTCTAAGAATGAAGATGACCTCCAAGTTTCTTTGGAAGAAAAAGAATTCTATATCATCTGTGACAGAAAAATATATCCAGTTTTCCTACTTAAAACCAGACCTTTAGATCTTCTATGAAAGAGGAATAACCCAGTCTTCTATTGCAGAGGAAGACCTCTAATTGTTTTATGAAAAGGATGAATCCTTCAGGTATTCTCTGGAAGAAGATCAATTAATGAAAACGTTGAATTTTCACTCCATTCGAGTCCATCTATTTGCAACAATAAACATAGGTCTTGATTCACTTTTCATATTAACCTATATAAACTATATATTCCGCCTTAAAGTATGCTCTTCAATTGGTCTTTGTAAATGCCCTTGCTCGGTGAAAATATTTAAGTTGATATATAGATGGATCTGTAGTATAAGGTGAACTTTTTGAAAATTTTTGTAAACTTATGAAGAACACTTGCAGGACTTTATGAAAGGGTCTTCTATTCTCTTCAAGAACAAATAATTTTATGAAATGGGAAGAACTAAGGTTATCTATGCAAGAGGAAGACTCCTATATATTCTATGAAAGAAGAAAAGCTCCACGTCTTATACCAAAAACAAAGTCCTACAAGTAATTTATGAAAAGAAGTGTAAATCCAGGCCTTCTATGGCCTCTAGACCTACTATGAATGGAGATGACCTCCAAGTCTTCTTTGGAAGAAAAAGACTTCTATATCATCTGTGACAGAAAAAGATCTGCAGTTTTCCTACAAAAAACCAGACCTCCAGATCTTCTATGAAAGAGGAAATTCCCCAAACTTCTATTGCAGAAGAAGACCTTTAGGTGTTTTATGAAAAGGGTGAATCTTTCAGGTCTTCTCTGGAAGAAGATTAATGAATGAAAACTTTGACTTTTCTTCCTAACCACGATTATACGGTAATTATTCTTTATACATTTAGCCTAGAAGTATGCTTTATCTTTATGAATCTAGTCGCCCAATATTGAAATTAAGTATAGAAGGCTTTGTAGTATAAATACCAATTGTTAAAAATTTTTATGAATGAAATAATCCTTGCAGATCTTTTGTGAAAGGATGACATTCCAAATCTCTTCTATGTAAGACGAGTAAGAACGGCGTTAAGTTCGTCCGAACCGAACTTGTTATACCCTCCACCACGAAATGTATTGAAGTAAAATGGAAAAATTACTTTCAATTCAATTTTAGACGCAAAGAAAATTCAATACCTAATTTCAGCCATTTTGGAAGCCACAATATTCAAAATACCGAAAATCGGGAGGTACCTTTCCATGGGGGCTATACGAAGGCGTGGACCTATACCGAAAAATGTTGAGTATCCCCAACCAAGTCTAAATACCAAATTTCAGCCATTTCGGAGGAAAATTGAGGCCACAATCTTCAAAATACCGAAAATCGGGAGGTACCGTTCTATGGGGACTATATGAAGACGTGGACCTATATGACAAATTTAAAGAGGAAAGTTGAGAACCCCCCAAGTCTAAATACCAAATTTCAGCCATTTCGGAGGAAAATTGAGGCCACAATCTTCAAAATACCGAAAATCAGGAGGTACCGTTCTATGGGGACTATATGAAGGCGTGGACATATATGACAAATTTAAAGAGGAAAGTTGAGAACCCCCAACGATGTCTAAATACCAAAATTTCAGCCATTTCGGAGGAAAGTTGAGGACACCAAACATCAGCCATTTCAGTGCAATATTGAGGCCACAACGTTAAAAATACCGTTCTATGGGGCTATATTAAGGCATGGTCCGACACCGACAAAATTCTGGGGGGAAAGTTTTATACCCCCAACGTAGACTAAGTACCAAATTTCAGCCATATCGGTGTGATAATGAAGCTAAAACCTTCAAAATACCGAAAATCGGGAGGTACCGTTCTATGGGAGCTATATGCAGGCGTGGACCGATACGGACAAAATTCTGGGGGAAAGTTTTATACCATAAAAGAAGACTAAGTGCCAAATTTCAGTCATTTCGGTGTGATAATTAAGCTAATACCTTCAAAATACATAAAATCGGGTGGTACCGTTCTATGGGGGCTATATCAAAACGTGGACCGATATAGCCCATTTTCAATACCAACCATCCTGCACGTAATAAAAACTTCTATACCAAATATTGACTCTCTATCTTTAAAATTGCGAGCTGTATCTTGATTTCAACAGACAGACGGACGGATGGACAGACAGACATGGTTAAATCGACATAGAATTTTATGCTGATCAATAATATATATACTTTATAGGGTATCCGACGAATATTTCGATGTGTTACAAACAGAATAACAAATTTAATTATCCCTCCATATGGTGGAGGGTATAAAAATTACCTCTTGGCATTCTGATCTTCCTAGAAAGTGGAAAAGCTCTAGAACTTACATTAGGGAGAGTAAAGGACTTCCATATTTTTTTGAAATACAAAGGTTTCTAGTTTTTCTTTGAAAGACAAGTCTTCTATGACCTCTAGGTCTTCAAAGCCTCGAGGTTTTCTCTGGAAGGACTCTGCGTCACCTATGAAAGAAAAATATCTCCAGATTTTCTTAAAAAACTTTTTTCTATGATAGAAGAAATCCCCAGTCTTCCGTAACAGAAAAAAAAATCGCTATATGTAAAACTTATTCTATAGGTCTTCTATGAAAGAAAAGAAATGTTTTCTTCAACATCGCTTGATTTCTAGTTTCACTTTTGTACACCCCCGTAATACGGACCAGAACACATCCAGGTCTTCCATGAAAAAATAAGACTCACCGGTTTTCTGTAAAAAAAATAAGACTACCAGCTATTCCTAGAAAGTGAAAAACCTTCAGATCTTCTACTAAGGAAAGAAGAAGACTTGCAGGAATTTTAGGAAAGACTAACAACGAAGGTCTCCCATTAATGAAGCAGACATCTATGTCTTCTATGAAAGAAGAAATTTGATAGATAGCACTCCAGATAGATAGCATCCGTCTTCGAAGAAGAAATATTAATATTTACATAGTTCTCTACGTCATCTATGAAAGAAAACTAACTCCAGTATTTCTTAGAAAAATATTTTTCTATGAGAGTAGAAATCCCCAGTCTTCCGTTACAAAAGAAAACCTCCGCTCTGTGAAAAAATAACCTCAAGCTTTTCTATGAAAGAATAGAAATGAATTTTCAATACTTCGCTTGATTTCATCTCTTCCCAGCTATAAACCTAGGTCTAGTTTCATTTTTGTAAACCCCCCGTAATACGGTATTTTTATTTATATATATTCCGCCTTGAAGTATGCTCTTCAATCTATCTTTCTAAATCCACTCGCCCGATAATAATATTTAAGGTGAAGTATAGATGAAATATTACTATGTACATAGTTCTCTACGTCATCTATGAACGAAAACTACCTCCAGACTTTCTTAAAAAAATCTTTTTCTATGAGAGTAGAAATCCCCAGACTTCCGTTACAGAAGAAAAAATCCGCTCTGTAAAAAGATAACCTCCAGATGATAGATAATGAATTTTCAATACTTCGCTTGACTTCATCTCTTCCCAGCTATAAACCTAGGTCTAGTTTCATTTTTGTAAACCCCCCGTAATACGGTATTTTTTAGTAAAAAATATTCCGCTTTGAAGTATGCTCTTCAATCTATCTTTCTAAATCCACTCGCTTCATAATAATATTTAAGGTGAGGTATAGATGGCTTTGTAGTATAGAGTGTAATTTTCGCAAACTTCTGATATGAGTTTGCAAATGTAGATCTATTTCGCACCAATAATGGCCTTTAAGCAAACTTTAAGATCCTATCCATTTCTCCCGGGTATTTTCGTGAACATAAATCAAGCTCTGCTAATGATCTCCATTGCATATATACTTTTCTCCTGGCCGTTACAGAAGAAAAAATCCGCTCTGTAAAAAGATAACCTCCAGATGATAGATAATGAATTTTCAGTACTTCGCTTGATTTCATCTCTTCCCAGCTATAAACCTAGGTCTAGTTTCATTTTTGTAAACCCCCCGTAATACGGTATTTTTTAGTACAAAATATTCCGCTTTGAAGTATGCTCTTCAATCTATCTTTCTAAATCCACTCGCTTCATAATAATATTTAAGGTGAGGTATAGATGGCTTTGTAGTATAGAGTGTAATTTTCGCAAACTTCTGATATGAGTTTGCAAATGTAGATCTATTTCGCACCAATAATGGCCTTTAAGCAAACTTTAAGATCCTATCCATTTCTCCTGGGTATTTTCGTGAACATAAAGCAAGCTCTGCTAATGATCTCCATTGCATATATACTTTTCTCCTGGCCGTTGATAAGAAGTCAGTAACCTATTACTGATTACCTTCCTTTTCAAACCAGTCTATATGGCACTGCATTGACTAAATTTTAAATCTCTTTAAAAGAAGACCTTAATCCCAATTTCACCCCCTCAACTTACCTTGTGTCGCCACCATGTTGTGCCTGATAGCCGTCCAAAAATTCACGCCATTCATACAACAACTCCACAGTGGGATATTGATCCTTAGTATAAATATGATCATGATAATCATAGCTGTTTGGATCAGAAGACCAGCCCGAAATAGGTTCGTCAGGATAAGAACCATCTTCGTTACGTTTCTCGAAAATATGGGGCACAGCATCAATGCGGAAACCATCAACACCACGATCCAGCCAATATTCCAAAACACCCAGCATGTGTTCGCGTACCAAAGGATTTGAGAAATTCAAATCGGGTTGTTTATCTTGGAACTGGTGGAGATAGAATTGTTGGCGTTGATCATTCCAGGTCCATTGGGAGCCGCCAAAAACAGAAACCTAATAAATAAAATGTTAATTAACTTAAAAGGAAGAGTAAGAACTTTTCTTGACTTACCCAATTACTTGGTGGCAATCTCTTGCTACTATCCTCTGGATCCACCTTACCATCATGCCATACATAGAAATCCTCAAAACCCTCTTCACGCCTGATGGACTTTTGGAACCACTCACATTCATCACTTGAATGATTTGGCACAAAATCCAAAATAATTTTCACACCCAACTGCTTGGCCTTTGCAATCATGGCATCAAAATCTTCCAAGGTACCAAATATGGGATCAATGCGTGTAAAATTTGATATATCATAACCAAAATCAGACATGGGAGATTCAAAGACGGGAGACAACCATGTAGCAGTAATGCCAATTTCTCGCAAATATTCCAAACGCGAAGTAATACCCTTTAAATCACCCACACCATCGCCGTCACTGTCTTGAAAGGAGCGAGGATAAATTTGATAGAGCGATGCATTTTCCCACCAATCAACTTTGATGAGAGCTTCTACTGCAACCGTTGCTAGCAGCAAGAAGGCTAGCGTAAATCCCACCACTCTGGTCTTCATTATGATGCCAACTGAAAATGTTTTTTCATTGAATCAATCAATCACCAGCGATTTTCCCTTGTTCATAACACACAGAAATTCTTTATCGGATTTTATTTGAATTTGATTACTACTTTAATTGGCGATAATAAGTGTTGTCAGGTATCACAGAACAGAACTATGTTTATGGGTAAGAGGAACACAATCTTTATTGATGTGTCCCATAAATGTGACTGTTAATGTATTTTTTGTTCCGATATTATTTTTGTTAAGATAAATACATGGTTTCGTTTTTTGGAATGTGATATACACTGACAAAAATATGGAGAAATATCTTTAAAGTTTGAACTCTCAGATCAGATATATCACAATTATCTTAACATCGGGTGCATATGGTGCGTCTACCTTCACCCTCACACAGAAGTGCGAGTACTAATTTGCTCATACGCATTTGGATGTGATCTCTACTTGGTTGGTTGGGTAAGTCATCCTGTTGTTGAAATGGAAGGTAATCTATAATAGGTTACTGACTTCTTATCAACGGCCAGGAGAAAAGTATATATTCAATGACGATCATTAGCAGAGCTTGCTTTATGTTCACTAGAATACACAGGAGAAATGGATAGGATCTAAAAGTTTGCTTAAAGGCCATTATTGGTGCGAAATAGATCTACATTTTTGCAAACTCATATCAGAAGTTTGCGAAAATTACACTTTATACTACAAAGCCATCTATACTTCACCTTAAATATTATTATCAGGCGAGTGGATTTAGAAAGATAGATTGAAGAGCATATTTCAAGGCGGAATATATAAATAAAAAAATACTGTATTACGGGGGGTTTATAGCTGGGAAGAGATGAAATCAAGCAAAGTATTGAAAATTCATTTCTATTTTTTCAAAGAAAATCTGGAGGATATTTTTTCATAGAGCGGAGGTTTTCTTTTCTAACGGGGGTTGGGGATTTCTACGCTCATAGAAAAGAAAGCCTGGAGGTAGTTTTTTTTTCATAGATGACGTCGAGCACTATGTACATAGTAATATTTCTTCCATGGAGGTGGATACTATCTATCTGTGCTCTACTTCTAGTACCTACCCCACAAAAGTTCACGAATTTCTTCTTTCATAGAAGACATATAAGTCCGCTTTTTTAATAGGAGACATTCGTTGTTAGTCTTTCCTAAAATTCCTACTAGTCTTCTTTTTTCCATAGTAGAAGATCCGAAGATTTTCCACTTTCTAGGAATAATACTACCTATTTTTTACAGAAAACCTGTAAGCCTTATTTTTTCATGGAAGTCCTGGATGTGTTCTGATCCGTATTACGTGGGTGTAAAAAAGTGAAACTAGACCTACGTTTATTGCTGGGAAGAGATGAAATCAAGCGAAGTATTGAACAAAGCATTTGTTTTCTTTCATAGAAGACCTATAGGATCAGTTTTTTATAGAGCGAATTATTTTCTGTTACGGAAGGCTGGGGATTTCTTCTCTCATAGAAAAAAATTAAGAAAACCTGGAGGTATTTTTCTTTCATCGATGACGCAGAGAACTTGTCCTACTAGAGAAAACCTCGAGGCTTTGAAGACCTAGAGGTCATAGAAGACTTGTCTTTCAAAGAAAATCTAGAGACCTTTGCATATCAAAAAAGACATAGAAGTACTTTACACTCCCTAATGTAAGTTCTAGAGCTTTTCCACTTTTTAGGAAGATCAGAATGCCAAGAGGAAATTTTCTTACATAGAAGAGTTTTGGAATATTATACTTTCATAAAAGATTTGCAAGGATTATTTCTTTCATAAAATGTCTCAACAATTTCTCTTTAATTTAATTAATCGAGCTTTATGACCTAAGGAGATTACATTGAAAAATTGATATCTAGCGAAGTCCTACACACACATCAACCGCTATGCGATGATCGTTTCATTAGCTGGTTAGGCTAACATTCTCAGGTATATTAGATGTTGTTGTTGGTAGACAATGTTTGCCATGTGGAGCCCCTTTTTATACATCCAAGATTGCAAATTTGCATTTGTGATTTTCAAATTGTAGCTTTTTATTTCCAAAGACGACTCACTTGTCCCCCTTCTATTTCAGAAATCAATATTTCAATATTACATTCGTATTACAGGCAATGGCTTTTTCCATCGTAGACTGTATATGTCTTTCACATCGAAAGATTTTAATTGGATTGTGGCGCAGAACGCTAAGACGTCAGCATCATTGTCTCTTTATACAACAAAGCCATCTATACTTAATTTCAATATTGGGCGACTAGGTTAATAAAGATATACTGAAAAGCATACTTCTAGGCGGAATAAATAAAGAATAATTACCGAACTACCGTGGTTTAGGAAGTAAAGTCAAAGTTTTCATTCATTGATCTTCTTCCAGAGAAGACCTGAAGGATTCCTCCTTTTCATGGAACACCTAGAAGCCTGCCTCTGCAATAGAAGACTGTGGAATTTCTTCTTTTATAGAAGATCTGACCCAGGGACTGGATTCTTGTTCTATGAAAATTTGAAATGAAAAATATTTCCTTTATAATTTTTTTTCATTTTTTTCATTTGACAGAATTGAGCCCCTGGTCTTATACGAAAAAAAGAAGATTTGCGGGAAAATCTTTAGGATATTTTGAAGGAAGAAGACCTTCATTTCTTTTGTGAACGAAACAACATCCACGTCTTCTGAGAAATAAAGGAGAAAACATGCAGAGCTTTCGTGAAAGACGAACTGCTACAGGTCTTCTATGAAATCGGATGTCATCCAGATCTTCTATAAAAGTACAAAATCTCAAAATCTAGTTTAAGGACAAACACCTTCCAGTCTTATATGAGAAAGATCGTGGTCCTTTACGAAGGAAAGAAAAAGACTTGAGGGAAAACTCCAGGATTTTTTTTAAAGAAAAAGATATCCAAATTTTTTTTGAAAGTAAAACGTCACAAGGTCATCTTTGAAAGACAAAGATCTATACTTAAGAAGGTCATCTAGAACAAAAAGAAAAGTTCGAGGCCTTCATTGAAAGACGAACCCCTTCAAATCTTCTATGAAAAAAATCGAACAGGTTTTTCTATTAAACTTCAAGGATTATTCAAATCTTGGAGAAGATATCCAAGTCTTCTATTAAAGAACACGTCCAGCAAGTTTTTTATGAAAGGAAGGAAACATCTTATATGGTAGGAAACGTCCATGTTTTCTATGGAAGATCTTCTTTGAAAGAAGAAATCATTCAACTCATCTACGACCAAGGACGCTGTAAAATGTTCTATGAATCCATCCATCAGGTCTCCTATGAATAATGAGCAATGAATATCCAAAACTCTACTCGATCCAAATATTTGCAGCAATGAGCCTCGGTCAAGTTTTACTTTTTTCCTAAACCCCGTATTTATTTATATATTCCGCCTTGAAGTATGCTCTTCAATTTGCCTTTGTAAATGTCTTCGCCAAATAAAAAGAATTTAAATTGAAGTATAGACGGCATTGTTGTATAAAGTGAAATTTTTTAAGAAATATATTAATGAAAATTGGAGGACTTTGAATGGAAGGTAAAATCACCCAGTTCTTCTATGAAAGAAGGCGATCCAGTAGTGGAATTATATAACTCATTTTTCGAGACGCAAAATTATTAACGAAAATTATCAATATATGTTGACACACTGTTGCTATCGGTAGGATTTAGCAACAGCTTTATTTTGGTTGTTAACTTATCGAAACATTTCGTTAACTACCAAAATTATAAGCATTACAATTTTACCGATATTTGTCGGTAACTCGAAAAATGAATTACAGAATTCCACTACAGACGACCATATCTGCTATGAAACTTCTTCGTCTTCTATGAGAAAAATGTTCTTCAATGAGCCAGGTCTCCCATGAAAGAAGACTATTTACAGGTTTTCTGTAAAACAAAAGAAAATCACCAGATCTTCCCAGAAACTAGAAAGTCTTCAGATCTTCTATTAAGCGATGAAAAGACTTGCAGGAATTTTAAGAAAACCGAACAAGGAAGAATTCTTACAAAGAAGCAGACTTCTAGATTTTCTATGTGTTTATGAATGAAGGCATCATTCAGGTCTTCAATGAATGAAGAGCAATGAATTTCCAAAATTACGCTGGATCCATAATATTTGCAGCAATGAACCATGGTCAAATTTCTCTTTTGTCCCTAATTTATATATTCCGCCTTGAAGTATGCTCTTCAATTTTGTAAATCAACTCTCTTAATAAAAATATTTAAACTGAATTGTAGATGGCCCGAAGTATATCGGGCAATTTAAAAAAAAAATTATACGAACGGAAGTAGAGGACTTTTAATAAGAAGAAAAGTCATCCAGTTCTTCTATGAAAGAAGATCTCCAGATCTGCTATAAAAGCAAAATACCACTTGGTCTTCTATGATAAATACATACAACCAGGCCTTCCATGAAAACGAAAGACTTACAGGCCTTCTGCACAAAAAGAAAGCCACTAGCTATTCCTAGAAAACCTTCAGATCTTTTACTAAGAAAAGAAATAGACTTGCAGACATTTTCGGAAAGGCGAACAGCGAAGGACTCACATTAAAGAAGCAGACTTCTACATCTTCTTCTAAAAAACAAGAGGTCCAACAGATCTTCCCAGAAACTAGAAAGCCTTCAGATCTTCTATTAAGGGAGGAAAAGACTTGCAGGAATTTTAAGAAAACCGAACAAGGAAGAATTCCTACAAAGAAGCAGACTTGTATGTTTTCCATGTGTTTATGAATGAAGGCATCATTCAAGTCTCCTATGAATGAAGATCAATGAATTTCTAAAATTCAACTGGATCCATATATTTGCAGCAATTAACCTAAGCCAAGTTTCTCTCGTTCCTAATTGATATATTCCGCCTTGAAGTATGCTCTTCAATTTTGTAAATTAACTCGCTCAAGAAAAATATTTAAACTGAAGTGTAGATGGCTACGAAGTATATCGGGCAATTTAAAAAAAGATGATATTAACGGAAGAGAGGGACTTTTAATAAAAAGAAAATCATCCAGTTCTTCTATGAAAGAAGACTTCTTCCCATGAAAACGGAAGAATTACAGGCCTTCTGCAAAAAAGAAGACCACTAGCTATTCCAAGAAAACCTTCAGATCTTTTACTAAGGAAAGAAAAAGACTTGCAGGCATTTTCGGAAAGGCGAACAACGAAGGTCTCACATCAAAGAAGCTGACTTCTACATCTTCTATGAAAGAAATCATTTTTGAACTTTTGTGGGGTAGGTACCCGAAGGAGTTCAGCGATATGGTTCCTCTCCGAAGTAAGAACTAAGTTTGAAAGAAATATTACTATGTTCATTTGGATAGTTATTGTCCCCACCAGCCAAATTTAATTGGGATCTTCTAAAACTTCCGAGCCATTATGTCAGGAATCATGGATTTGCCCACGAAAAAATTATATCGTTCAAATCGGGGCCACAAAGACAACCTTAGGAGAGAATTTTAAAACTATCTGCGTGAGAGAAGTACTCGAGGAGTTGTCCGATATAACATAACTAAAAATAATTATTTTTATTTATATAACTTAGGTCTACAAGCTTAAAAAAACCCCACGAAACATGACTATGTTGGACCAATCTTTTTTGGACCTGGTCACAAAAAAAAATTATATCGCTGTGATCAGACGGCAGTCTAATTTGCATTAACCAGAGCTCCGATTTGCTTGTTTTTACTCGCGAGTGAAAAGTATCTGCGAGTGGGAGTACTCGAAGGGTGCGAGTTTTAAAAGGAGTTTACTCCCCACTCTTTTGCTTTATTTGGGAGTACTCGGGGTTATAAGAGTGGGAGTGAAAATGCTCGAAATATAGTACGAGTTTAATCGAAGGGTAAAATCGAGTAAAAATGAATTGATATATTTTTGGAAAAATTTTTGTATGGTGTTGGTGGGAAGTTTGGGGTGGGGGCAAGTTGAGGGTGGGGGGAAGTTGAGAGTGGGGAAGTGCACCACAATCAAATTCCCCCACCCCCCTCAACTTCCTCTTAGTCGTCCATAAAGACTCCCTTCCCTAATTTTTGCATCCTCAGTGGCCTCCAGTGTAGCCATCAGTCACCTTAGCCATATATTACAACACATTTTCGTCAATATAGAAAATTCTTTCAATATTTGTTTCCAAGAAAAATGTCTTTGAAATCCTAAAGCAAACAAATGGAAAATCAATTATGCAAATATTGATGATCATAATATTGAAACAAATGTTTTCGAGCGACAGATCATGGAGCCAGTAGCTTATCTTGGGGATATAAATAGCCAGCAGATCATCACAAATGATAAGCAGTGTCAATTACCTCTTGGAGAAAACGAACTGTAAAAAAATGTTTAAATTTATAACATTGTTTGTCGTGGGGTTAACCCTAAGTGTTTCGGCTCGGGATTGGTGGGAAAATGGAAACTTCTATCAGGTTTATCCACGATCCTTTAAGGATAGCAATGGAGACGGTGTGGGTGATTTGAATGGTAAGAAGAAAAATTGCTTTAATTAAGGCAAATAAAATCAATTAAATGTTTTCGTTATTCCTACCCCTAGGTGTGGCCCAAAAAATTGAGTACCTGCGGGATTTGGGTATGGATGGTGTTTGGCTATCGCCCATCATGAAATCGCCCATGGCTGATTTTGGTTATGACATTTCCGATTACTATCAAGTTCAGGCTGAATACGGTTCCTTGGATGATTTGTTGCGTCTGATTGAGAAGGCCCATAGCGTGGGTTTAAAATTGATTTTGGATTTTGTACCCAATCACACCAGTGATGAACATGAATGGTTCCAAAAGTCGGTGGCCAATGATTCGTACTATCGCGACTTTTACATTTGGCATGATGGTAAAATTAATTCGGAAACTGGCGAACGTGAACCACCCAGTAATTGGTTATCACAATTCAAATACTCCGCCTGGGAATGGAATGACCAGCGTCAGCAATATTATCTTCATCAATTCGGAGTGAAGCAACCCGATTTGAATTATCGCAACCCCAATGTTGTGGCAGCCATGAAAGATGTTTTGAATTTCTGGATGGACCATGGTATCGATGGTTTTCGTATTGATGCTGTGCCTTTTCTGTTTGAAAGTGAAATTGATCCAGAAACAGGTACCTATCCCGATGAACCTGTTGCTGCTGATACCTCTGCTTGTCCTGATCCCACTGATTGGTGCCATTTGGAACATCCTCATACCAATTCTCTGCCGGAATGTATTGACATGGTCTATCAATGGCGTCAGGTGATTGATGCCTGGAAACTGGAACATAATTCCACAACTAAGATTTTGTTGACCGAAGCCTATACTAGTTTTGAGAATCTAATGAAAATGTATGGTGATGGCCAAAGAAATGGTTCCCATGTCCCATTCAATTTTGAAATGTTGGCCAATTTGAACAAGGGTAGCACAGCTGAGGATTATCGTTATTATGTTAAGCATTGGGTAGATAACATGCCCGATGATGTCTATGCCAATTGGGTATTGGGTAATCATGATAATCGTCGTGTGGCCTCGAGATTTGGACCTCAACGCAAGGACTTACTGAATATTTTCTTGCAGACATTGCCCGGTATTTCGGTGACATATAATGTGAGAAGAGGAAAATAAAAATCAAATATTACATTTAATTAATCCTCTATAATCTTCTATCTAAGGGTGATGAATATGGCGCCGAGGATGTTGAATTTTCCTGGGAGGATTCAGTTGATCCCCAGGCTTGCAATGCCGATCCCGAAACCTATCAGCGCTATACTCGTGACCCCGTACGTGCACCATTCCGTTGGGATTCCTCAGCCAATGCTGGCTTCAGTAGTGCCACCAAGACCTGGCTACCAGTTGGTGAAGGCTATGAAAACAACAATGTCAAGGCCCAGTTGGCTGCCGATAACAGTCATTTGAAAATCTTTTTGAGAGTAAATAAACTGCGTCGCGAGGAACCTGCCTTTAGTGGTCATAGTGTTGATCCCGTTGTGGTGGATAATGTCTTGGTATATGAGAGGTAGGGAAGAGAGAATGTTTCTTCCGGAAATTTAATTCGATATCATTTGTATGCTTGCTTACAGAAATCCCCCATATGGCACTACTGGTGACTCCTTCTTGGTTGTCTTGAACATTGGTGATGTTGATGTACCTTTGGACTTAAGTCAATATGCCCAAAAGGTTGGCCAACAAGTTGAAGTTTCAGTTAGTTCGCTACACTCGGGACTTGAACCAGGGTGAGTTGTGATTTTTTCTTTTATGTCGATGTGTTGAATATCTTCTTTACATATTAACAGACAAGTGGTGGATAGTGGAGATTTTGTTGCCAAGGCCAATGTTGGCTATGTTTTGCGTCTAATCTAAACTTCCTTTGTTACGAACCAAACCGAACTTAAATATTATATCTCTTATAAATAAATAATCAGTAATTTGTATAGTTGCGTTGAAAAATAATACAAGAAATTTTATTTCTATTGAGGTCATTAGTATAATAAAAGCTTTCCGTGCTAAAAACAAGTTTATATAAAAGAGAAGCCTCCCAAGGTGGTCTTCGATATTACAGAAGCATTCTATGGAGGCCCTCTATATTACATAACGCTTCTATTGAAATCCCCTAAACTAGAAAACCTCCTATGGAGGTTTTCAATACTATAGAACTTCTATTCTACTGAAGCCTTCCTATGGAGGACTTCTATATTCTATAGAAGCCTCCTACGGATGTCTTCTTCCCAATAGAAGCCTCCAACGGAGGTCTTCTACACAATAGAAGCTTCCTACGGAGGTCTTATATACAATACAATATACAATAGAAGTATCCTACGGAGGTTTTCTATACAATAGAAGCCTTCTACGGAGGTCTTCTATACAATAGAAGTATCCCACGGAGGTTTTCTATACAATAGAAGCCTCCTACGGAAGGCTCCTACGGAGGTCTTCTATGCAATTGAAGCCTCCTACGGAGGTATTCTATACAAAAGAAGCCTCCTACGGAGGTATTCTATACAAAAGAAGCCTCCTACGGAGGTATTCTATACAAAAAAAGCCTCCTACGGAGGTCTTCTATAAAATAGAAACTCCTACGTAGGTCTTCTATACAATATAAGCCTTCTACGGAGGTCTATACAAAAGAAGAAAGAAGCCTTCTAAGGAGGCATCCTATTCTATAGAAGCCTCCTAAGGGGGCCTTCTATTCTATAGAAGCCTCCTATGCTATAGAAGCCTCCTAAGAGGCCTTCTATGCTATAGAAGCCTCCTAAGGAGGCCTTCTATTTCTGTTCAGTACAAGGCTCCTCAAGAGACCACTTATTCCATAGAAGCCACCTTGCGAAGCCCTCTATTCTATTGAAATCCCCTAAATTAGAGAACCTCCTATGGAGGTTTTCGATAATATAGAACTTCTATTCTACTGAAGCCCTCCTATGAAGGACTTCTATAATTCTATAGAAGCCTCCTACGGATGTCTTCTATACAATAGAAGCCTCCTACGGAGGTTTTCTATACAATAGAAGCCTCCTACGGAGGTCTTCTATACAACAGAAGCCTCCTACGGAGGTCTTCTATAAAATATAAGCCGTCTACGGAGGTCTTCTATCCAATAGAAGAAATCCTCTATACAATAGAAGACTCTTAAGGAGGCCTTCTAAGCTATAGAAGCCTCCCATGGAGGCCTTCTATGCTATGGAAGCCACCTATAGAGGCTTCTATGCTATAGAAGTCTGCTAAGGAGGCCTTCTATTTCTGTTCAATACAAGGCTCCTCAAGAGGCCACCTATTCCATAGAAGCCTCCTTACGTAGCCTTATATTCTATAGAAGCTTCCTATGGAGGCCTTCTATTCTATAGAAGCTTCCTATGGATGACTTTTATTCTATTGAAGCCTACCTTATATACTCTTTATATACTATAGAAGCCTCCTATAGAGGCCTTCTGTTCATTAGAAGCCTCCTATGTAGGCCTTCTATTCTATAGAAACCTCCTATGAAAGTCTTCTATTCAATAGAATCCTCCATTGGAAGCCTGCTATTCTATATAAGCCTCATATGGAGGGCTTCTATTCCAAAGAAGCCTCCTATCGAGACCTTCTATTCTGTAGAATCGTTTTATGGAGGCCTTCTATTCTATAGAAGCTTCCTATGGATGACTTTTATTCTATTGAAGCCTACCTTATATACTCTTTATATACTATAGAAGCCTCCTATAGAGGCCTTCTGTTCATTAGAAGCCTCCTATGTAGGCCTTCTATTCTATAGAAACCTCCTATGAAAGTCTTCTATTCAATAGAATCCTCCATTGGAAGCCTGCTATTCTATATAAGCCTCATATGGAGGGCTTCTATTCCATATAAACCTCCTATGGAGACCTTTTATTCTATAGAAGCTTCCTATGGATGCCTCTATTCTATAGAAGCCTCCTATGGAGGCCTTCTATTCTATAGAAGCCCTCTATGGTGGCCTTTTATTCTATAGAAACCTCCATTGGAGGCCTTCAATATTATAGAAGACTCCTATGGACGGCTTCTTTTCAATAGAAGCCTCCTATAGAGGGCCTATTCCATAGAAACCTCCTATGGATACCTTCTATTCTATAGAAGCTTCCTATGGAGCTCTTCTATTCTATAGAGGCCTCCTACGGAGCTATTCTATTCTATAGAAGCCTCTTAGGGAGCCCTTCTATTCTATAGAAGTCTCCTAAGGAGCTTATATATTTACATAATCCTTTTACGGAGCTCTTCTATTCAATAGAAATCTCCTACGGAGCTCTTCAATTATATAAGAGTCTCCAACGGAGGTGTTTTATTCTATACAGGCCTCCAACGGAGCTCTTCTATTTTATAGGAGCTTCCTCGGCGCTCTTCTATTCTAAAGAAACCTCCTATGGAAGTCTTCTATTCTATAGAGGTTTTTATTCTATAGAATTCTTCTGCATAGTCCTTCTATTCTATGGAAGCCTTATAGGGTGATATTATATTCTATAGAAACCTCTTTAGGACCCCTCCTATAGAGAACTTCTATTTGTCAGGTTTTCCACAAAGATTTCGTTTTGGTGGTCTTTAAAGACTGTCTTTTGTTTGTCTATAAAGAATATTCTCAGATCATCCATAAAGACTCCTACAGGCAGTTTATAAAAATTTCTTTCTTGTCGCTTATCTCCTTCAGATCATCCATTACCTTGAAGTGATCGATCAACACTCCCTTGTGGTCTATTAAGGATACTTTGTGGTTGTCTATAATCACCCCCTTCATCTGGTCTATAAAGACTCCCTTGAGGTCATCCACAATCAAGACTCCCTTCTGGTCGTCCATAAATATTCATTAAGACTCGTCGTTATGTAGAAATTCTCCATTCTGGTCGTCTATAAAGACTTCTTTCAGGTAGTCCTTTAAGACTCCCTTCAAGTCGCCTTTTAAGACTTCTTTCAGGTCGCCTATAAAAACTCTTTTTAAGCCATCCACAAATACTTCCTTTAAGTCGTCAATAAAAACTGCCTCTAGAGGGTGACACGTGATTGTCTATAAAGGCTCCCTTCTGATTATCTATAAAGACTCCCTTCGGGTTATGTACAAAGACTCTATTCTGGTCGTCTATAAAGACTCTCTTCTGGTCGTTTAAAAGGGCTCTATTCTGTTAGTCTATAACGACTCTTTCGGGCCGTTTATTAATACTCCCTGGTCTTCTGGTCTTCTATAAAGATTCCTTTTGGTCGTCAATAAAGACTCACATCTGGTCGTCTATGCAGACTACCTTCTGTTCATCTATAAATACTCCCTTCTAGTCATCTTTAATGACTCCCTTCTGGTCGTCTACAAAGTTCCCCTTCATGTCGCCTATAAAGACTTCCATCAGATCATCAATCGTGCTAATCATCTGTAAAGCCTACCTTTAGGGTGCCCACAAAGACTTCCTGCAAGTCGCCTTCAAATACTCCCTTCAAATCGCCTATAGATGCTACTTTATGGACACTCCTTGTCCTTGCTGGAATTTTGTTCTGCCATGAATTATTGTGACTGGAATTACAATAATTCCTCCCAAAAAGAAAATGGGTATTGGTAAATTGTTGCCAAGTTCTAAAATATAACTCCCCTAGTGCACCGAAAACATCTGCTTCAATACAGTGGTTGTTGTTGTTGTTGAAAAACAAAAACTATATACCAGCAAATATAAATAAACAAAAGTGTATTTTGCTTGCGTACATCAATTCGAACTACATTGTCCACGTTGACCATTACAAATATTTGCCATGGGCTTACCTGCTTATCAAAAGCTAACAAATGAATGATTTTAATGTTTTCAAAATTACAGTTACGGTAAATATTTAATAATTTATATAAACTACTTGTTCAACTGCAGGGCAACTTATAGTGGCTATGAATGACTATGATTGGGTTTTGAAGTAAAGCAAACGTTGATGTTGTGTTGAACATTTTTCAAAACAACAAGGTTTCGTTCCGATAAACAAATAAATTGCTCAGTTCCAGAACCTGCAAGAAGCTACTATTTTTTACTACGATAACATTTTTTCCTTTGTGTTATCGGAAAAAATAGTGAAAATTAGTAGATTCTTGCAGTTCTGGAACAGACCAAATAGTCGACGTAGGAACATTTAACACTATGTCAAAGATAATAGACGACCACAAGGAGTCTTTATAGACTAGCAGGAGAGAGCGACTAGAAGAAAATATTTAAAGACGAACAGAAGTTAGTTTTTATAGACAAAAGAAGGGAGACCGAAAATAAGTATTTCTGTAATGATCCCCTTCTGGTCGTCTTTAAAGACTACTTTTCTGGTCGCCTATAAAAACTTCCTTTATATTACCTATAAAGTTTATTTTCTTGTTGTCTATAAAAACTCCCTCTGCTCGTCTATAAGGTCTTCCATCTGGTCGTTTATGAAGATTTCCTTTTGGTTGCCTATGCAGACACTTTCTGTTCGGTTATAAAGACCCCCTGTGTTCGTCCATAAAGTCCCCCTTCTATTGGTCTCTAAAGACTACCCTGTTCGTCTATAAATGCTTCCTTCTGATCGTCTATAAAAACTCTTTTCTGGTCGTGTATAAAAACTCCCTTCTGGTCGTCTATAGAGACTCCCTTCTACTTCGTCTATAAATATTACCTCCTAGACATGTTGAAAGACTCCTTCCGGTCGTCTATAAAGAATTCTTTCCGGTCGTCTATAAAAACTCTCTTCCGGGCGTCTATAAAGACTTCTTTCCGGTCGTCTATAAAGACTGTCTTCTGGTCGTCTAGAAAGACTCCCTTCCGGTCGTCTATAAAGACTACCTTCCGGTCGTCTATAAAGACTCCCTTCCGGCCATCTATAAAGACTCCCTTCCAGTCGTCTATAAAGACTACCTTCCGGTCGTCTATAAAGACTCCCTTCCGGCCTACTATAAAGACTCCCTTCCGGCCATCTATAAAGACTCTCTTCCAGTCGTCTATAAAGACTCCCTTCCAGTCGTCTATAAAGACTCCCTTCCGGTCGTCTATAAAGACTCCCTTCCAGTCGTCTATAAAGACTCCCTTCCAGTCGTCTATAAAGACTCCCTTCCGGTCGTCTATAAAGACTCCCTCCGGTCGTCTATAAAGACTTCCTTCCAGTCGTCTATAAAGATTCCCTTCCGGCCGTCTATAAAGACTCCCTTCAGGTCGTCTATAAAGACTCCCTTCCTGTCGTCTATAAAGACTCCCTTCCTGCCGTCTATAAAGACTCCGTTCCGGTCGTCTATAAAAACTCCGTTCCGGTCGTCTATAACGACTCCCTTCCGGTCGTCTATAAAGATTTCCTTCCGGTCGTCTATAAAGATTCCCTTCCGGCCGTCTATAAAGACTCCCTTCGGGTCGTCTATAAAGACTCCCTTCCGGTCGTCTATAAAGACTCCCTTTCTACCGTCTATAAAGACTCCCTTTCTACCGTCTATAAAGACTCCCTTCCGGTCGTCTATAAAGACTCCCTTCCGGCCTACTATAAAGACTCCCTTCCGGCCATCTATAAAGACTCCCTTCCAGTCGTCTATAAAGACTCCCTTCCGGTCGTCTATAAAGACTCCCTTCCAGTCGTCTATAAAGACTCCCTTCCAGTCGTCTATAAAGACTCCCTTCCGGTCGTCTATAAAGACTCCCTTCCGGTCGTATATAAAGACTCCCTTCCGGCCGTCTATAAAGACTCCCTTCCTGCCGTCTATAAAGACTCGCTTCCTGCCGTCTATAAAGACTCCCTTCCTGCCGTCTATAAAGACTCCCTTCCGGTCGTCTATAAAGACTCCCTTCCGGTCGTCTATAAAGACTCCCTTCCGGTCGTCTATAAAGACTCCCTTCCAGTCGTCTATAAGGACTCCCTTCCGGTCGTCTATAAAGACTCCCTTCCGGCCATCTATAAAGACTCCCTTCCAGTCGTCTATAAAGACTACCTTCCGGTCGTCTATAAAGACTCCCTTCTGTTCGACTTAAAAGACTCCCTTCTGTTCGTCTTAAAAGACTCTCATGTTTTCGTCTTTCAAGACTAGTTTTTGTCGCCTATAAAGACTATAAAGATTCCCTCCTGCAAGTGTAGAAAGACTCCCTGGTGGTCTATAAAAGCTCCTTTCTAGTCGTCTATAAAGACCGCCTTCTTGTCGTCTATTGAGACTCCATTCTGTTCGTCTTAAAAGACTTTTAAAATTCCCTCCTAGAAGTGTAGGAAGACTCCCTTCTGGTAGTCTATAAAGACTCACAATGAGTTTCAATCGACCTCAAATAACCTTAAAAATATTTACAATTCACAACGTTGTTAAATTTTCTGAAGCATCTAAGCTATCAATGTTGCTTCTAAGGCTACCATATGGTCGCCTATACAGATTCTCTTCTGGTTGGATATAAAACCTCACTCCTGGTCATTTGTAAACATCCCCTTGTGGTCTCTACAAAGACTTCCTTCTAGTCCTCAACATGGACTCTCTTCTGGTCATCTATAAAGACGATCATTATTTGCAGTGCTATCAAGCCTGTGCACTTCAAGTTCAATATTGTCGTCATGAGGAAATTTCTATATAGTTTGTTGTTGTTGTTAGTTTGAAAATTGTTCAACACAACATCAACGTTTGCTTTACTTCAAAACCCAATCATAGTCATTCATAGCCACTATAAGTTGCCCTGCAGTTGAACAAGTAGTTTATATAAATTATTAAATATTTACCGTAACTGTAATTTTGAAAACATTAAAATCACTCATTTGTTAGCTCTTGATCAGCAGGTAAGCCCATGGCAAATATTTGTAATGGTCAACGTGGACAATGTAGTTCGAATTGATGTACGCGAGCAGAATACACTTTTGTTTATTTACAGTTGCTGATATATAGTTTTTGTTTTTCAACAGCAACAACAACCACTGAATTGAAGCAGATGTTTTCGATGCACTAGGGAGGTTATATTCTAGAACTTGGCAACTATTCACCAATACCCATTTTCTTTTTGGGAGGAATTATTGTAATTCCAGTCACAATGATTCATCGCAGAACAAAATTCCAGCAAGGACGAGGGGTGTCCATAAAGTAGCATCTATAGGCGATTTGAAGCGAGTGTTTGAGGGAGACTTGCAGGGAGTTTTTGTGGGCACCGTAAAGGGAGGCTCAACAGATGATTAGCAGGATTGTTTGTGGATGATCTGATGGAGGTCTTTAAAGGCGACAAGAAGGGGAACTTTATAGACGACCAGAAGGGAGTCAAAGATGACTAGAAGGGGGTATTTATAGATGAACAGAAGGTAGTCTGCATAGACGACCAGAAGTGAGTCTTTATAGACGACCAGAAGGAATCTTTGTAGAAGACCAGAAGACCAGGGAGTATTAATATACGGCCAGAAAGGGTCGTTATAGACTACCAGAATAGAGTCCTTTTAAACGAACAGAAGAGAGTATTTTTAGACGACCAGAATGGAGTCTTTGCACATAACCAGAAGAGAGTCGTTACAGATAATCGGAAGGGAGCCTTTATAGACAACAACATGTTACCCTCTAGAGGCAGTTTTTATTGACGACTTAAAGGAAGTTTTTGTGGATGACTTAAAACAAATTTTATAGACGACCTGAAAGAGGTCTAATAAGGCGACCTGAAGGTAATCTTAAAGGACTACCTTAAAGGAGTCTTTATAGACGACCAGAATGGAGAATTTCTATATAACAACAAGTGAGTCTTAATCATATTTATGGACGACCAGAAGGAAGTCTTGATTGTGGATGACCTCAAGGGAGTCTTTATAGACCAGATGAGGGAATGATTATAGACAACCACAAAAGAGCCTTGATAGACCAAAAGGGAGTCTTGATCGATCACTTCAAGGTAAAGGATGATCTGAAGGAGATAAGCGACAAGAAAAGTATTTTTATAAACAGCATATAAGAGTCTTTATGGATGATCTGAGAATATCCTTTATAGACAAACAGAAGACAACCTTTAAAGACCACCTAAACGGAATCCTTGTGGGCGACCTGACAAATAGAAGTTCTCTATAGGAGGCGTCCGTAGGAGGTTTCTATAGAATAGAAGACCTCCGTAGGAGGTTTCTATAGAATAGAAGACCTCCGTAGGAGGTTTCTATAGAATAGAAGACCTCCGTAGGAGGTTTCTATAGAATAGAAGACCTCCGTAGGAGGTTTCTATAGAATAGAAGACCTCCGTAGGAGGTTTCTATAGAATAGAAGACCTCCGTAGGAGGTTTCTATAGAATAGAAGACCTCCGTAGGAGGTTTCTATAGAATAGAAGACCTCCGTAGGAGGTTTCTATAGAATAGAAGACCTCCGTAGGAGGTTTCTATAGAATAGAAGACCTCCGTAGGAGGTTTCTATAGAATAGAAGACCTCCGTAGGAGGTTTCTATAGAATAGAAGATCTCCTCCGTAGAAGGTTTCTATAGAACAGAAGGCCTGCTCCGTAGAAGGTTTCTATAGAATTGAAGACCTCCATAGGAGGTTTCTATAGAATAGAAGACCTCCTCCGTAGGAGGTTTCCATAGAATAGAAGACCTCCTCCGTAGGAGGTTTCTATAGAATAGAAGACCTCCTCCGTAGGAGGTTTCTATAGAATAGAAGACCTCCTCCGTAGGAGGTTTCTATAGAATAGAAGACCTCCTCCGTAGGAGGTTTCTATAGAATAGAAGACCTCCTCCGTAGGAGGTTTCTATAGAATAGAAGACCTCCTCCGTAGGAGGTTTCTATAGAATAGAAGACCTCCTCCGTAGGAGGTTTCTATAGAATAGAAGACCTCCTCCGTAGGAGGTTTCTATAGAATAGAAGACCTCCTCCGTAGGAGGTTTCTATAGAATAGAAGACTTCCGTAGGAGGTTTCTATAGAATAGAAGACCTCCGTAGGAGGTTTCTATAGAATAGAAGACCTCCGTAGGAGGTTTCTATAGAATAGAAGACCTCCGTAGGAGGTTTCTATAGAATAGAAGACCTCCGTAGGAGGTTTCTATAGAATAGAAGACCTCCGTAGGAGGTTTCTATAGAATAGAAGACCTCCGTAGGAGGTTTCTATAGAATAGAAGACCTCTACAGTATGATAGGCCTCCAAAGTTGGCTTCTACAATACAGAGGTCTTCTATAGTATGGAAGGCCTCCATAGGGGGCTTCTCTAATTTAGAGGACTTCCTTATGTGGCTTCTGTAGTATAATAGGCCTCCATAGAAGGCTTCTGTTATATAGAAGACCTGCATAGGAAGTTTTTTTAGTATAGAAAGGCTTTTATTATATAGGAGACCTCAGTAGGCGACAAACAGAAATAAAACTATTTGCATTATTTTTCTAGGTAGCTATACAAATTAACGATTATTTATTTATGATAGATATACATTTTAAGTTCGGTGTGGTTCGTAACAAAGGAAGTTTAGATTAGACGCAAAACATAGCCGACATAAGCCTTGGCAACAAAATCTCCACTATCTACCAGTTGTCTGTAAAAATGTAAAGAAAATATTGACAACATCCACACAAAAGAAAAAATGACAACTCACCCTGGTTCGAGACCCGATTGTAGAGAACTAACAGAAACTTCAACTTGTTGTCCAACCTTTTGGGCATATTGGCTTAAGTCCAAGGGTACATCAACGTCACCAATGTTCAAGACAACCAAAAAGGAGTCACCATTATAGCCATATGGAGGAGTTCTGTAAGTAAGCATGTGGTGAAAGGTTCAGAAGAAATATTCTCTCCTCCCTACCTCTCATATACCAAGACATTATCCACCACAACGGGATCAACACTATGACCACTAAAGGCAGGTTCCTCACGACGCAGTTTATTTACTCTCAAAAAGATTTTCAAATGACTGTTATCGGCAGCCAGCTGGGCCTTGACATTGTTGTTTTCATAGCCATCACCAACTGGTAGCCATGTCTTGGCGGCACTACTGAAGCCAGCATTGGCTGAGGAATCCCAACGGAATGGTGCACGTACAGGATCACGAGTATAGCTCTGATAGGTTTCTGGATCGGAATTACAAGCCTGGAGATCAACAGAATCCTCCCAGGAGAATTCAACATCCTCTGCACCATATTCGTCACCCTAAAGGAGAGAGGTTTAATGACGGAAAATTATTTAGAAGTATTTTTTATATTTCTCTATTCACATTATATGTCACCGCAATACCGGGCAATGTCTGCACGAAAATATTCAACAAATCCGTGCGTTGAGGTCCAAACCTCGAGGCCACACGACGATTATCATGATTACCCAACACCCAATTTGCATAGACATCATCGGGTATGTTATCCAACCAATGCTTGACATAATAACGATAATCCTCAGCTGTGCTGTCCTTGTTCAAATTGGTCATCATTTCAAAATTGAATGGGACATGGGAACCATTTCTTTGGCCATCACCATACATTTTCATGATATTCTCAAAACTGGTATAGGCTTCGGTCAGCAAAATCTTAGTTGTGGAATTATGTTCCAACTTCCAGGTATCAATCAACTGACGCCATTGAAAGAGCATGTCAAGACATTCGGGTACCAATTTGGTATGAAGATGTTGCAAATAACAATAATCATTGGGATCTGGACAGGAAGAGGTATCAGCAACCACTGGCTCATCGGGATAGGTACCCGTCTCAGGATCAATTTCACTTTCAAACAGAAAATTCACAGCATCAACACGAAAACCATCGATACCATGGTCCATCCAGAAATTCAAAACACCTTTCATGGCTGCCACGACATTGGGGTTGCGATAATTCAAATCGGGTTGTGTCACGCCGAAATTATGAAGGTAATATTGTTGGCGTTGGTCATTCCATTCCCAGGCAGAATATTTGAATTGTGACAACCAATTGCTGGGTGGTTCACGTTCGCCAGTTTCAGCATTAATTTTACCATCATGCCAAATGTAAAAGTCGCGATAGTACGAATCATTGGCCACCGACTTTTGGAACCATTCATGTTCATCACTGGTGTGATTGGGTACAAAATCCAAAATCAATTTCAAACCCACGCTATGGGCCTTCTCAATCAAACGCAACAAATCATCCAAGGAGCCGTATTCAGCATGGACTTGATAGTAATCGGAAATGTCATAGCCAAAATCAGTCATGGGCGACTTCATGATGGGCGATAGCCAAACACCATCCATACCCAAATCCCGCAGGTACTCAATTTTTTGGGCCACACCTAGGGGTAGGAAAAACGAAAACATTTAATTGATTTTATTTGCCTTAATTAAAGCCATTTTTCTTCTTACCATTCAAATCACCCACACCATCTCCATTGCTATCCTTAAAGGATCGTGGATAAATCTGATAGAAGTTTCCATTTTCCCACCAATCCCGAGCCGAAACACTTAGGGATAACCCCACCACAAACAATGTTATAAATTTAAACATTTGTTACAGTTCGTTTTCTCCAAGAGGTAATTGACACTGCTTGTCATTTGGGATGATCTGCTGGCTCTTTATATCCCCCAGATAAGCTACTGGCTCCAATGATCTGTCGCTCGAAACATCTGTTTCAATATTATGATAATCAACTGGCTTAGAACAATATTTACATAATTGATTTTCCATTTGCTTGCTTTACGATTTCAAAGAAAGTTTTCTTGGAAAAAATATTGAAAGAATTTTCTATATTGACGAAAATGTATTGTAATAGGTTAAGGGAAGAATTAGTGAAGGTTGTTTGAGATTCAGACGACCAGAAGGACGACTAAAAGGGAGTTCTTAATGTCAAACAGAATGAAGTTTTTATAAACGACTAAAGAAGAGTCTTTATAAACGATCAGAAGGAAAGTCTACATAACCTATGCAGGGATTCTTAATAGACGACCTGAAGGGAGGACTTAAAGACGACCAAAAGGAAGACGATCAGAAGGAAATCTTTATAAACAATCAGAAGGAAGTCTTTTATACGACCAAAATGGCGACAACATAAACGATACGAAGATGACCCCAAAGGAGACTTTATAGACGACCAACAGAAATTCTTTTTAGACCACAAAAAAAAAAAAAATCTTTTTAGACGACAAGAATTTGGCCTTTATAGAAGCCCAGAATAAAGTCTCTCAAGACAAACACAGGGGAGTTTCTACAGACGACCAGAAAAGAAGTCTTTTGTAGACGGTCACAAGGGAGTCTATGGACGACCAGAAGGGAGTTTTTATAGATGACCAGAAAAGAGTCTTTATTCACAAGGGGAAGGGAGTCTTTAAAGGCGAACACAAGGTAGTCTTTATAGACGAAGAGAAGGGAGTCTTTATGGAAGGCCTCCATTGGAGGCTTCTATAGAATAGAAGGCCTCCATAGGAGGCTTCTACAGAACAGAAGGCATCCTTCTATAGAACAGAAGACCTAAAGAGGCTTTTATAGAATAGAAGGCCTCCTTAGGAGGCTTCTATAGAATAGAAGGACTCCTTAGGAGGCTACTATAGAATATAAGGCCTCCTTAGGAGGCTACTATAGAATATAAGGCCTCCATAGGAGGCTTCTATAGAATAAAATGTCTCCATAAGAGGCTTCTATAGAATAGAATGCCTCCTTAGGAGGCTTCTATAGAATAGAAGGCCTACTTAGGAGGCTTCTATAGAAAAGAAGGCCTCCTTAGGAGGCTTCTATAGTATAGAAGGCCTCCTTAGGAGGCTTCTATAGAATAGAAGGCCACCTTAGGATGCTTCTATAGAATAGAAGGCATCCATAGGAGGCTTCTATAGAATAGAAGGCCTCTTTAGGAGGCTTCTATAGAATAGAAGGCCTCCCTAGGAGGCTTCTATAGAATAGAAGGCCACCTTAGGAGGCTTCTGTAGAATAGAAGGTTTCCTTAGGAGGCTTCTATAGAATAGAAGGCCTCCTTAGGAGGATTCTATAGAATATAAGGCCTCCATAGGAGGCTTTTATAGAATATAAGGCCTCCATAGGAGTCTTCTATAATATAGAAGGCCTATAATGGAGGCTTCTATTGAATAGAAGACTTCCATAGGACGTTTCTATAGAATATTTGGTCTCAACAGGAGGCTTGTATAGAATAGAAGGCCTCCATAGAAGGCTTCTAATGAACAGAAGGTCTCCATAGGAGGCTTCTATAGTATATAAGGGAAGCTTCTATAGAATAGAAGGCCTCCATAGGAAGCTTCTATAGAATAAAAGTTCTCCATAGGAAGTTTTTATGGAATAGGCCCTCTATAGGAGGTTTCTATTGAATAGAAGGCCTTCATAAAACGATTCCACAGAATAGAAGGTATCGATGGAATAGAATCCCTCTATATGAGGCTTTTATGGAATATAAGGCTTCCATAGGAAGTTGCAGAAGGCTTATCCGAACGTGCAGAACGCTTATCCGAATGTCAATTTGGCGTTAGAAAATGGTGATCTACGATTGATGCAACAAAAATGGTAATCGACATCGCAAAGGCAGCAATTCATGGCCAAAGCTGGAAAAAAGGGACGAAAGAATATTGCATTCAACTCAGCTAATTGGGAGAATATTTTAAAGGCTCTGCGACGGTTAAATGTCCCGGCATATCTTGTTGCCATAATCAAGGACTACTTCCGCAACAGTATCCTGATATATGAAACTGACGAAGGTACAAAGGAATACCAAATAACAGGAGGAGTACCACAAGGATCCGTTCTTGGACCGCTTCTATGGAACGAGATGTATGATGGCATTTTACGGTTAAAACTTCAACAGAAAGCTAATATCATTGGGTTTGCGGATGATATCGCGCTGGTTATTGTTGCAAAAACAACCGAAGAAGCAAGAACAGTAACAGAGGCCAGCATACAGTTGGTCAGATCATGGCTGTTCTCTCAAGGCCTGGCATTAGCCGATCAAAAAACGGAAGCAGTCTTAATTACAAGTCGTATGGTGGTGGAAAGAATAAATATTCAAATTGGAGAATGCACAATAACAACAGAGGAAAGTCTGAAATACCTCGGCGTTATCATAGACAATCGCCTGTCTTTTAAAGATCATTTAGACTACATAAAGGCAAAAGCCGGAAACGCTTGTAAAGCTCTGTGCCGTATTATGCCAAACACAAGGGGACCAAGATACTTAAGTAGAAAAATTCTTGCAGGAGTTGTCAAAAATATAATTCTCTACGCAGCACCAATATGGGCACAATCCATGATGTACGCCACGTACTATGCAAAGATTGGCTCGGTATATAGACTCACAGCACTACGTGAATGCTGTGTGTGTGTGGTGTCTGTGTGTGGACATATTCACTAATACGGAATGTGGACAGTTGGTTAAACAGGCGGCATGGTTATCTAAATTTTTATCTAACCCAATTTCTTTCCGGACACGGATGCTTCAGGTCCTATTTATATCGTTTTGGCCTGGACGGCTCCTCTAATTGTCCATGCTGTGTGGAGCAAGTAGAAGACCCTTATCATGTTTTCTTTTTGTGTCCGCGGTTTATTGTAGCGAGGGCAAACTTAGAGCAGCAAGTTACCAGTGAAGTACATGTTGAAAATATAATTGAAATAATGATGGTGCCTCTTGACAATTGGGAATATGTCTCTGAAAACGTGAAGACAATCATATTGGAACTACGCCGACAAGATGAGATTCGAAGTCAAATAATACATAGCAGCGTTCTTTAGTACATTCCCCCCTGCGACGAAATGCTTATACGGCGGTACCGCAGGGACAGAAGATCAGAGCAAATGGGTTATTTTAGCGTGCTAAAGTCTCGCACAACTGGCGAAATCAGGTAGCCAGAGTCTTTCGAAGATTTTTTCCCCGCCAAAAAAAGGAGGCTTCTATAGAATAGAAGGCCTCCATAGGAAGCTTCTATAGAATAGAATCGAAGGAGGCTTCTATACAATAGAAGGCCTCCATAGGAGGTTTCTATAGAATAGAAGGCCTCCTTATGAGGCTTCTATTGTATAGAAGATCTCCGTAGAAGGCTTCTATTGTATAGAAGACCCCCGTAGGAGGCTTCTATTGTATAGAATATTATGTCTCCCTAATGAATAGAAGGCCTCCATTGGAGGCTTTTAATGAACAGAAGGCCTTCATAGGAGGTCTTCACGGGAGGATTCTATACAATAGAAGGCCTCATAGGAGGCTTCCACAGAATAAAAGGCCTCCATAGGAGGCTTCCATAGAATAGAAGGCCTCCATAGGAGGCTTCTACAGAACAGAAGGCCTCCTTCTATAGAACAGAAGGCCTTCTTAAGAGACTTCTGTAGAATAGAAGGCCTCCTTAGGAGGCTTCTATAGAATAGAAGGCCCCCATAGGATGCTTCTATAGAAAAAAATGTCTCCATAAGAGGCTTCTATAAAATAGAAGGCCTCTTAGGAGGCTTCTATTGAATAGAAGACTTCCGTAGGAGGTTTCTATAGAACAGAAGGCTTCAATAGGAGGCTTCTATAGAATAAAAGGCCCCCATAGAGGGCTTCTGCAAAATAAGAGGACTCCATAGAAGGCTTCTATAGAATAAACGACCTCCATACTATGTTTCTATGGAATAGAATATTATGTCTCCATATGATGGACATATAATGAACAGAAGGCCTCCATAGGAGGCATCTATGGAATAGAATTCCTCCATAGGAGGCTTCTATTGAATAGGAGGCTTCTATAGAATGGAAGGCCTCCCTAGGAGGTTTCTATGGAATAGGCCCTCTATAGGAGGCTTCTAGTGAATAGGAGGCTTCTATAGAACAGAGACCTCCATAAAACGATTCTTCAAATAGAAGGTATCGATAGGAGACTTCTATGAAATAAAAGCCCGCCATAGGAGGCTTCTATGGAATAGAATCCTTCCATATGAGTAGACAGCGGAATCCTATGCAAATGCATATATGGTTAGGATGGTCGTAGAGAAAATCTGATTAGACAGAAACTCGTTTTATTACAAAATAAAACGAATTAGGCCCAGAAATTTTTGCATATTTTGCATATTCTGCATATCGTGCATATTTTGACATATTTGTACATATCTGCATAAAATGAGCATATGCAAAATCATATGCAAAAATATATTCAAGGATTTGTGGTCTAAATATCCCACCAATATCGCAGAAATTTGATATTAAGTCTTCGTCAGGGGTATGCAATTTTACAACTGAAATCTGTCCGCATAGGTCCACGTCTTCATATAGCCCCCCATAGAACGGTACCTACCGATATACGGTATTTTGAAAGTTGTAGCCTCAATATCCCACCGAAATGACTGAAAATTGGTATTTAGTCTTGGTTGGGGGTATAAAACACTCCACCTGAAGTTTATCGGCAGTTTGTGGCCTCAATATCCCACCGAAATGACTGAAATTTGGTATGTAGTTTTCGTTGGGGGTATAAAACTGCCCAACTGAAATTTCTCGGTATAGGTTCACGTCTTCATATAGCCCCCATAGAACGGTACCTCCGGATCTCTGGTATTTTGAAGGTTGTGGCCTCAATATCCCTCCGAAATGGCTGAAATTTGGTGCTAAGTCTTCCTTGGGGGTATAAAACTCTCCACCTGAAATTTCTCGATATAGGTCCACGTCTTCATATAGCCGCATAGAATGGGACCTCCCGATTTTCGGTATTTTGAAGGATGTGGCCTCAATATTACAGCGAAATGACTGAAATTTGGCATTTTGTCTTCACTGTGGGTACAAAACTTTCCACATGAAATTTGTCGGTATAGGTCCACGTCTTCATATAGCCCCCTATATAATGGTACCTCCGGATTTCTGGTATTTTTAAGGTTGTGCTCTCAATATCCCTCTGAAATGGCTGAAATTTGGTATTAAGTCATCGGTGGGGGTATAAAATACTCCACCTGAAATTTGTCTGCATAGGTCCACGTCTTCATATAGCCCCCATAGAACGGTACCTCCCGATTTTCGGTTTTTTGAAGGTTGTGACCTCAATATCCCTCCGAAATGGCTGAAATTTGGTATTAAGGATTCCTTGGGGGTAAAAAACGTTCCACCTAAAATTTGTCGGTTTAGGTTCATGCCTTCATATAGCCCCCATAAAGCGATACCTACCGATTTTCGGTATTTTGAAAGTTGTGGCTGTGGTTTTACATTTCTCTATTTTATTGTATTGTCTGAAGAGAATTTTAAACAGAAAAATTGTACACACAAACATTTTTGTACCTATTATTGAAATATTTGTTGCATAAGAAAATATGTAAAATGCATAAATTTTGCATATGCAAAAATTTATGCATTTTGCATAATTTTGAATATGTCATATGTTTCGATTGAAATGTAATCAGAAGCCAAAAATATGCCTAGTCTCAAAATTTGACATGAATCGGACCAAAAATAGGGGTTGCATAAAATTCCGCTGTCTACATATGAGGCTTATGTAGAATAGAAGGCTTCCAATGGAGGCTTCTATAGAATAGAAAACCTCCGTAGGAGGCTTCTATTGTACAGAAGACCTCGGTATTTATTTATTTTATTTTATTTATTTATTTTTATTTCAAAAAAAATTTTGTTAAGAGACTTCTATTGTATAGAAGACCTCCTTATGAGGCTTTTATTGTAAAGAAGACCTCCGTTGGAGGCTTCTATTGTACAGAAGACCTCCGTAGGAGGCTTCTATTGTATAAAAGACCTCCGTAGGAGGCTTCTATTGTATAGAAGACCACCGTAGGAGGCTTCTATTGTATAGAAGACCTCCGTAGGAGGCTTCTATTGTATAGAAGACCTCCGTAGGAGGCTTCTATTGTATAGAAGACCCCCGTAGGAGGCTTCTATTGTATAGAAGACCTCCGTAGGAGGCTTCTATTGTATAGAAGACCTCCGTAGGAGGCTTCTATTGTATAGAAGACCTCCGTAGGAGGCTTCTATTGTATAGAAGACCTCCGTAGGAGGCTTCTATTGTATAGAAGACCTCCGTAGGAGGCTTCTATTGTATAGAAGACCTCCGTAGGAGGCTTCTATTGTATAGAAGACCTCCGTAGGAGGCTTCTATTGTATAGAAGACCTCCGTAGGAGGCTTCTATTGTATAGAAGACCTCCGTAGGAGGCTTCTATTGTATAGAAGACCTCCGTAGGAGGCTTCTATTGTATAGAAGACCTCCGTAGGAGGCTTCTATTGTATAGAAGACCTCCGTAGGAGGCTTCTATTGTATAGAAGACCTCCGTAGGAGGCTTCTATTGTATAGAAGACCTCCGTAGGAGGCTTCTATTGTATAGAAGACCTCCGTAGGAGGGTTCTATTGTTTAGAAGACCACCGTAGGAGGCTTCTATTGTATAGAAGTCCTCCGTAGGAGGCTTCTATTGTATAGAAGACCTCCGTAGAAATAAAATTTCTTGTATTATTTTTCAACGCAGCTATAGAAATTACTGATTATTTATTTATAAGAGATATAATATTTAAGTTCGGTTTGGTTCGTAACAAAGGAAGTTTAGATTAGACGCAAAACATAGCCAACATTGGCCTTGGCAGCAAAATCTCCACTATCCACCACTTGTCTGTTAATATGTAAAGAAGATATTGAACATATCCACATAAAAGAAAAAATGACAACTCACCCTGGTTCATGACCCGATTGTAGCGAACTAACTGAAACTTCAACTTGTTGGCCAACTTTTTGGGCATATTGACTTAAGTCCAAGGGTACATCAACGTCACCAATGTTCAAGACAACCAAAAAGGAGTCACCAGTAGTGCCATATGGGGGATTTCTGTAAGCAAACATACAAATGATATCAAATTAAATTTCCAGAAGAAACATTCTCTCTTCCCTACCTCTCATATACCAAGACATTATCCACCACAACGGGATCAACACTATGGCCACTAAAGGCAGGTTCCTCACGACGCAGTTTATTTACTCTCAAAAAGATTTTCAAATGACTGTTATCGGCAGCCAGCTGGGCCTCGACATTGTTGTTTTCATAGCCATCACCAACTGGTAGCCAGGTCTTGGCGGCACTACTGAAGCCGGCATTGGCTGAGGAATCCCAACGGAATGGTGCACGTACAGGATCACGAGTATAGCGCTGATAGGTCTCTGGATCGGCATTGCAGGCCTGGGGATCAACTGAATCCTCCCAGGAGAATTCAACGTCCTCGGCGCCATATTCATCACCCTGATATGGAAGATTATAGAGGATTAATTAAATGTAATATGTGATTTTTTTCTTTTCCTCTACTCACATTATATGTCACCGAAATACCGGGCAATGTCTGCAGGAAAATATTCAACAAATCCTTGCGTTGAGGTCCAAACCTGGAGGCCACACGACGATTATCATGATTACCCAATACCCAATTGGCATAGACGTCATCGGGCATGTTATCCACCCAATGCTTGACATAATAACGATAATCCTCAGCTGTGCTGTCCTTGTTCAAATTGGTCATCATTTCAAAATTGAATGGGACATGGGAACCATTTCTTTGGCCATCACCATACATTTTCATGATATTCTCAAAACTGGTATAGGCTTCGGTCAGCAAAATCTTAGTTGTGGAATTATGTTCCAACTTCCAGGTATCAATCAACTGACGCCATTGAAAGAGCATGTCAAGACATTCGGGTACCAATTTGGTATGAAGATGTTGCAAATAACAATAATCATTGGGATCTGGACAGGAAGAGGTATCAGCAACCACTGGCTCATCGGGATAGGTACCCGTCTCAGGATCAATTTCACTTTCAAACAGAAAATTCACAGCATCAACACGAAAACCATCGATACCATGGTCCATCCAGAAGGTTGTTTCAGACGACCAGAAGGACGACTAAAAGGGAGTTCTTAATGTCAAACAGAATGAAGTTTTTATAAACGACTAAAGAAGAGTCTTTATAAACGATCAGAAGGAAAGTCTACATAACCTATGCAGGGATTCTTAATAGACGACCTGAAGGGAGGACTTAAAGACGACCAAAAGGAAGACGATCAGAAGGAAATCTTTATAAACAATCAGAAGGAAGTCTTTTATACGACCAAAATGGCGACAACATAAACGATACGAAGATGACCCCAAAGGAGACTTTATAGACGACCAACAGAAATTCTTTTTAGACCACAAAAAAAAAAAAAATCTTTTTAGACGACAAGAATTTGGCCTTTATAGAAGCCCAGAATAAAGTCTCTCAAGACAAACACAGGGGAGTTTCTACAGACGACCAGAAAAGAAGTCTTTTGTAGACGGTCACAAGGGAGTCTATGGACGACCAGAAGGGAGTTTTTATAGATGACCAGAAAAGAGTCTTTATTCACAAGGGGAAGGGAGTCTTTAAAGGCGAACACAAGGTAGTCTTTATAGACGAAGAGAAGGGAGTCTTTATGGAAGGCCTCCATTGGAGGCTTCTATAGAATAGAAGGCCTCCATAGGAGGCTTCTACAGAACAGAAGGCATCCTTCTATAGAACAGAAGACCTAAAGAGGCTTTTATAGAATAGAAGGCCTCCTTAGGAGGCTTCTATAGAATAGAAGGACTCCTTAGGAGGCTACTATAGAATATAAGGCCTCCTTAGGAGGCTACTATAGAATAAAATGTCTCCATAAGAGGCTTCTATAGAATAGAATGCCTCCTTAGGAGGCTTCTATAGAATAGAAGGCCTACTTAGGAGGCTTCTATAGAAAAGAAGGCCTCCTTAGGAGGCTTCTATAGAATAGAAGGCCTCCTTAGGAGGCTTCTATAGAATAGAAGGCCACCTTAGGATGCTTCTATAGAATAGAAGGCATCCATAGGAGGCTTCTATAGAATAGAAGGCCTCTTTAGGAGGCTTCTATAGAATAGAAGGCCTCCCTAGGAGGCTTCTATAGAATAGAAGGCCACCTTAGGAGGCTTCTGTAGAATAGAAGGTTTCCTTAGGAGGCTTCTATAGAATAGAAGGCCTCCTTAGGAGGATTCTATAGAATATAAGGCCTCCATAGGAGGCTTTTATAGAATATAAGGCCTCCATAGGAGTCTTCTATAATATAGAAGGCCTATAATGGAGGCTTCTATTGAATAGAAGACTTCCATAGGACGTTTCTATAGAATATTTGGTCTCAACAGGAGGCTTGTATAGAATAGAAGGCCTCCATAGAAGGCTTCTAATGAACAGAAGGTCTCCATAGGAGGCTTCTATAGTATATAAGGGAAGCTTCTATAGAATAGAAGGCCTCCATAGGAAGCTTCTATAGAATAAAAGTTCTCCATAGGAAGTTTTTATGGAATAGGCCCTCTATAGGAGGTTTCTATTGAATAGAAGGCCTTCATAAAACGATTCCACAGAATAGAAGGTATCGATGGAATAGAATCCCTCTATATGAGGCTTTTATGGAATATAAGGCTTCCATAGGAAGTTGCAGAAGGCTTATCCGAACGTGCAGAACGCTTATCCGAATGTCAATTTGGCGTTAGAAAATGGTGATCTACGATTGATGCAACAAAAATGGTAATCGACATCGCAAAGGCAGCAATTCATGGCCAAAGCTGGAAAAAAGGGACGAAAGAATATTGCATTCAACTCAGCTAATTGGGAGAATATTTTAAAGGCTCTGCGACGGTTAAATGTCCCGGCATATCTTGTTGCCATAATCAAGGACTACTTCCGCAACAGTATCCTGATATATGAAACTGACGAAGGTACAAAGGAATACCAAATAACAGGAGGAGTACCACAAGGATCCGTTCTTGGACCGCTTCTATGGAACGAGATGTATGATGGCATTTTACGGTTAAAACTTCAACAGAAAGCTAATATCATTGGGTTTGCGGATGATATCGCGCTGGTTATTGTTGCAAAAACAACCGAAGAAGCAAGAACAGTAACAGAGGCCAGCATACAGTTGGTCAGATCATGGCTGTTCTCTCAAGGCCTGGCATTAGCCGATCAAAAAACGGAAGCAGTCTTAATTACAAGTCGTATGGTGGTGGAAAGAATAAATATTCAAATTGGAGAATGCACAATAACAACAGTGGAAAGTCTGAAATACCTCGGCGTTATCATAGACAATCGCCTGTCTTTTAAAGATCATTTAGACTACATAAAGGCAAAAGCCGGAAACGCTTGTAAAGCTCTGTGCCGTATTATGCCAAACACAAGGGGACCAAGATACTTAAGTAGAAAAATTCTTGCAGGAGTTGTCAAAAATATAATTCTCTACGCAGCACCAATATGGGCACAATCCATGATGTACGCCACGTACTATGCAAAGATTGGCTCGGTATATAGACTCACAGCACTACGTGAATGCTGTGTGTGTGTGGTGTCTGTGTGTGGACATATTCACTAATACGGAATGTGGACAGTTGGTTAAACAGGCGGCATGGTTATCTAAATTTTTATCTAACCCAATTTCTTTCCGGACATGGATGCTTCAGGTCCTATTTATATCGTTTTGGCCTGGACGGCTCCTCTAATTGTCCATGCTGTGTGGAGCAAGTAGAAGACCCTTATCATGTTTTCTTTTTGTGTCCGCGGTTTATTGTAGCGAGGGCAAACTTAGAGCAGCAAGTTACCAGTGAAGTACATGTTGAAAATATAATTGAAATAATGATGGTGCCTCTTGACAATTGGGAATATGTCTCTGAAAACGTGAAGACAATCATATTGGAACTACGCCGACAAGATGAGATTCGAAGTCAAATAATACATAGCAGCGTTCTTTAGTACATTCCCCCCTGCGACGAAATGCTTATACGGCGGTACCGCAGGGACAGAAGATCAGAGCAAATGGGTTATTTTAGCGTGCTAAAGTCTCGCACACCTGGCGAAATCAGGTAGCCAGAGTCTTTCGAAGATTTTTTCCCCGCCAAAAAAAGGAGGCTTCTATAGAATAGAAGGCCTCCATAGGAAGCTTCTATAGAATAGAATCGAAGGAGGCTTCTATACAATAGAAGGCCTCCATAGGAGGTTTCTATAGAATAGAAGGCCTCCTTATGAGGCTTCTATTGTATAGAAGATCTCCGTAGAAGGCTTCTATTGTATAGAAGACCCCCGTAGGAGGCTTCTATTGTATAGAATATTATGTCTCCCTAATGAATAGAAGGCCTCCATTGGAGGCTTTTAATGAACAGAAGGCCTTCATAGGAGGTCTTCACGGGAGGATTCTATACAATAGAAGGCCTCATAGGAGGCTTCCACAGAATAAAAGGCCTCCATAGGAGGCTTCCATAGAATAGAAGGCCTCCATAGGAGGCTTCTACAGAACAGAAGGCCTCCTTCTATAGAACAGAAGGCCTTCTTAAGAGACTTCTGTAGAATAGAAGGCCTCCTTAGGAGGCTTCTATAGAATAGAAGGCCCCCATAGGATGCTTCTATAGAAAAAAATGTCTCCATAAGAGGCTTCTATAAAATAGAAGGCCTCTTAGGAGGCTTCTATTGAATAGAAGACTTCCGTAGGAGGTTTCTATAGAACAGAAGGCTTCAATAGGAGGCTTCTATAGAATAAAAGGCCCCCATAGAGGGCTTCTGCAAAATAAGAGGACTCCATAGAAGGCTTCTATAGAATAAACGACCTCCATACTATGTTTCTATGGAATAGAATATTATGTCTCCATATGATGGACATATAATGAACAGATGGCCTCCATAGGAGGCATCTATGGAATAGAATTCCTCCATAGGAGGCTTCTATTGAATAGGAGGCTCCTATAGAATGGAAGGCCTCCCTAGGAGGTTTCTATGGAATAGGCCCTCTATAGGAGGCTTCTATAGAACAGAGACCTCCATAAAACGATTCTTCAAATAGAAGGTATCGATAGGAGACTTCTATGAAATAAAAGCCCGCCATAGGAGGCTTCTATGGAATAGAATCCTTCCATATGAGTAGACAGCGGAATCCTATGCAAATGCATATATGGTTAGGATGGTCGTAGAGAAAATCTGATTAGACAGAAACTCGTTTTATTACAAAATAAAACGAATTAGGCCCAGAAATTTTTGCATATTTTGCATATTCTGCATATCGTGCATATTTTGACATATTTGTACATATCTGCATAAAATGAGCATATGCAAAATCATATGCAAAAATATATTCAAGGATTTGTGGTCTAAATATCCCACCAATATCGCAGAAATTTGATATTAAGTCTTCGTCAGGGGTATGCAATTTTACAACTGAAATCTGTCCGCATAGGTCCACGTCTTCATATAGCCCCCATAGAACGGTACCTACCGATATACGGTATTTTGAAAGTTGTAGCCTCAATATCCCACCGAAATGACTGAAAATTGGTATTTAGTCTTGGTTGGGGGTATAAAACACTCCACCTGAAGTTTATCGGCAGTTTGTGGCCTCAATATCCCACCGAAATGACTGAAATTTGGTATGTAGTTTTCGTTGGGGGTATAAAACTGCCCAACTGAAATTTCTCGGTATAGGTTCACGTCTTCATATAGCCCCCATAGAACGGTACCTCCGGATTTCTGGTATTTTGAAGGTTGTGGCCTCAATATCCCTCCGAAATGGCTGAAATTTGGTGCTAAGTCTTCCTTGGGGGTATAAAACTCTCCACCTGAAATTTCTCGATATAAGTCCACGTCTTCATATAGCCGCATAGAATGGGACCTCCCGATTTTCGGTATTTTGAAGGATGTGGCCTCAATATTACAGCGAAATGACTGAAATTTGGCATTTTGTCTTCACTGTGGGTACAAAACTTTCCACATGAAATTTGTCGGTATAGGTCCACGTCTTCATATAGCCCCCTATATAATGGTACCTCCGGATTTCTGGTATTTTTAAGGTTGTGCTCTCAATATCCCTCTGAAATGGCTGAAATTTGGTATTAAGTCATCGGTGGGGGTATAAAATACTCCACCTGAAATTTGTCTGCATAGGTCCACGTCTTCATATAGCCCCCATAGAACGGTACCTCCCGATTTTCGGTTTTTTGAAGGTTGTGACCTCAATATCCCTCCGAAATGGCTGAAATTTGGTATTAAGGATTCCTTGGGGGTAAAAAACGTTCCACCTAAAATTTGTCGGTTTAGGTTCATGCCTTCATATAGCCCCCATAAAGCGATACCTACCGATTTTCGGTATTTTGAAAGTTGTGGCTGTGGTTTTACATTTCTCTATTTTATTGTATTGTCTGAAGAGAATTTTAAACAGAAAAATTGTACACACAAACATTTTTGTACCTATTATTGAAATATTTGTTGCATAAGAAAATATGTAAAATGCATAAATTTTGCATATGCAAAAATTTATGCATTTTGCATAATTTTGAATATGTCATATGTTTCGATTGAAATGTAATCAGAAGCCAAAAATATGCCTAGTCTCAAAATTTGACATGAATCGGACCAAAAATAGGGGTTGCATAAAATTCCGCTGTCTACATATGAGGCTTATGTAGAATAGAAGGCTTCCAATGGAGGCTTCTATAGAATAGAAAACCTCCGTAGGAGGCTTCTATTGTACAGAAGACCTCGGTATTTATTTATTTTATTTTATTTATTTATTTTTATTTCAAAAAAAATTTTGTTAAGAGACTTCTATTGTATAGAAGACCTCCTTATGAGGCTTTTATTGTAAAGAAGACCTCCGTTGGAGGCTTCTATTGTACAGAAGACCTCCGTAGGAGGCTTCTATTGTATAAAAGACCTCCGTAGGAGGCTTCTATTGTATAGAAGACCACCGTAGGAGGCTCCTATTGTATAGAAGACCTCCGTAGGAGGCTTCTATTGTATAGAAGACCTCCGTAGGAGGCTTCTATTGTATAGAAGACCCCCGTAGGAGGCTTCTATTGTATAGAAGACCTCCGTAGGAGGCTTCTATTGTATAGAAGACCTCCGTAGGAGGCTTCTATTGTATAGAAGACCTCCGTAGGAGGCTTCTATTGTATAGAAGACCTCCGTAGGAGGCTTCTATTGTATAGAAGACCTCCGTAGGAGGCTTCTATTGTATAGAAGACCTCCGTAGGAGGCTTCTATTGTATAGAAGACCTCCGTAGGAGGCTTCTATTGTATAGAAGACCTCCGTAGGAGGCTTCTATTGTATAGAAGACCTCCGTAGGAGGCTTCTATTGTATAGAAGACCTCCGTAGGAGGCTTCTATTGTATAGAAGACCTCCGTAGGAGGCTTCTATTGTATAGAAGACCTCCGTAGGAGGGTTCTATTGTTTAGAAGACCACCGTAGGAGGCTTCTATTGTATAGAAGTCCTCCGTAGGAGGCTTCTATTGTATAGAAGACCTCCGTAGAAATAAAATTTCTTGTATTATTTTTCAACGCAGCTATAGAAATTACTGATTATTTATTTATAAGAGATATAATATTTAAGTTCGGTTTGGTTCGTAACAAAGGAAGTTTAGATTAGACGCAAAACATAGCCAACATTGGCCTTGGCAGCAAAATCTCCACTATCCACCACTTGTCTGTTAATATGTAAAGAAGATATTGAACATATCCACATAAAAGAAAAAATGACAACTCACCCTGGTTCATGACCCGATTGTAGCGAACTAACTGAAACTTCAACTTGTTGGCCAACTTTTTGGGCATATTGACTTAAGTCCAAGGGTACATCAACGTCACCAATGTTCAAGACAACCAAAAAGGAGTCACCAGTAGTGCCATATGGGGGATTTCTGTAAGCAAACATACAAATGATATCAAATTAAATTTCCAGAAGAAACATTCTCTCTTCCCTACCTCTCATATACCAAGACATTATCCACCACAACGGGATCAACACTATGGCCACTAAAGGCAGGTTCCTCACGACGCAGTTTATTTACTCTCAAAAAGATTTTCAAATGACTGTTATCGGCAGCCAGCTGGGCCTCGACATTGTTGTTTTCATAGCCATCACCAACTAGTAGCCAGGTCTTGGCGGCACTACTGAAGCCGGCATTGGCTGAGGAATCCCAACGGAATGGTGCACGTACAGGATCACGAGTATAGCGCTGATAGGTCTCTGGATCGGCATTGCAGGCCTGGGGATCAACTGAATCCTCCCAGGAGAATTCAACGTCCTCGGCGCCATATTCATCACCCTGATATGGAAGATTATAGAGGATTAATTAAATGTAATATGTGATTTTTTTCTTTTCCTCTACTCACATTATATGTCACCGAAATACCGGGCAATGTCTGCAGGAAAATATTCAACAAATCCTTGCGTTGAGGTCCAAACCTGGAGGCCACACGACGATTATCATGATTACCCAATACCCAATTGGCATAGACGTCATCGGGCATGTTATCCACCCAATGCTTGACATAATAACGATAATCCTCAGCTGTGCTGTCCTTGTTCAAATTAGCCAACATTTCAAAATTGAATGGGACATGGGAACCATTTCTCTGGCCATCACCATACATTTTCATTAGATTCTCAAAACTGGTATAGGCTTCGGTCAACAAAATCTTAGTTGTGGAATTATGTTCCAACTTCCAGATATCAATCACCTGACGCCATTGATAGACCATGTCAATACATTCCGGCAGAGAATTGGTATGAGGATGTTGCAAATGACACCAATCAGTGGGATCAGGACAAGCAGAGGTATCAGCCTCAACAGGTTCATCGGGATAGGTACCAGTTTCAGGATCAATTTCACTTTCAAACAGAAAAGGCACAGCATCAATACGAAAGCCATCGATACCATGATCCATCCAGAAATTCAAAACATCTTTCATGGCTGCTACGACATTGGGGTTGCGATAATTCAAATCGGGTTGCTTTACTCCGAATTGATGAAGATAATATTGCTGACGCTGGTCATTCCATTCCCAGGCGGAATATTTGAATTGTGACAACCAATTGCTGGGTGGTTCACGTTCGCCAGTTTCAGCATTAATTTTACCATCATGCCAAATGTAAAAGTCACGATAGTACGAATCATTGGCCACCGACTTTTGGAACCATTCATGTTCATCACTGGTGTGATTGGGTACAAAATCCAAAATCAATTTCAAACCCACGCTATGGGCCTTCTCAATCAAACGCAACAAATCATCCAAGGAACCGTATTCAGCCTGGACTTGATAGTAATCGGAAATGTCATAACCAAAATCAGCCATGGGCGATTTCATGATGGGCGATAGCCAAACACCATCCATACCCAAATCCCGCAGGTACTCAATTTTTTGGGCTACACCTAGGGGTAGGAAAAACGAAAACATTTAATTGATTTTATTTGCCTTAATTAAAGCCATTTTTCTTCTTACCATTCAAATCACCCACACCATCTCCATTGCTATCCTTAAAGGATCGTGGATAAACCTGATAGAAGTTTCCATTTTCCCACCAATCCCGAGCCGAAACACTTAGGGATAATCCCACCACAAACAATGTTATAAATTTAAACATTTTTTACAGTTCGTTCTCTCCAAGAGGTAATTGACACTGCTTATCATTTGTGATGATCTGCTGGCTATTTATATCCCTCAGATAAGCTACTGGCTCCAATGATCTGTCGCTCGAAAACATCTGTTTCAATATTAAGATCATCAACTGGCTTAGAACAATATTTGCATAATTTATTTTCCATTTGTTTGCTTTAGGATTTCAAAGACATTTTTCTTGAAAAAAAAATATTGAAAGAATTTTCTATATTGACGAAAATGTGTTGTAATTGATGGGTAAGGTGACTGATGGCTACACTGGTGGTCACTGAAGAAAAAAAATTTCATAAGGTATGTTGAGATTCAGAGGACCTAAAGGACGACTAAATGAGGAACAGAATGAAGTTGTTATAGACGACTACAAATTAGTCCTTATAAAGAGTTTATTTTATAGTATTTATAGACAATGCCTTAGAGACGACCAAAAGGGAGGATTTACAGATGATCAGAAGGGAGTCTTTACAAACGACCAGGTGGAAGTGTTTTTATACGACCAAAATGGTACGACCAAATTTGGTACTTATAGAAGACCAGAATAAAGTCTCTCTAGACAAACAGAAGGGAATCTTTATAAACGACTATAGGAAGTCTTAATAGACAACCAGAAGGCTTTTATAGAAGCCCACCCAATGGAGGTTTCTATTGAATAGATGACTTCTATAAGAATAGAAAGCCTCCGCAAGAGGATTCTATAGAACAGAAGTCCTCCTTAGGAGGCTTCTATAATATAGAAGGTCTCCATAGGAAGCTTATATAGAATAGAAAGTCTCCATGGGAGTCTTCTATAGAATAGAAGGTCTCCATGGGATGCTTCTGTAGAATAGAAAGCTTTGATATGGGGCTTCTATAAAATAGAAGGCGTCCATACGAGACCTCTCTGGATAGAAGGCCTACATAGGAGGTTTCTATAGAACATATGGCCTCCACACGAGGCTTCTATAGAACATATGGCCTCCACACGAGGCTTCTATAGAATAGAAGGCCTCCATAGGAGGCTTCTATAGAATAGAAGGCCTCCATAGGAGGCTTCTATAGAATAGAAGGCCTCCATAGGAGGCTTCTATAGAATAGAAGGCCTCCATAGGAGGCTTCTATAGAATAGAAGGCCTCCATAGGAGGCTTCTATAGAATAGAAGGCCTCCATAGGAGGCTTCTATAGAATAGAAGGCCTCCATAGGAGGCTTCTGTAGAATAGAAGGCCTCCATATGAGGCTTCTGTAGAATAGAAGGCCTCCATAGGAGGCTTCTATAGATTAGAAGGCCTCCATAGGAGGCTTCTATAGATTAGAAGGCCTCAATAGGAGGCTTCTATAGAAGAGAAGGCCTCCAAAGAAGGCTTCTATAGAAGAGAAAGCCTCCATAGGAGGCTTCTATAGAATAGAAGGCCTCCAAAGGAGGCTTCTGTAGAACAGAATTCCTCCACAGGACGCTTCTATAGAATAGATGGCCTCCATAGGAGGCCTCCATAGGAGGCTTCTATAGAATAGAAGGCCTCTATAGGAGGCTTCTATAGAATAGAAGGCCTCCATAGGAGGCTTCTAGAGAATAGATGGCCTATATAGGAGGCTTCTATTGAATCGAAGGCCTCCGAAGGAGGCTTGTATAGAATAGAAGGCTTCATAAGGAGGCTTCCATAGAATAAAAGGCCTCCATATGAGGCGTCTGTGGAATAGAAGGCCTCCATAGGAGGTTTCTATGGAATAGAAGGCCTCCATAGGAGTTTTCTATAGGATAGAAGGTTTCCTAAGGAGGCTTCTTTAGAATCGAAGACCTTCATAGGAGGCTTCTATAGAATAGAAGGCCTCCATAGGAGGCTTCTATGGAATAGAAGCCCTCCGTAGGAGGTTTCTATAGAATAGAAGGCCTACATAGGCGGCTATTATACAATAGAGGACCTCCTTAGGATACTTCTATCTAATAGAAGACCTCCGTAGGAGGCTTCAAACAATAGAATCCATAGAAAAGTAGCCCTCCAAACGAGGCTTCCATAGAATAGAGGGCCTACATAGGAGGCTTCTATAGAATAGAAGGTAGATGTGGGGCTTCTATAGAATATAAGGCGTCCATACGAGACCTCTATGGATAGAAAGCCTACATAGGAGGTTTCTGTAGAACATATAGCCTCCATACGAGGCTTTTATAGAGTAGAAGGCCTAAGGCCTCTTTAAGAGGCTTCTATAGAATAAAAGGCCTCCTAAGGAGGCTTCTATAGAATAGAAGACTTGCAAAGGAGGCTTCTATAGAATAGAAAGCCTCCATAAAAAGCTTCTATAGAATAGAAGACCTCCATAAAAGACTTCTATATAATGAAAGCTCTTCATTGGATGCTTCTATAGAAAAGAAGTCTCCCATGCACAGTGGATCCACCCATTGGCCAAAAATAAAAAAAATTAATGTCAAAATTTTGGGGAACTGCCTTTAACACCCGTTAAAGGTAGTGAGCTAACATGTGCCGCGCGTTCACCCATAAGAACGTTAAAAACTTGGGTTTGGGCGTCGGGTTAGTAACCCTCCCCTAGAAAAAACAGCCTACTATGAAAAAACGAAAGAAAAGAAAAACAAACCCCTCTAAAGTTGACGAACCCCGCAAACGTTTTAAGGACCATGATCTGCGAATCTGCACCTGGAATGTTCGCACTCTTTATAGAGAAGGTGCAGTCTTCGCATTGGCAGACGTACTTGAAAAGTACAAGACCGATATTACTGCCATACAGGAAATACGATGGATTGGGAAAGGCGTCACAACAACACCTAAAGGTGACGCACTGTATTATAGCTGCCATGACGTAAAGCATGAGTTTGGTTGTGGATTCGTAGTTAGTCGGAGACTAAAACATCTTGTATCCAGCTTCACTCCAGTGAATGAAAGACTTGCTGCAATTCGAATAAAAGCTAAATTCTTCAACATCAGCTTTATTTGCGCTCATGCTCCCACTGAAGAAAAGGATGAACAGACCAAAGATATATTTTACGAGCGCTTAGAAGAAACATATGACCGTTGCCCTGCCCATGACATTAAAATCATTCTAGGCGATTTTAATGCCAAAATTGGAAAGGAGAATATCTTTGGCCCAACAGTCGGGAAATTCAGTCTCCACAGTGAAACATCTGACAATGGTATGAGACTGATAGACTTTGCAGCTGCAAAAAACATGGTAGTTAGCAGTACCAGATTTAATCATCTCGATATTCATAAGGGCACCTGGCTGTCTCCAGATCAGAAAACAAGAAACCAAATTGATCATGTTGTGATAGATGGAAGACATTCATCGAGCGTGTTGGATGTACGATCGTTCCGAGGCGCAAACATTGATTCGGACCACTACCTTGTTGCAGCAAAGGTACGCACCCGCTTAAACGTAGCAAACAAAGTACGAACAGACACAACACGAAAGTTAGACATCGGTAAGCTGCAATCACAACAGATAGCCACAGCATATTCCACTCAACTAGCCCAATTGCTTAATCAAAGCCCTCCTCATCCCGATAACATATCAGCGCAATGGCAAAGCATTGCCCACTCCATGCAAACAGCCGCAAAATCCATACTTGGATACCAGAGACCTCCACCAAGGAATCCATGGTATGATGAGGAGTGTCGTGCTGCCACCGAAGAGAAAAATGCGGCATATAAGGCTACTTTACAATCCGTAGCAACGCGTAGCGCACGAGAGAGATACAGGGAGAAAAGGAGAGAGGAGAAACGTCTTTTCCGCAGGAAAAAGAGAGAGATGGAAAAGCGGGAGTGTGAAAAAATCGAGATGTACAGGAGCCAGAATGAAGTCCGAAAATTCTACCAAAGAGTCAAGCATCAAACTGATGGCTTTGGTACAGGCACATCCTCCTGTAGAGACCAGCAAGGTAATTTGGTAACTGATACAGATAGTGTACTCAGGATATGGAAAGAACATTTTTCAAATCTGTTGGTATCCAATAGCAGCGAAGACGACGAAGATACCACAGTCCCAATCCCAGAAGATGGTATTGAATGTATACCGCCCAGCCAAGATGAGGTAAAGACAGCAATAAATCGGCTGAAGAATAATAAGGCAGCAGGGGCCGATGGCTTACCAGCCGAGCTGTTCAAAACCGGAGGCGACACGCTGATAAGGTGTATTCATCAGCTAGTTAGCACCATCTGGCAGGAAGAACGAGTACCCGACGATTGGAACCTGAGTATCCTGTGCCCCGTCCACAAGAAGGGAGATAAGACTGTATGCTCTAACTATAGGGGCATAAGTCTACTCCCTATTGCCTACAAGATCGTGTCAGGGATATTGTGCGAACGACTAAAGCCAATGGTCAACGAGATTATTGGACCATACCAATGCGGCTTTAGACCTGGCAAGTCCACCATTGACCAGATATTTACCCTGCGGCAAATCCTCGAGAAGACCCAAGAGATGCAGATCGACACCTACCACCTTTTTGTCGATTATAAAGCAGCCTTCGACAGTCCGCTGCGCTCAAAGGTATTCCAAGCCATGTCTGAATTTGGTATTCCCGCAAAGCTCATCCGGCTTTGTAAAATGACTTTAACTGACACGAGGTCCTCAGTTAAAATAGGAAAGAACCTCTCCGAAGAGTTTGGTACCAAAAGAGGTTTCAGACAAGGAGACAGCCTTTCGTGTGACCTCTTCAACATCCTGCTAGAAAAGGTTATACGAGAGGCAAACGTCAAAAGAAGTGGCACAATCTACACCAATAGTCACATGTTACTTGCTTATGCTGATGATATAGACATCATGGGCCGATCAGTAAAAGAAGTAACTGATACCTTTATAAAGGTCGAAGGAGAATCTGCTAAAGTGGGTCTGGCGGTAAACGGTGAGAAGACCAAGTTGATGGTGTCGACGCGCAATGCGTCCATTGAGCTCGGACCGACTGTGGAAGTTGGTTCCTATAATATTGAGGTAGTAAAAGACTTCGTCTACCTCGGCACCTCCGTCAACACAACAAACGACATCAGTTGTGAAATAAAAAGAAGAATTGTATTGGCCAACAGATGCTACTTTGGATTAAGTAAGCAGTTTAAAAACAAAGCCACATCTCGTCAAACAAAAATAACGCTCTACAAAACACTGATACTACCCGTGCTGATGTATGGCTCCGAAGCCTGGGTACTTGCGCAAGCAGACATGGCAGTGCTTGGTGTGTTTGAGAGAAAAATTCTTCGAAAGATCTACGGACCAATCTGCGTTGACGGTGAATATCGACGTCGCATGAACCACGAGCTGTATCTGCTATACAACGACATCAATATTGTTAAACGTATCGAGATGCTGCGATTGCGTTGGCTAGGCCATATCATAAGAATGAGCGATGATGAACCCGCTAAAAAGGCGTATGAATACATGCCACATGGCGGTGCACGCAGAATTGGCAGGCCAAGGAATAGATGGCGCAAACAAGTGGATATTGAGATGAAAAGGCGCGGTATTCCAGAGTGCAAAGCAACAAATAGAGAGGAATGGAGATCTCTTCTTAGTTCGGCCTATAGAACAAATGTTCTGTAATGGGCCAGCTAAGTAAGTAAGTAAGTAATGTCAAAATTTTGGTACAAAATCTGGCAACTCTGACAGCTATGACATGGACCTTTTTAAAAATATATTAATTGTTGTTTCATTCGAACGCGATCTTTTTGAGAATATTGAAGCTCGATCGCTTCAATTCGATCATATACTTAAATTTGACCTAAGGTTTTAGTCATGATGCCCACCAGTGCCCACCTCGGCAATAATTTTCCAAAGTAGTTCATGGGTTTAAGATTATTCAGTATTAAAATCAGATGCCATCTAGTGCCAGACTACAAATGGTGGGTTGCTGACTAAAGCTGCCCTAGAATAGGGTTTCTATGGATATATTAGCGTATAACTCTGTTATCTAACCGCGTACATTAATATAATTTGCATCAGTGGGAAAATGAAGAAATCCTCTTCCAAATTTGTCTTACGTTGGCGGTACATGCCTTCCAGGAAGAACGCTGTAAGATCTATATTAAAATTTTACCAATTTTCAGACAAAAATGTTGATTTTTTTAATCCGCTAAATTGGTTGGATTTTATGTTGTTTTGGAGATTGTTTTGTTTCCTCAAGCCTATTTTTGAATCATAAGATAATCGGGACCTTTGTTCATGTCATTGTGTATTAACAGGCTAAAACAATTCTTACCGTATACCCCTTCCAGAGGGGAAAGGGGGAGAATGTTACGCTCGTGGTTTCTTAAAACACTCTTGACAGCAGCACAAAGCTGTAACCGGCGCATTGGCTTGATTTTTACACTCTAACCCAGCAAAATAAATTGGAAGTAGTGCAATGTGGACTAGTTCTGTCACGGCATGTTTTGATGCAGTTCAAACGGAGTCGTGAAAAAGGCACTCCAGTCCTCACATATTAACTGCATTTGGATGCAATCCAAAGAATCACATCCACTTGTCACATTTTAACAACATCCGGATGCAGTTCAGCGGAGTCGTGAAAAAGGCACTCCAATTCCTCACAATTTAACAGCATCCGGATGCAGTCCAAACGGAGGCACTCCGTTCGCTACATATTATTAGCAGTTGTTAGAGATCCCTATATGTACATAAATCAGATTGTACATCTCTAGAGGCAGCGGCTTTCATTTTCCAAAAAGAGATAAGCGTGTTAACATGTCCAAACATTTGTTAATACAAACTAAATAATATTTAATATTTAAATAATATTTAATTTGTGAACATTTTTCCGGCAACTCACCAGAAGAAAATTTCCGAATGGAGTGCTGTTGGAGTACGTGTCGAAATCTTAACTGGTGATGGGAAGACAACCCATTTAGCAAATGAAGCAAAAACAGTTCAGCTTGGAACAAATGCAAGCGGAGGAAACACGCATGTTTGCGATTGAATTCAATGGAGAATTTTCATAATTTGTGTTAATGTAATAAAGTTGTTAATATTTTTGTTTTGCACAAATAATAAATGCATTTTATTTGTTCTGGCATATTTTGTAATGGCTTGCACAATTTCCGCAGAATGCCTGTACCAAACACGTGCTTTGGACTGCCTCCTATTCTACCCCAAAGGGTTAGTTAAAATGCAATGCCAAAGGGTCAGTTAAAATGCAGTGCCAGAGGGTCAGTTAAAATGCAGTGCAAAAGGGTTAGTTAAAATGCAATGCCAAAGGGTCAGTTAAAATGCAGTGCCAAAGGGTTAGTTAAAATGCAGTGCTTTGGAGTGATCTTTCAGTAGTCACGCTCTTGTAAAAATCATCAGTGAAAATGCATAATTTGATGCACATCCAGATCACTTGTACATATCATTTAACTGCATCTTAGGAGGCAAACATTTTGCTGGGTATTTTTGGCCACTTTTTCCATACAAGTGGACCCACTGTGCCATGGGAGGTTTCTTACAATCGAAGGCCTACGTAGTGGTCTTCTATAAAATAGAAGGCTCTATAGGAGACTTCTATAGAATAGAAGGCCGCAATAAGAGGCGTCTGTAAAATAAAATGTCTCCATGAGAGGCTTCGTAGAAAAGAAGACATCCAGACGCGGCTTCTATAGAATAGAATGCCTCAATGAAAGGCTTCTACATAATAGAAGGTCTCCATAGAAGGGAGACTTAATGATCACCAGAATTTTTATAGACGAGCTGAAGGGGGTCTTTGTAAACGACCAAGAATTAGTCTTTATAGATGAGCTGAAGGATCCCTTCATAGACGACCGGACAGTAGTCTTTATAAAAGAACAAAAGGGAGAATTTATAGACGACGTAAGACATCCATAAGAGGCTTCTGTGTATTACAAGGCCACCATAGTAGGCTTTTATAGAATAGAAGGGGGCTCTGAATATGGCCAGAATGTTTAAAGGAGTATTTATAGATGACCTGAAATAAATGAGACCATGACTGGGTTTTCGAATATTAACTAAACTATTAAAAGGTACCTTTTACCTAGTTTGATGATATCCTCCAAACTATGAGGGGGATGGAAGCCTTGTCAGGAGTAAGGGAAATCGAAAGGGGAAATTTATGTCACTCTAGATAATTTTTTTAGTTTTTATTTTAAGAAAGATGCGTGCTTAAAACTTTTAGTAAATTTACCATTATTTGATCAAGATCTGGTAAGATGATGTCTGAGCAGCTTGTCGGAACCTCTATTGGTATCGATCGCTGTTTAGCAGAGTTCATTTCTGTTGCGTTTCTTGACTACCTTCCCGTAAGATGACGGCTACCTGTCGGTCCGCACACCTCTTCTTCACGGTGTGGAATTTCTTCATAGAATCCCCAGGCTTTGTAGTCGATTTAATGTTCGACCTCACTTTGTCGCCCTCTGCCAATTCTCAGTGTTCTCCTCTATTGTGAAATCTGATTCTCTTCCCCATTTCCGAGGGAGGCAGTGTTCTAAATCCTTTTTGCAGCATCCCTAGTTTGAGTCGCTTCCTTTTTCCGAAGGCTGGATCGAACTTAAACTTCCCCTGAGTTTCTGAGTCTCCTCCTTCCTGTATTTGTCCTTGTTCTTTACCGGGCTACCTAAATACATTGGAAAATATTTTATTATTTAACATACATACATATTTTATCACCTAACTTATTTCAAATTGTGTATTTTCAAAATGTTTGTTTAAAAACATTTCAATTCCATATTCCACTTATTACGAGTATCAAAAGTAACTCTCAGCTCAATGCTCGTCAAACAAGGACTTTTGCGAATCAAGTGTTATATCGATTGTAAATATATATTTTTTTTAATATGAAGTGTAGATATTTTTTAGGTACTTCATATTGCCCTTAGCCTTATCGCACATCACGTCAATGTGATTCACTGGAGTGTTTACATTGTAATTGTCATGTTGAACCGGAATGATTTTTTTATCAGGGTTATTATAATATTGTCATAGGTTAGCAATGGGGATTTTTTTCATAGATTTCATTTGTTTCGAGGAACAGGATACTCCTTACTTCATTGGAATTCATTAAAATAATATTTTCATGAAATGGTATGGGACCAGAAGTCTATGCTCCCACCGTAGCCGTAAGGTGTACTAACCCACAATGAGTATTTATGATACAAATTTGTCAAGAGCTCCCAATCAAGAATTGGTCCACTTTCCATCAGCTTGCTTGATACTTCTAAGATATTTTGGGTCACTAATATATATATATATATATATATATATATATATATATATATATATGAGGGATTATGACTTTTATGCGTGTAGACCGTGTAGTTTCGATCTGCCAGTGAAATACCTGATATCTACCCCAAAAACGTTTAAACGTTTACGTTGTTCACTTCCAAAATTTCTTTTGACATCTACAAAAATTTAAGTTAATTATGGATATTTTCATAGCACCTTTAGGTTATTTTTATCTGTCGGCTGATTACGTATTTAGATGTCAGCAAAGCCGTCTGATTATTTTTTCACTTGTTTTAACCCACCCTAACCCAAAGTATATTTACTAACCATCTTTCAGTGGACGCTCCTTTAGACAATTGAAATAATTAATTAGGTGCGACTCACTTGATTCAATCGCATTTTGGATTTTCCGTTTTAAAATAAAATTATATTTTTTCCGCAGCCTTCGTGTACGATTCGATTGTCTCCAGTTTTATTCTGAAATATTTGTTATCACTTTTACATCACCTACAAAATGGTCAAGACACTTAAAATCTGTGAAATTCTCTAAAAATTTATAAGAGGTAAATTTAATTAAAAATTTCCAATTTATTTGTCAAACAATTGTAATTTATTAAAAAAAATAATTAATTGCAGGGAGACAACAAATGGATCAAATTTTTCTTATAAAAGAGACTGAGCTGCCCATGAACTAAAATAGTTTATTACAAAAGCGGGTCGAGAACATATTCAATATTCGATTCATGTGGTCGAATATATAAGAACGTGATTTGGTTTATTTAGCAATGAAATTCTTTTTGAGTGTCGTGGCGATTCTCGCAATATTTACCGGTTCTTCCTGGTCTAAGGATTGGTGGGAAAATGGCAATTTCTATCAGATTTATCCCCGGTCTTTTCGTGACAGTGATGGTGATGGCATTGGTGATTTAAATGGTATGTTGAGTGAATACTACAAATTATAAAAATAAAAAAAAAATAATAAAGAAGCCAAAGGAAAAGTACAGTAAAGCCCTAAGAAGCTCAAAGAACATTAACTTTGAGCTGACAAACAAAGAATCTACGGGATGTTGGTAAACCTTGTTGTAAAATTTAGTGAAAATAGTGTATACACAAACTGTGAAAATAAGTATGTGGATTTATTTTGGAGCTAAATGATCGAAGAATTTAAAAAAATAAAACGAAAACCCCCTGAGAAAGGTACCAACATGCGAAATCTGCGAAAGCACACACAATGTCTTTCAAATAATGTTCATAAGACTCGAACCTGCCAAGACGTTCATAGTCATCCTTTACCGTTGACCAAAACCAGTTTACCAATTCACAACAGAAGCTGCCTTTAGCAGAAATTTTATGAATTTCTTGGTTTGGTTTGCTGCCTCAGTCTTGCGAAACTGTTGTTTCGATTAGTCGAAGGTCACACTAGAGTGGTTTCATTGAAACTTTTAAGGATTCTTAAATCGAGTTCCTCACTACAGCATCTTCATGATTTTACTCTAGTATGGAAATCGACTTAGGAACCCTGGATTTAATGTAATTGTTTCAATGAAACCATCTAGTGTGACCAAGGACTTAACCTTTTATAGTCCGTCGGTAAGAATGTTTCTTAATGTTCGTTTGAATGACTATAAACATTCTTAACGACGGAAGACAGAAGCTACCTCTAGCAGAAATTTAAAGAATTAATTTTACTTGATTTCAGAACTTTACTCCATTCTCATAGTAATGAACACAACCCTTAGCTATGGTCGTGCTTACCGACGGACTACAGAAACTACCTCTAGTAAAAATTCCACAAATTAAATTTACGAGATTTCAGTTATACCGTAAAATATTCAAAGAGATATGTGACATGGGTATCGCCTGTCGGTAAAGATGTTCCGAATAACCTAGACACGAATCTTTGATACGGATGTTCATAGTAATGAACACAACCTAAAATTCAATAATGAACAATGGTGCTGCTCATTAATTTAATGAGCCTTGGCGTGCTACCTCAAAATAACCCTACTATCGACAACTAAATTTGTTTTACAAAATTAAAAAGAAAACCCCCTGGGAAAGGTACCAACATACCTATAAATAAATCGATAGAAACCTAGTATTTGCCAGTAGGGTAAATCTTGCAAAGCACACGCAAAGTCTTTCAAAGTTATAACATCCTAGACTCGAACCTGCCAAGACGTTCATAGTCATGAATATCTTTACCGTTGACCAAAACCAGTTTACAAATTCACAACGGAAGCTACCTTTAGCAGAAAGTTTATAAATTTCTTATTTTTGTGTGCTGCCTCAGGCTTACGCTACTGTTGCATCGATTAGTCGAAGGTCACACTAGAGTGGTTTCATTGAAACTTTTAGGGATTCTTAAATGGAGTTCCTCACTACAGCAATATCATGATTTTACTCTAGTATGGAAATCGCCCTAGGAAACCTGGATTTATGAAATTGTTTCAATGAAACCATCTAGTGTGACCAAGGACTTAGCGTATTCATCTTCCGTCGCTAAATGTGTTCATAATAACAAAGATATGAACCATATATGTCCGTCGGGAAAGGTGTTTTTAATGTTGGTTTGAATGACTATAAACATTCTTAACGACGAAAGACAGAAGCTACCTCTAGCAAAAATTTAAAGAATTAATATTACTTGGTTTCAGAACATTACATGCTCCATTCTCATGGTAATGAACACAACCCTTAGCTATGGTCGTGCTTAACGACGGACTACAGAAACTACCTCTAGTAAAAATTCTACAAATTAAATTTACGAGGTTTCAGTTTTACCGTAAATTATTCAAAGAGATATGCGACATGGTTATCGCCTGTCGGTAAGGATGTTCAGAATAACCTAGACACGAATCTTTGTTACGGATGTTCATAGTAATGAACACAACCTAAAATTCATAATGAACAATGGTGTTGCTAATTAATTTAAGGAGCCTTGGCGTGCAACCTCAAAATAACCCTACTATGACAAACTAAATTTACTCGATTAACGCTTTCATCCACTGACTAACAGAATGGGCTCAAATTGATTGACAACTATTTAAGTCGCTTTATCGCAAACTATTTGTTTGCACCACCGTGGTGCAATGGTATGCACACCCGCCTTGCACACTAAAGGTCGTGGGTTCGATTCCCCGGCCAGGCAACATCAAAAAGGTCAACCGTGGCAAAATACGCCTTAGTAATATTGGCGATATTTTCTGAGTATTTCAGCCATCTAAAACTTCTCTACAAGTGGTGTCTTAGGACACGCCGTTCTGGCTCGACAATAAACAGTAGGTCCCTTATCATTGAGCTAATAATAATCGGGGTGCACTCATTGATATGAGAGAAGTCTCCGTTGTCCCGTATGAGATTCTTATAACAAAAACAATCTCTTTCAGGAAAGTTAAGGAATCATGTTTAATGATATTCTCAAAGTGTAAGCGACATTGTATCCTCATGGCGCAGTAAATTTTTTTGTTATCTGTGTCAACGTTTTTCGTCGCTCATTTTTTGAGGTACCTCACGTTTTTAAACATTTTGACAGTTTTGATCTCATTTAGACCGTAAATACTTTTTCGATTTATATTCATAGGCTGGCCATTGACCACATTTTTTGGTTCGCCTATAAAAGGTTTCTCTGTGTGCTCCTCAAGGCCAGAGAAGAAACCTTCTCATATGGGATTTGGCCAAAGAGTCCTAGGAACAATCTAAGTCGGATTAGCTGCCAAATGAAACTGCTACAGAGTGTCGCTAGAAAACAAGTAGCGTGTATGGGTGATGCTTGACATAGTACCTTAATTCTTGGCCAATACAAGGTCTAGCAGCCATAACCTGATGGGCCAAAGTCTATCTGCTTTGATTTGGTAAAATCGCTTCCTGTGTTTCCATTGCAGTTGGATGCTCTTTTATACGAAAGGAATACCTTATGCTTTGAGAGCAAAGACACCTCCTGATCTGGCTTAAAGGTGGTAATTATCTACCTACAGGATGGTGAATGTGATGAACTGAATATTGTTTTTACAACATAAAATAATTTTAAATCTTGGGGATCGAAATTATGGAGTCATTGACTCCCCAGCTCAAATGTGTCCCTATGTAAAGAGAGAGTCAGGGGATCTTTGAAATTGTTCCACTGAGGAAATTGTCAACAGGAATTCAACGTCGTACAACAATCCCCATTAGATATAGTTTGAAAATCGAATAGAGGTAGTAAAAGGTTGCTGAGATATAGTATGGCGAATCTCGTTGTTCAGTACTACAGGTTTTTATATTTTTTCCTTCAACTTCATGTTAGACTAGCGTCCAGATATGCAGTTCTTCAACCGGACGTTTTAAAGTAATCCAGAGGACTTGTTGGAAGTGTAACAAAAGCTGCATGTGTTGAATGTCTACGGTAAGTCAGGTGACATGAGATTAGTCAGCTGGCAAATGCTATTGAGCAAATTCAATGCTTTCAACACCTTCGAAAAGGATGTGAATAAGTCGCGGAAGACAGGTTGTTGTTGTAACAGTATTTTATTATTATGTTTGTATGTTCGTTCTCCTGTTCAATCTGGCTCTGGATCTATCTCCAGTTCCAGGAAAGTGGCTACTTCGATGGGATGTAACCACAGATCCACTGGAGTTAGATGAGTAGGTTTGGCGGGCCACTTGAATAGGTGCTTAGTATCGTGCGGGCATATGCCGCATACTGGGCAGATGTCTTGCACGGTGCGATCAATACCCGCCCAATAGGAATTTAGGCGACTGCAATATCCCGAGCGTAATTGAGCCAAAACTACTCTGGTTTGTCGTGGCAGCTGACGCTCTTCAGCTGCGATAGATGGGCGATGTACTCCGATGACTGCATTCACACAATAATTTCTTATGGTCTTTGCAACTGTGTCCTGTGTGTGAATGCTGTTCAAACTTGCCTAATATGTCTGTTGATCTAGAGGTTCTCTCCTATATTGCTGGACCTCCGTCTCTAGAGCATGAATATCCTTCCTGATATGTCTGGGTGTATCGGTGGCCAGCAGATGGTGATTGGGATGGCTCTCACGGTAACACCCGAACAAGTACTGCAACGATAGCATCTCATTATGTTGCCGTACTAGAAGAATCTTTGCCTCCTCATGTTGATGGTCCACTGTAGATTTGAGGAGGCATCCAGCTGCTGAATCTTATCCCACTGTGTGTCACATAAATACGGGGATCAAACTGGCGCCGCATAGCTTACCACAGACCGACCTATCGCTTTATACGTGGTCAACAAGGTTTCTTTATCTGCACCCCAAGTGCTGCCGGCTAGGCACTTGAGGACCTTGTTCCTACATTTCAGTTTATCGCAGATAGCTGTGGCATGCGAGGACGAGGTGAAAGTGGTGTCGAATGTGACCCCTAGAATTTTGGGGCAGTTTGTGGTCGGAATTCTGCAACCGTCGACCCTGATATTCAACTTTCTTCTATCCATGTGGTGAACAGAGTGGCCGTCGATTTAGTGGCGGTTATCTGCATATTCCTCGCGTGGAAAAAGGTGGTAAGATCGGTTAAATAAGAGTACAGTCTCTCACAGATGTCATCTGGGTAGGTACCTGACGCCCGGATCGTACAATCATCCGCATACGTTACAATCTCAATGCCGTCTGAAGGGGGCGCAATACAGGAAAGGTAGAGGTTAAACATTTTCGGAGATATCACCCCTAGTTGGGGAACTCCTTGTCTCACTCTACGGGGCTTGGATTTCTTGTTCCTGAATTCCACATACGACTGGCGATCACACATATAGTTGATTATCCAACGTTTTAGACTTGGCCGGAGGGTTGTCTGCTCGATGTCCTCAAATAGCATGGAATGCTTGACATTATCAAAGGCTTTTGATAAGTCAAGCGCCACCATCACTGTTCTATCACACGGCCGCTCCTGGTTGAGTCCTCGACAACTATATGTGGAGATGGTGTACAGCACTGTTGTCGTGCTGTGCTGCTTACGGAATCCATTCTGATGATCGGCAACTTGATAGCTATTCATAATGCTGGGGATGAATAAGGCCTCAAGGGTCTTCGCTACAGGTGACAAAAGCGTAATCGGCCTGTACGATTCACCTTTGCTGGCTTCAGTAGCGGGACCACCCTGCCCATTTTCAAGACTTCGGGAACAATAAGGGTGGCTAGCGACAGGTTGAGAACTTTAGTGAAGACAGGTCTGAGTGTCTTCTTTTACAGTACTACTCTGCCTTTATTCCAGAATTGGAGAACTATAAAAGTGGTCTGTAACATATTTAGGGGTTTAGAGAGGTGTCTTCAATATTTCTACCTCATCATAGAAATGTAGCCTGAATCTTTGGCTTTGGTCTGGAACTTTCTCCTCTAAAAGAGGTAGGTAGGTAAGAGTCGGTAAGGATGTTCATCGTATTCAAGATACGAACAACCGATATAAGGTCAGCAGGTATGAGTTGCTGATGAACGGAGTGTAGTGGTCCATCCGGTGTCGGTGAAGATTCGACAAGCAGCAATGAATCGAGCTACTGCTATGTTCATGTGCGGATTCTAGTATGAACCAACTGTGAAGATATCAAAGCTTCACATTTGATCTGCTCTCGGTGAGGCTATTCATAATATCCAAAACACAGTTATGGAGTATTTGAAAAGCAGAGTAAGGTTGATGCAGATGTTCACAGTATCCAAGACCAGAATAAGGGATATAAGATCAGGAGGTACGATTGGGCGGTTATAGCGTATAATGATCACATCCGCTTTCGGTAAGGATGTTCAGTAGCAAAGAATAGATCGGCTGTTACTTTGATTATGGAGGGTTCCTTTTTTACCCTTAAATGCATATCGAATCTTCTTCCTTTGCGGATTATAGAGTTAAACACATCGAACCTTTTGTCTTTGACCTTCCCAATAATATGCAGACTCATTTCACTGATCCTATGATCAGTCTAACACAACAGCTGCTTATACTGCCGGTAACGGCGTACGCAATACCCAAGACAAGAACTAACGAGTATTCAAAGAGCAAGTGTGAACACAGCGACTGCTCTGCTGATAACCCCGAACAAGTAGGTCGGTAAACATGTTTCGAGACAGAAGTAATCCAGAAATAATGTTAATTTTAACGTACAGATGGGGTTATATCGCATAATTTAATATGTATCCTTACCTTATACCCATGTGGAAAGAAATTCCCAAAAGATACGAATTGTGCAAAGAAGATACGTTTCTTAAAAATTCAAAATTTTCTAAAGCACGTTTTTTTATTTTCCATTCTAGGTGTCACGGAAAAGCTGCAATACCTCAAAGACATCGGCTTCACGGCAGCATGGCTATCGCCCATCTTCAAATCACCCATGGCTGATTTTGGTTATGACATCTCCGATTTCTATCAGGTTCATCCCGAATATGGCAGCATGGAAGATTTTGAAAATATGATTAAAAAAGCCAAAGAAGTGGGTATTAAAATCATCCTGGATTTTGTCCCTAATCATTCAAGTGATGAAAATGAATGGTTTAAAAAATCCGAAGCAAATGATCCCGAGTATCGTGACTTTTATGTTTGGCATAATGGCAAGGTGAACGCAACAACGGGAGAACGTGAACCTCCAAGCAATTGGTTGAGTGCTTTCCGCTACAGTGCCTGGCAATGGAGTGACAAGCGCCAACAATATTATCTCCATCAATTTGCCATTAAACAACCCGATTTGAATTATCGCAACCCCAAGGTTGTGGAGGAAATGAAAAATGTTATGCGTTTTTGGTTGGGCAAGGGTATTTCCGGATTTCGTATTGATGCTGTGCCATTTTTGTTTGAAAAGGAATTGGATACGGATAATAATTATCCCGATGAACCGGTGGTGGAAAATGTAAGCAATTGTCCAGATCCTGATGATTACTGTCACTTGCAACATATTTATACCAATGATCAACCGGAAACTTTTGATATGGCCTATCAATGGCGTGCCTTGGCCGATGAATTTAAGCGAGAACATGGTGGTGATACGAGGATTTTGTTGACGGAGGCCTATACCAGTTTTGAGAATATTTTACGTTTCTATGGTGATGGTGTGAGGAATGGTTCTCATGTTCCCTTTAACTTTGATTTTTTGACTAATGTTTTGTATAATACACCGGCTGAGGATATTGTGGCCCACATTACCAAGTGGTTGAATGCCATGCCCAAGGATGTTTATGCCAATTGGGTATTGGGTAATCATGACAATAAGCGTTTGGCATCGAGGTTGGGTGTCAATCGGGCTGATTTGTTTAATATTTTACTGCAGACATTGCCCGGTAACGCAGTTACCTATAATGTGAGTGAAGAGAGGGGGAGAGATGGACAGGGATTTTAATCATCTCCGAGATATTTAATGTTGAAATTTTATTTCAGGGCGAAGAGTTGGTTATGACTGATGTCTTTATTAGCTGGGAGGATTCTGTGGATCCCCAAGCCTGTAACGGCAATCCCGACACCTACTATGGCTTGTCCAGAGATCCTGCACGCACACCTTATCAATGGGATGCTTCCAATTTGGCAGGTAAGACAGAAATATTCAAGATATATTTCTTTTTAAATTTCTCTTGCGAGTTGAGCAGAAGGATCGAAAAAGTGGCGCCCAACCTGAGTCATCAATTTTGTATATATTGGGAAGTTTTCATGTAGAAAAATGCGTTGGGCGCATTTTTTCACTTCTATTATTAAATTACCTTTCGATTTGTGGCGTCCAACCTTAGTCGAGCAGAAGATCGAAAAACTGGCGCCCAACTTAGTCGAGCAGAAGATAGAAAACTGGCGTGTAACCTTAGCCGCCAGTTTTGTACAAATTTGGCTAGTTTTAATGTACAAAAAACGTTGGGCGCAATTTTTTCTCAGATTTTTTGTTGATTTGTCTTTTGAGTTGAGCAGAAACATCCAAATTTTAGTCCAGCAGGAGATCGAAAAACCGAAACCCAGACTAAGGCGCCAGTTTTGTAAAATTTGGGTAGTTTTCATGTATTGGTTTTTCTTTCAAGTTTAGCAGAAACATCGAAAAAGTGGCGCCCAACCTTAGTCGAACAGAAGACCGAAAAACGTACGTCCAACTTTAGTCGCCAATTTTGTTGAAATTGGGGTAGTTTTAATGTACAAAAACGTTGGACCCCATTTTGTTCTCACATCTTTTATTTATTTTTCTTTCGAGTTTAGCAGAAACGCCATAAAAATGGCGCCCAACCATAGATCCCAGTTTTGTTTAGATTGAGAGTTTTCTTGTAAAAAAGTAATGGGTGCCATTTTTTCACTACTTTCATTAATTTCTCTTTCGATTTGTGGCGCCCAACATTAGTCGAACAAAAGATCGAAAAATGGCGCCCAACCATAGTCCAGCAGAAGATCGAAAAACTGACGCCTAACCTTAATCGCCAGTTTTGTACAATTTTAGCTAGTTTTTAATGTACAAAAACGTTGGGCGCCATTTTTCTTAGATTTTTTATTGATTTTTCTTTCGATTTGAGCAGAAACATAGAAAAAGTGGCGCCCAATCTCAGTCGAGCAGAAGATCGAAAAATTGGCGCCTAACCTTTGTCGAGCAGAAACATCGACAAACTGATGCCCAACCTTAGTCGCCAGTTTTGAATAAATTTGCGGAGTTTTCATATACAAAAATATGTTGGGCGCCATTTTTTCTCAGATCTTTTACTGTTCTTTTAAGCAAAAACATCGAGAAAGGGGCGGCCAACATTAGTTGAGCAAAATATTGAAAAACTTGCGCCAAACCTTAGCCAAGCAGAAACAGAAACGAAAAAGAGGCGCGCAACCATAGTCGCCAGTTTTGTTCAGATTTGGGTAGTTTTCTTCTAAAAAACGTTGGGCGCCATTTTTTTCTCAAATCTTCTTTGGAAAGAATTTTTCCGTTTAAATATTTTTTTTTTAAGCTTAATTTATAGTCTGGGAATTTTATGAAGCAAAAGTGTGCCGAATCTCCAGATTAGCTCAAACATAAGGGCTGTGCTCTTGTATTGATTTTTCTTTCGAGTTGAGCAAAATCATCCTAAAGAGGCGCCCAACCTTAGTCGCCAGTTTTGTTCAGATTTGGGTAGTTTTCGTGTACAAAGAAGTTGGGCTCCATTTTTGGTCATATCTTCTCATAGCATTAGAATAATGGACAGTCAGAGAATTGTATGAAGCAAAAAGTTGTGACCACACTCTACTTCGCTCAAACATAAAAGTTTGGGCGCCAGTTTTAAAATCAAAATGTTTTTTGCTGCGAAAAATGTTTTTAGAGAATCGAAGAAGAAAGAGATGATCGACAATTTATCTCCAAATTAAAAAGATAATCCACAAATATATCACACATCCACCACCGGTTTGCATAATTCCACAGCTGCGGGGTATTTCAGGGGCTCTCCATTTACCTCTACATTTTTTTCGATTATTCAACTCAACTCGATAGCGATATTATTTAAATATAATTTTAATCAAAAATCATCCAAACCCTTCCCTTAGGTTTCACAACCGGCGACCATACCTGGTTACCGGTAGCCGATAACTACACAACCGTCAATGCCTTGGCCCAGTTGCGTGCACCCCAATCTCACTTACAAATCTTTAAGAAATTACTTAAACTACGCAAAGAACCCTCTCTCCAAGATGGTGAATTAAATATTCAAGCCATACCCAATAACATAATAATCTATTCACGCCAGAAAGCTGGAAGTGATTTGTATGTCGTCGTATTAAATTTGGGTAAAGAGGATCAAACGATTAATCTCAATCAATACTATCAGCTGGGTACTAAAGCAGAGATTATTACAACTTCGGTACAGTCGAAAAATGTTGATGGGTAAGCGGAAGTGATGACAAGAATATTTTTTTGGAATTTTTTACACCAAATATTTTTTTGTTTGTTTTCGTTGTAGGCAAGTTGTTGATCCTGCTCAATTTGTGGCCGAAGCTGAGGTGGGAACTGTATTGGTAAAAGTTTAAATCAAACAAATTGTACTAGTTTTTGTAGAAATAAATATATCATAATAGAAGGAAATAAATTGCAGCTATAGAAAAATGATTTAATTTGAATTTTACTAAAAAAATGATTATGAACCTTCAAGGGAATTGAAGGAAATATTTCAATGAATTCAAGAAATTATTCGATATATGTATGTATTTTTTGAAATAAAATAACACCATTCCCATGAACATTCAACAAGCGATAAGATGAAGTTTCTTCCACTTCAAAGAGGCGTCCTAAACACTGCCCGCTGCCATACGCAAGGCATTTTTAAAAAATATTAACCTGACATTAAGCCATTATTTTGAATCGAATCCATTCATCAGCAATGAATTGCTGGAACTTAAATTTAACGTCTCTTGAAATTTGTGTAAACAAGTTTTTTATCCTGACAATTAAAGGGGCTGATGTATGACATTTTGAAATCTCAACATTCATTGAGAGGCCATTCAATGCCTAAGACAATATTTCCTTAAACAGAACAAAACTGATAAATGCTAGCTATATGATTTCAATCAACAATAAATTTTGTATTGCAACTTGAGAGATATTTGATTCAAGTGCAAACCCCACTTCGATATCTCCCACCATATGAAAAAGTTAAACAATTCAAAATTAATATTTGAAACAACAAAATTCAGTAAATAATCATTATTAACTAAAGTGTTGCGATAATTGCGGAGAAGTGTAACAAATTTAACGAGGTAGGTGAAGGGAAATTTTGCGAAAGAAGAAACATGGAACTCAGGACAAAAAACTCCGCAAAAAATAAAAAGATTTTTCTTTCAAACCTTTTACTTAATTTGTACTTTATACATAAATAAAAACAAGTAAGAAAAGTGTATAGTCGGACGGAGCCGACCATGGGATACCCTATACCACTATCCCTGGACAATCGCTCTCCACGGAACTTCTTTTCAATGATTGTGAAAATTTAATTATCAAATATCAGAGATGTAATGTATAATACTTGTGACCAAAACCAAAAAGTTATCTAGCATGACAAAGACATTTTTGTAGCAGGAAAGGAAAATTTAGTTCGCACAAACTAAAATGTAATGAAACATACTTATGTAGTACTACTACTTCCGTTGTTTAACCGCTACGTTATTGAAATTTTTACCAATTTCACACAAAAGTTTCAGTCCATTTAACCCGATAAGTATTATCTGATCTTCACGTTGGTTTGTACGCTTCTTCTTCATCATAAACTCAAACTTTGTTTAAAATTTTGCGGCTTATTATTTTGGCCTATAAAGCTGCTACAAAATTGGTTAAAATTTTGTTTTTGGTCCATTTCATCCCCTGAACATTTCACGATCATCACCAAAAACTAATCATTTCTATTCTGGCCCGAACCCAACCCCCTTAAAAAATTCGTTTCAATCGGTCCATAATTGCGGCCTTAATCTTGTTTACAATTGTTAATGGACGGACACACATCGCTAAATCGCTTTATCTCGTCGAGATATGAATTTCGGCATACCAAATAAGGGGTCTAGGACAAATATTTCGTGGTGTTACATAAACTTTTGGAGAGACAATAGCTAGCATGGGATAAAAATGTGGTTCTCTACACAGAACCCATTATCTAGTTATCCGTTATCTAGCAAACACTTTATAGCAATTTACATCAGAGGAAACGTCAGTAGTTTTTTTCCATATGTAGGCTACTTTGCGAAATATATATGTTCTCAAGGAATTAAAATATCGACCAAAAATAAAATTTTTATATTTTTCATACAAAAGTAATGGTCCATTTCACCCGCTAAAGAATATCAGATCATCATTCAAAATTGTAGGCATCTTTTTCGACCTATACTCTTACCCGGTGCAAAATTTCGTGACTATTGATGTATAATTGCGACTTCTAGCGAGTTTATTATTACACTACAAACAAATAACGGAATATATTAGGCTGTAACACTGTTATCTGATTATGCACACCAACATAATTGACATCAGTTGAAAGGTCAAGCGTTCCACTTTCAATTATATCTCACTTGTCCGGAATGTCACTTCCAGGAATTAAGATATAAGCTGTATATTAAAAATTTTCACAATTTTCACATAAAAGTTTTGGTCCATTTAACCCTCTAAATATTATCCGATCGCCATCTCAAATTGCAAGCTTCTCCTTTGTGATATACTCTTACCTTATTTAAAATTACGCGTTGATCGGACTATTATTGAGACCTCCAGAGCCGCTAGAAAATTGGATAAATATTATGTTTTTGGTCCATATCACCCGCTAAATATTTCACGATCATCACCAATAAGAATAGGGATCTATTCTGATCTGAACCCGACCTCCAAACAAAATTTCGTGACGATCGGTCCATAATTGCGGCCTGGAGCGTGTTTACAATTTATAATGGACAGACGGACGGACGGACGGACTGACGGACGGACACACATCTCAAAATCGCTTTATCTCGTCGAGATATGAAGAATGGTATACCACATTGGGGGGTCTCCGACGAATATTTCGCGGTGTTACATGAATTTTTACCAAAACAAACTTATAATACCCTTTTCCACATTGTGGTATAGGGTATAATTATATGTCGTTCGTTGGTAATGGCATCAGTTGAGAACGGCTAGACCGTTTTGGATAATTCTTTTTGTGGAATGTTCACACCAGACTTAGGTTTTTATGCAAAGAACATTTCACCACGCCCACGTTTACATCCACTTTTCTCAATTTTCAACATTTTCTTTTCTACAAAAAACTACTGAACCGATTTTTCTGAAATTGTCAGGGAATGTACATTGACGGCCTCCGAAACAGGTTACATTTACAATATATTACAATAATTACGAATGTATTGGTTTGGAAATTAATTTGCGAGAGAATTGTGGTAGTTTCTCCAAACTTAACGTTAATTTTTAGGAACCAAAGATTTGACCGTGCCCACTTTTTAAAATATGTTACATCTACTGAACCGATTTTCCTGACATGGTTTGGGAATGTTCATGGATGGCCCCCGATGAAAATAGGATGCATATTTTCTGGAATTTCGAAGGGGGCGGGTACTTCGCTTTGCCATATTTAAGAAACGCTATATATTTATGAATAAAAATCAATTGCCGTCATAACCCAACTTAGGTTTTTATGGAATGACAATTTTTCAATTTAAATCTTTTCTGCAAAAACTACTTAACCGATTTTGCTGAAATTGTCAGGGAATGTACAGGGATGGTCCCACTTGTATGGGAAAGTGCGACAAAAATATTTATAATCGTCGGATCAATCTGATTTTATCAGTATATGCTAAAAATAAGTAATAAATACTTGAGCCAAAAAATCATCAATATGGGTTCAGTTTTTCCTATAGCTCCCATGTAGCGATACCACCCGATTTCAGCTATTTTGGGGTTCCCAATGGTCAAAAACCATCTACGCCAAAAAATTGTGGTCTTAGGTTCAGGTTTCGATATAGCCCCCATATTACGGTACCTCCCGATTTCAGGTATTTTGAAGATTTTATCAAAATTTTCGGCTCGAATTTGTTGTAATTTGCCACTTAGTGTTCTCAATGATCAAAAACTTTCTGCGCCAAAAATTGTGGTCTTAGGTCCAGGTTCCGGTATAGCCCCCATATTACGGTACCTCCCGATTTCAAGTATTTTGAAGATTTTATCAAAAATTTCGGCTCAAATTTGTTGTAATTTGCCACTTGGTGTTCTCAATGATCAAAAATCTTCTGCGCCAAAAATTGTGGTCATAGGTCTATGTTTCGGTATAGCCCTCATATTACGGTACCTCCCTATTTCAGTTATTTTGAGGTTTTTATCTACATTTTCGGTTCGAATTGGTTGTAATTTGCTATTTGGAGTTCTTAGTGGTCAAAAAACATCTCCGACTGGTATCGTGGACAGGATATAATAAAGTTCGGTGCCAACGAACTTTACATTTTCAATTGGTTTTCCTATTATATGTAGCATCATACATATATCAAAAATATACAAATGTAAAAAATACACACATAAGTAGATCCAAAAAAATGTCTAAATCTTTAAAGAAAAAAACCAAAACAATTAAAACACAAAACAAAGAAGAAACTGAGAATACAGTAATACGGCATATTCACTGAAACGTCCAGAGGCATGGTCTGTATTTTTAATGTCACACACGGAAATGCAAATATATGCAGCTGGAACCAAATTTTTTGTAAACTTGACACTATTTCGAATATTCTTCAAAAAATTTGGAGAGTGGCGAAGGATGGCAAAGTTAGTAAAACTCAACTTCAATTTTTAGAACTTGGAAAAAATCCACAAAAAGTAGGTATTATAAAAAATGTGATTTCCAGCCCATTTTATGCGAATAATGTGTACAAATTTTTATATAAAAGTAATTAGAAAACCTTGTATTAAAACTTCCATTTCGAAAAAAGTAATTTTACCCTTTCAATTTTGAGTTACTTGACTTGTAAGAAGTCACAACCTTACTGATGTTTTTGAAGTTTTTAAGAGATCATACGTAAATGTGAATTTCTTCTGTTTTGTTTTGTTAAATACCGTTATAAATTACAAAAACAGTGCTGGAATATTAAAATATGATATGTTTAGAGCAGCGACGACCACAGAAATACAACCAAAGCGAAGACATGTATAAGCGTATGAGTCAAAAAACAACAACCACATTATGTTTTTGTTTGTTTTCATTCATTTACACTGTACGTGAGAGAGCGAAGCAAATGCAAAAACAACTCAGTGGGCGCCCTCACTATACGATCTAAGCAAAGAAGCTCGCCCCTGGTTTAGAGGCAATTTCCTGAATTGCAGAGATTTGCTGATATCGACTTTTCGATTTTTGTCGCAGGTTGGGACCAGTGTGCGGTGTACGCATGTATCGGTTTAAAAATGTACGGATTAATCTACAATGTAGTAATTTTTGAGGCCTAAAGACCCGACCAAGACTTTTTTATACCCTCAGCATTTATGCTAACGAGGGTATATACATTAGGGCTATAACCAAAAAAATGCCACACCAGTATCGTGTGTGGAATTGTCCTGATAACGAAAACGCGTTTCTAAGATCGATTCGGTGAAAAAAGTTTCCGCACCGACTGCGATTACTAAAACCCTTTTGATATTTTTTCTACTTAAAATTTTAAATTAGCTTTGTTTGAATAAATATTTATAGAAATTAAATACAATTCTCACAGGCAAAGTCATTAAAAACGGTCTGTAACTTTCGCGAATTTGTTGCAAATGACACCATAGTCTCTTGTCCGATAGGTATAATAAATATAAACATAAAATTCGCGAGTTTATAAAAAAGAACAAAATTGCAGTATTGTCAAAATTTCCTAATATACTCTGAAATGGCGCGATTTGATAACAAATTGGTCCAGAATGGTTTGATATTGATTTTAAATTAGATTTAAAAAAACACAAATTTTAATAAAAAGCGTAAACGTCATTACAACAAATAAAATAAAAAAATGTATTACTGAACTTCAATGCATTTGGTGTGGAAACTTTTTCGCGATAGAGAAAAAATTACACATTATTTGATAATAGTTTTTCATGCTCTACACGGCAATGTGGTGGTAATATACACTTTCATACGGGCAAAATGTGCCTCATCGAAATAATGCTTTTAGACCCCAAGTATGTTTGGACGAAATCCGTTTCAGACAATTTGGAGTTGATTTAGCCATGTCCGTCTGTCTGTCTGGCTGGATGGAGCGCACGATAACTCTCGAACGGATCAACCGATTCGGTCCAAAATTTGGATTTCGTAATATTTTGTCCAAACTTAGTTTAAGTTCGAAGATGGGTTATATCGGTCCACTCCTTCCGGTACCTCCCCCACAAAAGTTCAAAAATGTTCGGAAACGTTGTGCGCACGATTACTCTTGAAGGGAGTGACCAATTTCGTCCATACTTTACACATCCTAATATATCTACCAGATATAGATCAGGTTTGAATATGGACTATATTTGCCCATTCCTTCGGGTACCTACCACACAAAATTTCGGATAAGTTCACTTTAACACATGCTCTCGAATCACTTTGATTTTTGTTAAAGCAACTTGCAATCGCTGTCTCAATTACAACGGTAAAAGTTTTTTCAGTGGCAAGTCCATACTTCTTGGGAAAACAATCCGAAAGTTGTAAAAAACCCCTATGGCACCATATGTAGTAGTTGGAGAGCGCAATAACTCTCGAAATGATAGAACGATTTGGTCCAAAATTTGGTCTTCGTCATATTTTGTCCAAACTTAGTTTAACTTCTAAAATGGCCCATATCGGTCCTCTCTTTAGGATACCTCCCCCACAAAAGTTCAACATTTGTGTCCAAGTGCAGTTTAGGGTCTATTCGGAGATCCTTTGGAAATTTATACCGATGATGTACGGCGATATTATGTTTTCCGTGGACAAGTCCATGCTTCCTGGCATATTGGTCCAACAGGTGTACGATAGCCCACTGAAATGACTAGTGGGCGCGATATCTATCGAAAAGATATGACTCTCAAAAAAAGATCCACTTCCGTAATGCACTATGTCGGTCCATTCCCTCCTCCGCAAAACTTTTGAAATCGGCAAGTTCAAATGTCCAAAAAGTGCCACAAAATTCAGAAAAGACTCTAAATACATTCGATCTGTCCGTAGATGAACGTTTCAATTCACATAGGCTGATGGTATATCTCTGTCGGCAAAGCCGACTGATACAAAACAAAAAAACATTATATTTTTGAAAATTATGAGAAATTCAGTTATAGTTTTTTTGTGGGGGTGTTCAGACTTAAGCCACTATAACTCAGCCATTTGTTAACCGATTTAAAAAAATAATAACTTGTTCGAAAGATATTATTCGCCCCTTTAAAAGGAAAAAGGATCAATAGATATCCGTTGTGAAAAAAGAAAATATGCCCGTTTAAATTTGAAAATGTAAGAAAGCCAGATTTTCACTACTTTTACCGTTATAAAAAAAAACAAAACGAAGTGACCCAAAGGAACTAAATACAATTACGTTATCCGTGGATCCCAACACGATAAAGTTTTGCATTAGAAGGCTTGAATATTTTTCTGGTCAACTTTTGTAGCACAATGTCATTTATCGATAATTTCCGAAGAGTTTGCACTTTCTCAAGGCCAAAACTGCCTGAAGAAGCGTTCCAATGCTTTTGCGATATTTTTTTTTTTATTATTATTAAGACTATAGATAATACATGTACAGACTAAAAATATACATATATACATAATACGATTGGATGGAAGTGTTATGTATTAAGATATAATATTATTTTCCGTTTTAGAGCATCTTTATTTTCAGACAGATCGATCTGATTATAGAATTTATTGAATTGCAAAAGAAGGTAGCGTAGTGGATCGTTATTGGCATAATTCCTCTGAAAGTATTGAATTTGAAGCAATTGAAAATTTCTTGTTTGCCTGATGGGAGTTTTTATTATGATCCTACTTATTATCAGGTCTGAATAAATTCTTCCTTGAATGATATTTAAAACAAAATTTAAACCCAGCATTACTCGACGACTTTTCAATGTAGGCAGTTTAATCATATTACGTCTTGTCTCATACGAAGGTAGGATCTGATAGTTCCATCCATGATAACGCAGACAGAATAAAAGAAATTGTTTCTGAACCGATTCAATCATGTTTTCGTATATAGTGTAATGAGGATCCCATATTACTGCACCATATTCAAATATGTAAAGACGTTTGGTGATTTGCGGATCCCCAAATTCTTTACCCCATCGTTTCATAAAGCCCAGTGCTCCATTGGCTTTATTGACCATAGAATTAATATGCTGTCAAAAGCTAAGACGATGATCCAATAATATACCAAGGTCATTGAACGATTCGACAGTGTCTAAATCGTGATTATCAAAGTAGTATTTAGTACGTGGTTGATGAAGTCGATAGAAAGATATATGTTTACATTTTGGTATATTCAACTCGATTAAATTAAAATTACACCAGGTATAAAAATTGTCTAAATCTGACTGAAGAAGAAGCTGATCGTCCGGGTCATTAAATGAGCGGAATATTTTCACGTCATCGGCATACATTAACAAATTAGAATTTTTAACAGTCGTGGGTAAATCGTTTATGAAGAGTGTGAAAAGAATTGGGCCAAGGTGGCTTCCCTGTGGAACACCAGAGGAAACGGATATACTTTTCGATACAGCGGAGTTAAATTTCACCTCTTGAGTTCTTCTAGACAAATATGATTTCAGCCAATGCAGTAAATGTGACCTGAAGCCCATTTTATCCAATTTTATGAGCAATAGAGTATGATTAACTTTATCGAAAGCTTTAGTAAAATCGGTGTATATAACATCAGTCTGTAATCTAGATCTAAACCCATCATTAACAATAGTGGTCAATTCTAATATATATTAGAGAGTTCTTAATCACTGTCTTGGCTACAATTCTTGTATTTTTTGGATTTATTGTATTGGATCAAAAAACTCAATGGTTTGGTCGTTATATGCTAAAATGTCCAAAAAACGTGTATAAAAACTTAATGTCAAAATCGGGAGGCTCGATTTTCACGGTAGACTTATGGTCTAGTGGACTTTTTTGCTCAGTTTAATCCCAGGAATCAGAAGCGGGAAGGGCTCATTAAGGTTTTCAAATCGCCCCGGCCTAGTAGTTATATTATGAAATCTGTGAAAAAATTGCATTTAATTTTTTGTACAAAGAATGGCCTCCAAAGTTAACTTTTTCATAGACAAAAACTACCTCTTTTCGAAAGCGATGCAAAAGACTCCCTGGCAGGGTGTCACTTTTTGGTTAATAAAATCTTCAATTTAACCCATTTTTTGCTTTTCTAATAAAAAAAAAAAATATTTCTTATATTTCTACGGGGAGCCACCGTGGTGCAATGGTATGCACACCCGCCTTGCAAAATAAAGGTCGTGGGTTCGATTCCCCGGTCAGTCAACATCAAAACATTTTTCAACGGTGGCAAAATACCCCTCAGTAATGTTGGCGACATTTCCTGAGTATTTCAGCCTTGTAAAACTTCTCTACAAATGGTGTCTTAGACACGCCGTTCGGACTCGGCGTGACATTAGGTCCCATATCATTGAGCTAATATGAATCGGGCTGCACTCATTGATATGAGAGAAGTCTCCCTTGTCCCATCTGGGATGTTTGTGGAACAATTATTATTATTAATATTTCTACGAGTAATGTTTGTTCACGGCTGAAGTTCGAAATATTTTTTTTAACAAATATTGGAATATAACAAACATTGGCGCCCAACCTTAAGTTTTGTGTCCCTTAAACAAACCCCATTAGAGCGAAGTAGGAGCCTAAGGTTTAGACTTCACTTTTTGATTTACAAAACCCTCAAACCTGATTTCATTTCCTTTCCAAAACCCATTATACCACTCCCCGCTCGGCATTACAATGGAGTATACATCTCTTCACACGAATGGTAATCATTTCGAGCATTAGATTTTGTTTTCAGTTTTCCAAAGTGGGAAAAAACTAATACCAATATGAACACCATCCCATAGAAGAGTAAACCAAAAGCAACAACAACAACAAAAACGAACTCCACTGCATTTGTTGACAAAACAATTGTGATTTGTGGTGATAAGAGGAAAAAAGTGCAATCATATCGAACGAAGCGTGCATGAATAATTCCCAAAATAGATAAAAAATTCACAGAAAACTATTGTCGATTATAAAAGCCACGGCACATACCTGGGAAAACTTCAGTTGTGCGAAATTAGAAAATTGTGCAAAACGGCGGTTAATGTGTAATTAGAAATTTTATTTTGTATTTTAAATATTTTGTTGCGAAAATGAAATTGTCAGCGGTTCTTTTGGGGCTGGCATTGGTGTTTGGTTCCACACTGGCCAAAGATTGGTGGGAGAATGGCAACTTTTATCAAATCTATCCAAGATCGTTTCGGGACAGTGATGGTGATGGCATTGGGGATTTGAATGGTAAGAAGAGGTGACAAAAAGGTGCTGAAAAACGTATAAATGTTTGTTTTTGGTTTAAGGTGTCACGGAAAAGCTGCAGTACCTCAAAGATTTGGGCTTTACAGCCACCTGGCTTTCACCCATTTTCAAATCACCCATGGCTGATTTTGGTTATGACATCTCGGATTTCTATCAAGTCCATCCCGAATATGGTACCATGGAAGATTTTGAAAACATGATTAAGAAAGCCAAAGAAGTGGGTATTAAAATTATCCTGGATTTTGTTCCGAATCACTCAAGTGATGAAAATGAATGGTTTAAAAAATCTGAAGAAAATGATCCCGAGTATCGTGATTTCTATATATGGCATAATGGCAAGGTAAATGCCACAACGGGAGAACGTGAACCGCCCAGCAATTGGATGAGTGTATTTCGTTATAGTGCCTGGCAATGGAGTGAGAAGAGACAACAATATTATCTCCATCAATTTGCCATAAAGCAGCCTGATTTGAATTATCGCAACCCCAAGGTGGTGGAGGAAATGAAAAATGTTTTGCGTTTTTGGTTGGCCAAGGGTGTGGCTGGTTTCCGTATTGATGCGGTGCCATATTTGTTTGAGGTAGACCTGGATCAAGACAACAATTATCCTGATGAGGAATTGGCTGATAATGTCAATGAGTGTCCCGATCCCATGGATAATTGCCATTACAAACATTTGTATACGCAAGATCAACCGGAAACTTTTGACATGGCCTATCAATGGCGTGCTGTGGTTGATGAATTCAAAAAGGAACATGGTGGTGATACGAGGATTCTGCTCACCGAAGCCTATACCAGCTTTGAGAATATTATACGTTTTTATGGGGATGGTAAAAGGAATGGTTCTCACGTCCCTTTCAACTTTGATTTTTTGTCTAGTGTTTCAAATTCGTCCACTGCGGGAAATATGGTAAGTCACATTAAGAAATGGATGGATGCCATGCCGAAGGATGTCAGAGCCAATTGGGTTTTGGGTAATCATGACAATAAACGTGTGGCCTCCAGATTGGGTGTAAATAGAGCTGATTTGTTTAATATTTTGCTGCAAACTTTGCCCGGTAATGCTGTAACATATAATGTAAGTGGGGAGCAGAGTTATTGGGTTGGAATATTGAAGGATAATTGTTTTGTGTTTCTTTAGGGTGAAGAATTGGCCATGACTGATGTGTTTATTAGCTGGGAAGATTCTGTGGATCCCCAGGCCTGTAATGGTAATCCCCAAACTTACTATGGTCTATCCAGAGATCCAGCACGTACTCCCTATCAGTGGGATGCCTCAAATATGGCAGGTAAGCATAATTATGAACTTTGTATTACATTTTTCCACACAATTGCGCCCAATATTAATTCTCTACGTGAATTACGTACATATCTATATTAGGCCATTTTCCTTGCGGCAATTGTCAGTTTAATGTAGAGAGAGGTGAGGCATATGGGAACGCTTTGCCTCCCAACACCCTCTCTCGCCCACAAATTGGCAATTGCCGCAAGGAAAACTGTCTAATGTAGATATGGACTATGTGCCTAACGTTGGGCGCCACTTTCTGGTTCGAAATATCCCCTTAGGAAAAATATGTTCCTACCAGGAATAGGCAGAGTTGTCTCATATAAACAAGCGCTGCGCAAATAAATTTTTTGTTCAAAGATACTTGACCTCCGAACTACCTCGACACAACTTGTAGAGAATTTTTACTCAGATCATATATGTAAATATTACACTGAAGGATTGACTTCCATTGACTATATATTGCACTCAAAATATATTTAAATCGAAAATATCTTTCAGAATTGTATCTGAGAAAAATGGCGCCCAACGTTTTTTGTACATAAAAACTACCTCCATTAGAATGTAACCGGCAACAAACTTTGGATTCCATATTTTGCTACATGTTCATAAGATTATCTGCTTTAAAGGAGTGAAAAATCTCTCCCTATAAAAAGTGATTTACGTTGGGCGCCACTTTTTGGTATCTAAACCCATCAAATTTTTCCCCTTTTCCCAATAATTCCACCATTTCTTTCTTTCCCAGGTTTCACCACCGGTGATCACACTTGGCTACCCGTCTCCGACACCTATGTCACCGTCAATGCCTTGGCTCAACTGCGTGCTCCCCAATCTCATTTGCAAGTCTTTAAGAAATTAACAAAGCTGCGCAAAGAACCTTCCTTCCAAGATGGAGATCTGAATATTGAAGCCATTGGTGATGACATTATCATTTATTCACGCGAAAAGAAGGGAAGTGATTTATATGTAGTTGTTTTGAATCTGGGTAAGACAGATCAAACAATTGATATTAATCAATATTTCCAAATGGGTTCAAAGGCTGAAATTATTACCACCTCAATACAATCATCAAATATTGATGGGTAAGTACCGAAATGTACTCAGAAGGAGAATATATGGTTGTGGAGATAAAAATGTTTTTTTTTTTTTTTTTTTTTTCCACAGGCAAGTCATCAATCCGAGTCAATTTAAAGCTGAAGCTGGCGTGGGAACCGTTTTAGTGAAAGTCTGAAGAAGTTATGAAGCTATTACAATTTTAGTCAAATAATTTTCAAAATATTTTTAAAAACAATAAAAAATTATATATTCGATTTTAAAATATTTGCTATTTTTTTGTTGGTCGGGGGTTAGCTCAGAAAAATTCTTAAAAAAAATCAATTTTTATTAGTAAGAGGATAGCTTAGAAAAATTCATTACAAAATCAGCCTTCATTGGACAGGGATTAAGGCAGAATAATCCAATAAAACAATTCTTGAAAAAATCACCTTTTATTGGTCAGAGGTTGCCTCAGAGAAAATCTTTAAAAAACTAACTTTTATTGGTCAGAGGTTAGCTTAGAAAAATTCTTTAAAAAGTAAACATTTATTGGTCAGAGGTTAGCTCAGAAAAATTGGTTACAAAATTAGCCTTCACTGGGCAGAGATTAAGCCAGAATAATCCATTAAAAATTACCTTTAACTGGTCAGAGGTTAGCTTAGAAAAATTCATGCAAAAATCAGATTTTATTGGCCCGAGGTTGCCTCAGAAAAACTCTTTGAAAAGTTAATTTTTATTGGTCGGAGGTAAGGTCAGAAAAATTGATTAGTGTCACTATTTATTGGTCAGAGCATAGCTTTGAAAAATTCTTTAAAAATTAATGTTTTATAATCAAAGATTAGCTCAGACAAATCCATTAAAAATTACCTTTAACTGGCCAGATGTTAGCTCAGAGAAATTCTTGAAAAAATCATCTTTATTGAACAGAGGATAGCTTGGACAAATTCTTTAAAAATCAACTTTTAATTGTCAGAACTTAGCTCAGAAAAATTCGTTAAAAATCAGCCTTCATTGGACAGCTCAGAAAAATCCATCAAAAATCACCTTTAACTGGTCAGGTGTTAGCTTAGAAAAAATTGTTAAAAAGTCAACATCTATTAGTCAGAGGTTAGCTCAGAAAAATTCGTTGAAAAATATCAGCCTTCATTGGACAGGGATTAGCTCAGAAAAATTCATTAAAAATCAATTTTTATTGGTCAGAGGTTAGCGCAAAAACTCCAGTAAAATTAACCTTTTATTGGTCTGAGGTTGCCTCAGGAAAATTCTTTAAAAAATCAACTTTTATTGGTTAGAGGTTAGCTCAGAAAAATTCGTTAAATATCAGCCTTCATTGGACAGGGATTAGCTCAGAAAAATTCTTTAAAAAAAATCAACTTTTATTGGTCAGAAAAAATCTTGAAAAAGCACATTTTATTGCCTCAGAAAAATTCTTTAAAAAATCAATTTTATTGGTCACAGGTTAGCCCAGAAAAATCCAGTAAAAATCAACTTTTATTGGTCAGAGGTTGCCTCAGGAAAATTCTTTAAAACATCAACTTTTTTTGGTTGAAGGTTAGCTCAGAAAAACTCGTTAAAAATCAGCCTTCATTGGAAAGGAATTAACTCAGAAAAATTCTTTAAACATCAACTTTTATTGGTCAGAGGTTAGCCAAAAAAATCGTAAAATAATCACCTTTTATTGCCTCAGGAAAATTCTTTAAAAAATCAACTTTTTTTGGCCACAGGTTAGCCCAAAAAATCCAGTAAAAATCACCTTTTATTATATTTTATTGGTCAGATGTTGTCTCAGAAAATTCTTTTAAACATAAACTTTTTTGGTAAGAGTTTAACTCAGAAAACCTCGTTAAAAAAAAATCAGCCATCATTTGACAGGGATTAGCTCAGAAAAATTCTTTAAACATCAACTTTTATTGGTCAGAGGTTAGCTCAGAAAAAATCGTTAAAAAATTAGCCTTCATTGGACAGGAATTAGCTCAGAAAAATTCTTTAAAAAATAAAATTTTATTGGTCAGAGGTTAGCTCAGAAAAAATCGTTAAAAAATCAGCCTTCATTGGACAGGGATTAGCCCAAAATATCCATTAAAATCACCTTTAAGTGGTCAGAGGTTAGCTTTGAAAAATTCTTTAAAAAGTCAACATTTATTGGTCAGAGTATAGCTCAGAAAAATTCGTTAAAAAATGAGCCTTCATTGAACAGTGATCAGCGCAAAAAATTATTTAAAAAAATCCATTTTTATTGCTCAGAGGTTAGCACAAAAAAAAATTTGAAAAATCGCCTTTCATTGGTCAGAGGTTAAAACAAAAAAATTTTTGAAAAAACACCTTTTTTTGGCCAGATGATAGCACAGAAAAAATCTTTAAAAAATCAAGTTTATTGGTCAGAGGTTGGCTTAGAAAAATCCAGTAAAGATTACCTTTTATTGGTCAGAGGTTAGATCAGAAAAATTCTTG
>NW_027412088.1:190684217-190802896 GCF_047663935.1 Musca autumnalis | reverse complement strand
AAGCACACCTTCCCTTCAGAAACGGTCTACAGAAGCACACCTTCCTTCAGAAACGGTCTACAGAAGCACACCTTCCTTCAGAAACGGTCTACAGAAGCACACCTTCCTTCAGAAACGGTCTACAGAAGCACACCTTCCTTCAGAAACGGTCTACAGAAGCACACCTTCCTTCAGAAACGGTCTACAGAAGCACACCTTCCTTCAGAAACGGTCTACAGAAGCACACCTTCCTTCAGAAACGGTCTACAGAAGCACACCTTCCTTCAGAAACGGTCTACAGAAGCACACCTTCCTTCAGAAACGGTCTACAGAAGCACACCTTCCTTCAGAAACGGTCTACAGAAGCACACCTTCCTTCAGAAACGGTCTACAATAGCACACCTTCCTTCAGAAACGGTCTACAGAAGCACACCTTCCTTCAGAAACGGTCTACAGAAGCACACCTTCCTTCAGAAACGGTCTACAGAAGCACCCTTTCTTTTAGAAAGGTTCTATAGAAGCACCCTTTCTTTCAAAAAGGGTCTATAGAAGCACCCTTTCTTTTAGAAAGGGTCTATAGAAGCACCCTTTCTTTTAGAAAGGGTCTATAGAAGCACCCTTTCTTTTAGAAAGGGTCTATAGAAGCACCCTTTCTTTTAGAAAGGGTCTATAGAAGCACCCTTTCTTTTAGAAAGGTTCTATAGAAGCACCCTTTCTTTCAAAAAGGTTCTATAGAAGCACCCTTTCTTTTAAAAAGGGTCTATAGAAGCACCCTTTCTTTTGAAAAGGGTCTATAGAAGCACCCTTTCTTTTAGAAAGGGTCTATTTCAGAAGGGGTCTATAAAAGCACCCATTATTTCAGAAAGGGTCTATAAAAGCAACCATTATTTCATAAAAGGGTCTATAAAAGCACCCTTTATTTCAGAAAGGCTCTATAGAAGCACCCTTTATTTCAGAAAGGGTCTATAGAAGCACCCTTTATTTCAGAAAGGGTCTATAGAAGCACCCTTTATTTCAGAAAGGGTCTATAAAAGCACCCATTATTTCAGAAAGGGTCTATAAAAGCACCCATTATTTCAGAAAGGGTCTATAGAAGCACCCTTTATTTCTGAAAGGGTCTATAGAAGCACCCTTTATTTCAGAAAGGGTCTATAGAAGCACCCTTTATTTCAGAAAGGGTCTATAGAAGCACCCTTTATTTCAGAAAGGGTCTATCGAAGCACCCTTTATTTCAGAAAGGGTCTATAGAAGCACCCTTTATTTCAGAAAGGGTCTATAGAAGCACCCTTTATTTCAGAAAGGGTCTATCGAAGCACCCTTTATTTCAGAAAGGGTCTATAGAAGCACCCTTTATTTCAGAAAGGGTCTATAGAAGCACCCTTTATTTCAGAAAGGGTATATCGAAGCACCCTTTATTTCAGAAAGGGTCTATAGAAGCACCCTTTATTTCAGAAAGGGTCTTCAGAAAGGGTCTATAACGGACCCTTTATCCAGAAAGGGTTTATAGAAGCGCCCTTTATTTCAGAAAGGGTCTATGGAAGCACCCTTACATTCAGAAAGCGTCTTTCTTTCAGAATGTTCTATAGAAGCACACTATCTTCCAGTAAGGGTCTACAAAAACACATTTTCTTTCAGAAAGGGTCCATAGAAGCACCCTTTATTTCCGGAAGGGTCTATAGAAGCACCCTTTATTTCCGGAAGGGTCTATAGAAGCACCCTTCATTTCAGAAATGGTTTTGGAAGCATCCTTCCTTTCAGAAAGGGTCTATAGAAGCACCCTTTATTCCAGGAAGGGTCTATAGAAGCACCCTTTATTTCAGAAAGGGTCTATAGAAGCACCCTTTCTTTTAGAAAGGGTCTGAAGAAGCAGCCTTTCTTTAAGAAAGGATCTGTAGAATTACCTCTCTTTTAGATAGGGTCTGTAGAACCACCCTTTCTTCCAGAAAAGGTCTGTAAAAGCACCCTTTCCTTCAGAAAGCACATTTTCTTTCAGAAAGGGTTTATGGAAGCACCCTTTCTTCTGAAGAATGTGTGTATGTCTCCCTTAATTATGTCGCTATCTCACTTTAAATGCCATTATATTTATAGTTTGCAATTTTCTCCCCACCAACATCACAATCCGAATACATATCCCTTTCTCAAGATCATTATCGCCATTGTGTCATTACATTTTTTAGACAGCCTTTATTTTTATTTGTTTTCTTATTTTTTAACCAGCCAGTCATTCAGTTGTCTTTTTCTCTCCATAAAAACGTCCTCTTCCCACCCATTTTAAATATGTTTATCTATTAAATAAGAATGTGTGACACTTTTCTTTTTTATCTTTTGTCAATGATACGACAATTCCGTAAAAAAGGAGAAAAAATCAAAGAATAAATATCGTTAATGGTGCGTTGCGTATTTTATTGAAAGACAAAAAAACACATAAAGACATACAAAACAGATTTCTTCAAGATTTTATTTTCTATGTTGATGATGATATTTCTTTTCATTCTTTAGGAGAAAATTAGCTAAATTATCGTTTCGATAGCTTTGAAATATGTCAAAATGCGAATGCGAATTTTATTGCAGCTATAAATTGGAATATTGGAAGACAAAAAAACTGATGAAGAACAGATTTCTTAATAAAACAAAATGATGTCAGGCAGAGTTAATGAAGAGAAAAATTAAAAAAAAAAAACTAAAACAATTTTGGACAATATTTTTTTTCGTGAAATGAAAGAAAAAGATGTAAGGTCTTTGAATAGAAAAAAAATATGAAAATTATAAAGCATATTGTGGAATCTGATAAAAAAATCCTTCATTGAAGTTAGACAACAGAAAACTGAAATATTTTCAATATGAGGTGAACCCAAATATGCTTTGTGCAGCAGAGTGATTATTATTCTGAAAAAAAAAATTTCCCAGTATTCGAAAAAACACTATGCTACCGTACCAGAATGTTCTGTACCGTACCACTGATGGATAGGTACACTACGACAACGTACCGCTCCGGAACACAAACCCTAAAAAATATCTTAGTGATACTGTACCGGAACACAACGATAATCGTAGTGCACCGCATGCCGGAGAACTAAAAATCGTAGTGCTAAACGCTAAAAAATAACAAAGGAATTATAATTTCTGAGGAAAATGAAGGTAAACAGTTAAATCCATGTATGTTTAAATTAGTTAAATACCTTGCGAACTTTGGTCAAAAATATGTAAAACAAATTATTTAGTTGTTGTGGAATGAAGCACTAACAATTATATTCCAAGTAGCAGGAATTAACGAACTGTTGCTTACTAATGACTAAAATAAAGACAGGCGTTGTTGTTCGATTGCAGCTAATGTCAATGGAGAAAGGTCACCCACACTCAATTTCAGAATCATGTGCTGGATCGCGATCTTTACCTTGTCATGGAAAATTCATGGAAAATGAGCTCCATGGGTCGACTACATCACCAAACAACGAGTACTTCTATGTGCAGGTTTTGATTACCAATTGTTTTCGCTCTATCTTTATCTCTGAATGACCACCTAAAACCTATCAAATGCACACAGACGCTATCTGAAAGAAAGGGCGCATCCATAGAAGCTTTCTGAAAGAAAATGTGATTTCTGAAAGAATGGGTGCTTCCATATACCCTATCCTGTAAGAAAGGGTATTTCTATAGACCTATTCTGAAAGAAATGGTGCTTTTATAGACCCTTACTGTAAGAAAGGGTGCTTCTATAGACATTTACTGAAAGAAATGGTGCTTCTACAGACCCTATCTGATAGAAAGGGTGTTTACATAGACCCATTCCACTTCTATAGACCTTTTCTAAAAAAAGGGTGCTTCTATATACCCATTCTGCAAGAAAAGGTGCTTCTACAGATCCATTCTGAAAGAAAGGGTGCTTCTATAGACCTCTACTGAAAGAAAGGGTGCTTCTATAGACCTTTACTGAAAGAAAGGTTGCTTCTATAGACCCCTTATGAAAGTTCTACAGATCCTTTCTAAAAGGATGGGTGCTTCTACAGGCCTTTTCTGAAACAAAGGGTGTTTCTATAGACCCATCCTTTCAGAAAGAAAGGTTGCTTCTATAAACCCTTTCTGAAAGAAAGGGTGCTTCTATAGGCCCATTCTGCAAGAAAAGGTGCTTCTACAGATATATTCTGAAAGAAAGGTTGCTTCTGTAGACCCTTTCTGAAACAACGCGTGCTTCTACAGATCCTTTCTGAAACAACGGGTGCTTCTACAGATCCTATCTGAAAAAAAGGGCTATTCTATAGACCCATACTGAAAGAAAGGGTGCTCCTGCAGATCCTTTCTGAATTGGTGCTTCTGCAGATCCCTTCTGAAAGAAAGGGTGGTTCTACAGATCCTTTCTAAAAGAAAGGGTGCTTCTTTAGACCCATTCTGAAAAAAGGGTGCTTCTACAGACCCATTCTGAAAAAGGGTGCTTTTACAGATCCTTTCTGAAAGAAAGGGTGCTTCTACAGACCCATTCTGAAAAAGGGTGCTTCTACAGACCCATTCTGAAAAAGGGTGCTTCTACAGATTCTTTCTGACAGAAAGGTTGCTTCTACAGATCCTTTCTGAAAGAAAGGGTGCTTCCATAGACCCAATCTGAAAGAAAGGGTGCTTTCATAGACCCAATCTGAAAGAAATTGTGTTTCTATAGACCCTTTCTGAATGAAAGGATGCTTCTATAGACCCTTTCTAAAAGAAAGGGTGCTTCCATAGACCCAATCTGAAAGAAATTGTGTTTCTATACACTCTTTCTGAAAGAAAGAGTGCTTCTACAGACCCTTTCTAAAAGAAAGGGTGCTTCTATAGTCCCTTTCTGAATTAAAGGATGCTTTAATATACCCTTTCTGAAAGAAAGGGTGCTTCTGTAGACCCATTCCGAAAGAAAGGGTGATTCTATAGACCCATTCCGAAAGGAAGGGCGCTTCTACAGAAACTTTCTGAAATAAAAAGCACTTTTACAGATCCATTTTGGAAAAATGGGTGCTTCTGCAGACCCTAACTGAAAAAACGGGTTCTTCTACAAATCGTTTCTGAAAGAAATGATGTTTCTATAGATCCTTTCTAAAAGAAAGGGTGCTTCTACAGATCCTTTGTTAATGAAAGTTTGATTCTATAAACCCTCACTGAAGGAAAGGTTGCTTCTATAGACCCTCACTGAAAGAAAGGGTGCTTCTACAGACCCTTTCGGAAAGAAACGGTGTTTTTATAGACCCTTTCGGAATGAAAAGGTGCTTCTGTAGAACTTTACTGAAAGATATGGTGCTTGTATAGACCCTTTCTTAGAGGAAGGGTGCTTCTATATACCCTTATATGTGCTTTTACAGACCCTTTCTGGAAGAAAGTGTGCTTCTATAGACCCTTTCGGAAACAAAGGGTGCTTCTATAGACCCTTACTGAAAGATATGGTGTTTCTATAGACCCTTTCTGAAAAAAAGCTGCATCTAAAGACCCTTTGTGAAAGAAAGGGTGCTTCTTCAGACCATTTCTGGGAGAAAGGGTGCTTCTACAGACCCTATCTGAAAGAAAGGGTAATTCTACAGACCCTATCTGAAAGAAAGGGTAATTCTACAGATCCTTTCTGAAAGAAAGGTTGCTTCTTTAGATCCTTTCTGAAATAAAGGGTGCTTGTATAGACCCTTACTGAAAGAAAGGGTGCTTCTACAGACCCATTCTGAAAGATAGGGTGCATCTACAGATCCTTTTTGAAAGAAAGGCTGCTTCTCTAGATCCTTTCTTAATGAAAGGGTGCTTCTATAGATACTTTCGGAAAGAAAGTGTGTTTCTATAGATACTTTCTGAAAGAAAGGGTGCTTCTACCGATCCTTTCTAAAAGAATGGGTGCTTCTACAGGCCTTTTCTGAAACAAAGGGTGTTTCTATAGACACATTCTGAAAGAAAGAGTGATTCTACAGACCCTATCTGAAAGAAAGGGTGCTTCTACCGACCCTATCCGAAAGAAAGTGAGCTTCTACAGACCCTATCTGAAAAAAAGGGCTATTCTATAGACCCATACTGAAAGAAAGGGTGCTCCTGCAGATCCTTTCTGAATTGGTGCTTCTACAGATCCCTTCTGAAAGAAAGGGTGCTTCTACAGATCCTTTCTAAAAGAAAGGGTGCTTCTACAGATCCTTTCTAAAAGAAAGGGTGCTTCTATAGACCCATTCTAAAAAAGGGTTCTTCTACAGACCCATTCTGAAAAAGGGGTGCTTCTACAGATCCTTTCTGAAAGAAAGGGTGCTTCTACAGACCCATTCTGAAAAAGGGTGCTTCTACAGATTCTTTCTGACAGAAAGGTTGCTTCTACAGATCCTTTCTGAAAGAAAGGGTGCTTCCATAGACCCAATCTGAAAGAAAGGGTGCTTTCATAGACCCAATCTGAAAGAAATTGTGTTTCTATAGACCCTTTCTGAATGAAAGGATGCTTCTATTGACCCTTTCTAAAAGAAAGGGTGCTTCCATAGACCCTATCTGAAAGAAATTGTGTTTCTATACACTCTTTCTGAAAGAAAGGATGCTTCTACAGACCCTTTCTAAAAGAAAGGGTGCTTCTATAGTCCCTTTCTGAATTAAAGGATGCTTTAATAGACCCTTTCTGAAAGAAAGGGTGCTTCCATAGACCCAATCTGAAAGAAAGGGTGCTTTCATAGGCCCAATCTGAAAGAAATTGTGTTTCTATAGACCCTTTCTGAATGAAAGGATGCTTCTACAGACCCTTTCTAAAAGAAAGGGTGCTTCTATAGTCCCTTTCTGAATTAAAGGATGCTTTAATATACCCTTTCTGAATTAAAGGATGCTTTAATATACCCTTTCTGAAAGAAAGGGTGCTTCTGTAGACCCATTCCGAAAGAAAGGGTGATTCTATAGACCCATTCCGAAAGGAAGGGCGCTTCTACAGAACCTTTCTGAAATAAAAAGCACTTTTACAGATCCATTCTGGAAAAATGGGTGCTTCTGCAGACCCTAACTGAAAAAACGGGTTCTTCTACAAATCGTTTCTGAAAGAAATGATGTTTCTATAGATCCTTTCTAAAAGAAAGGGTGCTTCTACAGATCCTTTGTTAAGGAAAGTTTGCTTCTATAAACCCTCACTGAAGGAAAGGTTGCTTCTATAGACCCTCACTGAAAGAAAGGGTGCTTCTACAGTCCCTTTCGGAAAGAAAAGGTGTTTCTATAGACCCTTTCGGAATGAAAAGGTGCTTCTGTAGAACTTTACTGAATGATATGGTGCTTGTATAGACCCTTTCTTAGAGGAAGGGTGCTTCTATATACCCTTATATGTGCTTTTACAGACCCTTTCTGAAAGAAAGTGTGCTTCTATAGACCCTTTCGGAAACAAAGGGTGCTTCTATAGACCCTTACTGAAAGATATGGTGTTTCTATAGACCCTTTCTGAAAAAAGCTGCTTCTAAAGACCCTTTGTGAAAGAAAGGCTGCTTCTTCAGACCATTTCTGGGAGAAAGGGTGCTTCTACAGACCCTATCTGAAAGAAAGGGTAATTCTACAGACCCTATCTGAAAGAAAGGGTAATTCTACAGATCCTTTCTGAAAGAAAGGTTGCTTCTTTAGATCCTTTCTGAAATAAAGGGTGCTTGTATAGACCCTTACTGAAAGAAAGGGTGCTTCTACAGACCCATTCTGAAAGATAGGGTGCATCTACAGATCCTTTTTGAAAGAAAGGCTGCTTCTCTGGATCCTTTCTTAATGAAAGGTTGCTTCTATAGATACTTTCGGAAAGAAAGTGTGTTTCTATAGATACTTTCTAAAAGAAAGGGTGTTTCTATAGATACTTTCTGAAAGAAAGGGTGTTTCTATAGATACTTTCTGAAAGAAAGGGTGCTTCTACAGATCCTTTCTTAAAGAAAGTGTGCTTCTACAGATCCTTCCTTATAGAAAGTGTGCTTCTACAGATCCTTTCTGAAAGAATGTGTGCTTCTACAGATCCTTTCTGAAAGAAAGTGTGCTTCTACAGATCCTTTCGGAAAGAAAGGGTGCTTCTACAGATCCTTTCTTAAAGAAAGGGTGCTTCTACAGATCCTTTCTTAAAGAAAGGGTGCTTCTACAGATCCTTTCTTAAAGAAAGGGTGCTTCTATGGACCCGCTTCCGCGTAGTCTTTATGCTCTATGTGATTGCTTAGCTGGCTTTCACGACGATTATCTGCAATTGTTTCTTTCATCAAAATGTTAATTAGAAGATTAAATAATTGGAGCGGCAGTAGGCAGCCCTGTCTCACACTGATAACATTGTGCGACAACAACAAAAATTACAAGGAAACCTGAGTAGATTTTGAAATTAGAGCTATAAATATGAGACACGAGTATCGGCGTTTTTAAAGTTTTCATCTGAAAATAAGTTAAGGATTTTGTTTGATTTTGACCGAATATGGAATTAGGTCAAATTAACCGTCCAAAATTAAAACATGTTCATCCTAAAATATATAAATTTATCATTTAATTTTTTTAAGAAAATATTACACAAATATTTATTCTGGAACTTATAGTGAAATTTTGTGTAGAATTTTTCTTCTTTTGGCACCTTTCACCTAGGACCAAGTTTCAAATTAGTTTCATATATCAACTCGAAAAAAGAAGGGAAAAAATTTCATAAAAAAATTGGCCATTCACATTCAATATGCCTGATGAGCTGAATTAAACCACTAGCGAAACGATCGTAGCATATTGGTTGAATGTGTGGTGACTTCGCTAGAATTCACTTTTTCAATACAAGAGTCCTTAGGTCATGTTAGCTCGATTAAAAATTCAATTAATTAAAAATTGGAAAATGTTTTGATGTTTTTTCAGCCAAATTGATACTGACCCAGCAAAAAAAGTACTCCCAAAATCATGGGATTTGTAAGGGATTTTTGGCAGCCGTAACTACTCTCAAACCCCCTTTCTTCCCCATTATTTTTACAAGGGCATGTCGCACTCAGTTTGTAGTTATTTTATGACCACTAGAATAACTAGTTATTCTGTGGCCACTAGAAGTTGAAAAGTAAGGTGAAAAAAATTCTATTTTTAGAACAGTTGATGTAGAGAATTTGTTTTCAATTTCATCACACTTCTTAGTTTTATTTTACTTTATTTTATTTCGCTGTCTGCCCGAATTGAAGCGACGAACCCTCTGATTTCTAGCCAAAGACACTACACACGATGCCACGCACACGAATATTAAGGGTTGCTTAAGAACTTAAATGTGCAGTACACATGTGCACCACGAACAGTTAACGGTGAGCGTTGAACACACAACCGTAGGATTTATAGTCGGACACACACTCACTGTGCCACCGTGGTCATTACTTAGTGAGGAGTAAAGTATGTAGGTTTACCTTGTAAATTTTTAAGAAGTAACCCATTACTTTTCAGATTACTTGTAATGCGAAAAGAAGCTTGTTTACATTACTTTGTAAAGGGTTACGTAATGACTACCGGATCCGAATTTTTGCTGGGGACATATTCATGATATATAATGTAAATGGATACTTCATTTCTTTGGTGACTTATAGTGAAATTTGACGTAGAATATTTTTGTCTTTCACGTCATCCCGTCATGCCCCTCTGTGGGACATTTTGATTTTTCATTTTAGGGATTCCTGGCGACTAGATAAGATCTACAGATTTGGTGTATTCTGAGACGTATAGTAAAATTTTATGACAAACAATTTTGTAGGATATTTCGATTTCATATGATCACATTTTAAAGGATTTTTTTTAATGATTTTCGAAAAAGGGCCATAAAGACCCCTTCGATGAACCGCATGAGGGTTAATATGAGTAACAAAAATATTCTCCACATCCTCCTCAGTAAAGTTACCAAAGATCCAACTGGGGGTAAATATTACTTTATCGTAATATTTACCCCCAGTTGGAAAACAGTGGTGTTGCCTTTAACCTCTGGATAATTGATTGATGGAATAAAACAACTGTCTGCTATTTATATCATCCGTTAATTAATTAAAGATATCCCTTTGAAAGGGAACAAATTCCACTTTTTCATATTTATTTTCCATACAAAAATATTTACCCAACAATTTCTGAAATAAACAAATACCAACAACTATAATTTATCATTTGTATTGAACACAATTAAATCTTCCGCACTTCTATTCGCCTTCTTTCTATTCCTCGAAAACTTTTTTCACATTCAACAAAGACACAAATCATTAAATGTAATCAACGCAAAAACAAAAATCCCATCCTTTTTTTGGGCAAACTTTCATAACAAGAAAAACAAATAAATAATGACATTTTTTCCGGACACACAAAATAAATACCTCAAATGGTAGTACATGTTTGCTACCCACTATCAGTCAAATCAAACATCAACATCAACAAATATTCCAATGCAAGTTTGAGTTTTTCTTGCTTATTTTGGCGATGCTTTTCTTTCTTTTGCGTGTCCTGTCAACTTCTTTCCCATCACGTCCTTGTAAATGGTCATTAACTCAATCAATGCCTATCAACAATGGTTTATTGTTAACGAACAATAAACGCCTTTTGTTTTGTTGTTGTTGGTGCTACGTTATTTATTGTCACTCTGTGCTAGATGGACAGACAGAGTGACTAGAACTAGAATCACCACGTTCCAAACTAACACACAGATAACACCATCATCATCATCAAGGCTGTAATATTTAAAGACCCTTCTTATTGTAGAGAGAAAGAAGGAGAGAGGGAAGAAGAAAATACCCGCACTTATTGTTTATTGTTCTTTAAGAATTCCACATTTGACCATCCATCATCATTTTGTTCGTTTTATGTGTGAGGGGAATTGGAGAATGCTAATAGGGTGAATATGCTTTAAATGAGATGGGGTAGGGGGATGTTGTTTTAGCATGGTGCGGAACCCATAAACAAATTATTGCGTACTTATCATCAATCGCCAATGTCAGAGTCATTGTCATCACTGTTGAGTTTTTTTCTGTTGACCTCTACACCACCCCCTGTTGTGTTGTTTGCCGTTAATGGGACGTATAAAAAGCTGAATGTTTATACGGGGGCTTAAGAAAATATTTTTGTTAAAAGTTTTTTTTTTTTACATAAAATGGATATTTGTTTACATGCTTCATTAATAATTAAATGTATTGAAAGTAAATGAAAGTCTTTAATTAAACCAAGGTTTAATTTTTTAGGTAAAAACTATTTTCATAGAATCTTACAAACAGGGTTTCGGAGTCGATGTATTTTTGGGTCGACTCCGACTCCGGGTCGACTCCAAGTGTAAATTCCTATACTGCTAAAAACTAATAAAATGTGAACAAATTTTAACTTTTTCGTATATTTGGGCCCGTATAGGCTAATCTATTGGTTTTTCCTAACATATTCTTTAGAAAGAACATCCGTTCGAATATAATACTTAATTTCAGAAGATAAATATGAAGTAAAAATCATATCTATATTGTTTCTACTGAATCTTACATTGGAAAACAGCAACAAAATACAAGCTCGAGAATATTCTGGGACGAACTTTTCTTCGTGAGAAAATATCTCATGTGCCAGATATCGAAAATATAACATGAACATTTTTTAACTTTTTGGCGAGAGGGGAGGTGAAGGAGATCCCTTTCTCCCTTCTTACCCATAAGCTCAAAACATTCTCATGATAATGTTCATAGTCTGACACAAGACTATGTGAACATGAAGGGACAATACAAATTAAAAGGACTACATGCAGTAAAAATTATAAACAATTCATGACCACTTTTTAAAACGGATATAAGCCAACAATTTAGAATTCTTCGAGAGCCTAAAAATAAAAGATAATAATAAATAAAAACTTTTTTTCATGATTTTTCCCTTCATCTGAAAGAGCATAACTTAATCTGCTTTCTGAAATTTTTGTGGAAAAATATTAAGAAGTTTTGTGAAAATAGCCGTCTACGAAAACCTGTTTTTACTAAAGCGTTTTGTGGTGCATACTCTAGCTCGAAAGCTAATAATTCGATTGTCATATATTTTGTGTGGGCTTAACAAGGACATCAAAATCTAGTTATTCATCGATGGTGGACAGAAAATGACAACATTTCAATTTTTGGCTTTTATAAAATTACGTTTTTGGTCATAAAAAGGACAAAAAATATTTGAAAGTTGAGGGGTTATGGCCACTTATTGAGCACGAACAATTAAATTTTCTGATAGATCACACTATGAGCTACTTCTGGATTGATTTTTTTTTGTTGAAAAATATTGCACAGTTTCCTGTCAAATGGCCGCCTAAGAAACACTGTTTTTACTAAAGCAGTTTGCGTTACCCACTGTAGCTTGAAAACGAATAAACCGATCACGATATTTTTGTGGGATCATTAAGAACCAATAAACTTTTACTTAAGCGAAACGGAATTAAAAAATATCCACTTTCGAAAAAATTGTGAACTGTCAAAATCAACATTTAGATTTTAACTAACAAATGGATAGTTTTTACGCCTTTTTTTTAAAAAGTCTCTCGCTTAAGTACAAACTTTTAATATGTATAATAATCCCACAAAAACATATGAAAATCGGATCATCCATTTTCGAGCTACAGTGGGCCCTACATTCCAAAATGTAATTTTGAGAAAACCGCGTTTCAAACTTCGATGATACATACAAATCAGAATGAATTTTCTCTTTTTAACTCTCATATCTCAGCTAATTTTTGTCTGATCGAAACATTTGAAACATATTCTATTCTACCTGTTCCTTAAAATAAGCTAATAAAAATGTTCGATTTTGTAAAATTTGTAAGTAACCATTACCCCTTAAAATCGATCGATTTTGATGTCCTTACCAATATTTCCGGTAGATTTTTTAATGAAGAAAATCTGATCTTGTGTTTATTTTTCAGTTCAAGAACAAGAAGGACATGGAAGGAACTAAGCTAAAAGCACAAAATAATCTACAAAGGATTATTCATTCCATTTATCTGAAAACATTTCATCTCAAAATGATGAAAAACTATCGCCAAACAAAGATATAAAACTACTTACTCAAGCAATTTTGGTGGTCAATAACAAATCTTCAGCTATGGGTCCTTTGGAGTTTTTAATATATTCAATAGGCGCTTTCATTCCCAACATTAATTTTCTATCCCCAGACGTTGACTTCCATTTTATGTCAGTAAGATTTCCCATGGCCTTCATAGGAGTCCAACAGGTACTTTAATAGAAGACAAAGATGACATCTTACAAACGACAAGATGAGAAGATCAGTAGATTTTTGTGAGAAGACATTAAATGTCCAATAATAACTCCATGGAACATTACTTTTGCTAGCAACACAAATAAAGGATCAACTTGATCAAAAATATTCTGGACATGCAATTTGTAATTAAAATAGAAATGAAAAGACTAGACTTCAAAGGACAGTAAATATCGTTATGAATCGTTCTCTAAATTTGTATAATATACCGTTTGCTTATATGTTTTTTAGATATCTTTTAAAATAAATAATGATTAAAAAAAATGGAAATGAAATATTTCTAGCAAAAAAAAAAAAAAAAAAAAAAACAAGTAAAAAAGTATCAGTCGGCTTTGCCGACAGAGATATACCCTCAGCCTGTGTAAATTGAAACACTTTTTTCCCAAAAAACTTATGTATTTAGCGGGTTTCAAAATTTTGGACGTATGAACCGACAAAAATGTTGATTAGGATTAAAGTTCAAAAGTTTTGCGGAGGAGGTACTAAAAGGAATGGACCGACATAGACCATGGGGGTGCCATTGGGGGTTTTTACACTCTTCGGAATATTTGCTCAAGAAGTACAGACTTGAGGCAGCGAATGCAAGTTGCTTCAACAAAAATAAAAGTAATTCGATAGCAGGTCTTAAAGTGAACTTATCCGACATTTTGTGTGTTAGGTACCGGATGGATTGGACAAATATAGTCCATATTTGAACCTGATCTATATCTGGTAGATATATTAGGATTTGTAAAGTATGGACCAATTCGGCCACACCCTTCAAGAGTTACCATATAAACAAATTTTCCGAACATTTTTGAACTTTTGTGGGGGAGGTACCTGAAGAAGTGAGCCTATATGGCTTATCTTCAAACTTAAACTATGTTTGGACAAAATATTACTAAGGCCAAATTTTGGACCGAATCGGCAGATCCGTTCTAGAGTTATCTTGCGCTCCAACCACCTCACACGGTGTCATATGGGGTTTTTGCAACTTTCAGGCTATTATCTCTGGAAGTATGGACTTGCCCCTAATGAAACTTGTACTGTCGTATGGGGGGCAGTGAATACAAGTTGCTAAAACAAAAATCAGAGTGATTGGAGAGATGGACCTAAACTGAACTTTTCCGAAATTTTGTGTGGGAGGTACCCGAAGGAGTGGACCGATTAAGTCCATATTGAAACCTTATTTAAGTCTGGTACACATTTCAGGATGTGCCAAGTATGGACCAAATCGGTTACTCCCTTCAAGATTTATTATGCGCACAAATTTTCAGAACATTTTCGAACTTTTGTGTGGGAGGTACCGGAAGGAGTGGACCGATATAACCCAACTTCGAACTTCAAAATGTGCCTCATCGCAATAATATGAGATGAGGTGCAAATTTTGGCCCACGTAATATTTTGTCCATACATAGTTGATGTTCGAAAATAGGCCATATCGGACACAGTTGCTTCCATTGTCGTATTACGCTTGGATGGGTGGATCGTATTTGCACCAACAGGTTTGGCCCTGGAATAACCAGTGCGGCCTTGCTCTCAGTTTGGGGCTTTGAGTTTTGAATAGGACTTTAAATAATGACCGCTCATAAATGTGGTTTCTGTGCAAAATCATTCCTAACAGGTAGCCAACGGAAAACACTCACTAATAAAATAATCCTTTTTCCTTCCCCCCTCAAACTGAATGTAAACTGAGTAGCTGTGTAGTTTCGCTGATATCGGATACACAATTTATCATCAGTCAGCTAGGTGGTGCCGGCAGTCTTCTCTTTTTTGAAGATTTTTGGACTATTACCTGCGGAAGTATGGACATGCCCTCGGAAAAATAAAAATAATAAAACAGGCCCATAAGGACATTTTCAAAACGATCTTCGAACAGTGTTTAAGTTACATTAAAGCAAAAACTAGTGAACTGTTGTAATGAATGTACCCGAAAGACTGTATGTATATCAGTTCATCTTCGAACTTTATATAAGCTTGGAAAATATATTATGATGTACAAAGGTGGAGATTTATTGTGTTAAGCCCGAGATTTAAAGAAGGACCTCCGTAAAGTTCGATTTATATAGACGTAGCTTTATAGAGGACCGTTTTGTAAAGAGGGGCCTTTATAGAGGTTAATATGTATAGAAGGATGTCTATAGAAGTCCGATTTGTGGGGAAGAAGTTCTATAGCAGACAATTTGTATAGAAGGTACTCCATAGGAGTCCCATTTGATTGGAAGGAGCTTAATTGAAGTCAATTTGCTCTAGGAAAGAACATCAATTTGTAGGGAAGAAGATCTATAGCCGTTAATTTGTATAGCTCCTTCTCTACAGCGGTCAATATCTGTAGAGGTCCGATTTTCACAAGTCAATTTGTATAGAAGGAGCTCTAAAGATGTCCAATTTCTTGGGAAGAAGCTTTATAGAGGCCCGTTTGTATAGTTGGAGCTCCATAGCGATCCGTTTGTGCAGATTTGTAAATGAGAAAGAAGAAGAACAAGTAAAAAAGTATCAGTCGGCTTTGCCGATAGAGATATGTATACCCTCAGCCTGTATATATTGAAACAATTTTTCCCAAAGAAACGTATGTATTTAGGCTTTTAAAAATGTTGGGAATTTGAACCGACAAAAATGTTCATTAGGATTAGAGATCAAAAGTTTTGCGGATGAGATACTAAAAGGAATGGATCTACATAGAGGGTTCTACACCCTTCGGGATGTTTGCTCAAGAAGTATGGACTTGTCCCTGAAAAAACGTTTACTATCGTAATTGAGGCAGCGAATGCAAGTTGCTTCAGCAAAAATCAAAGTGATTCGATAGCAGGTCTTAAAGTGAACTTATCCGAAATTTTGTGTGGGAGGTACCGCATGGAGTGGACAAATATAGTCCATATTTGAACCTGATCTATATCTAGAAGATATATTAGGATGTGTAAAGTATGGACCAATTCGGCCTCTCCCTTCAAGAGTTACTGTATGAACAAATTTTCCGAATATTTTTGAACTTTTGTGGGGGAGGCACCTGAAGGAGTGGACCGATATGGCTTATCTTCAAATTTAAACTATGTTTGGACAAAATATTACTAAGGCCAAATTTTGGACCGAATCGGCAGATCCGTTCTAGAGGTATCTTGCGCTCCAACCACCTCACACGGTGTCATAGGGGTCTTTTGCAACTTTCAGGCTATTTTCTCAGGAAGTATGGACTTGCCCCTAATGAAACTTGTACCGTCGTATGAAGGGCAGTGAATACAAGTTGCTACAACAAAAATCAAAGCGATTCGAGAACAGGCCCTTAACTGAACCTGTCCGAAATTTTGTGGATTAGGATTAAAGTTTTGAAGAGGGGCTACTTAAAGAAATAGACGAGATAGGAGGTTGATCTGATTTTAAGAGTAATATCTTTTTTATATATATTTGGCACACTAGTCATTTCAGTGGGTCATCTTATAACTTTTGGACCAGTATGCCAGGAAGCATGGACTTATCCACGGAAAACATAATATGACTGTAAACAGCAGGACCACAATGAGCATCATCGGCATTCATTTCCAAAGCATCTTCGAAGAGACCCTAAACTGCATATCGACACGAATGTTGAACTTTTGTGGAAGAAGTTCTCGTGCTCTCCAGCGACTACATATAGGGTTTTTACACCTTTCGGGCTGTTTCCTCAAGAAGTACGGACTTGCCCCATTAAAAACATTTATCGTCGTAATTGAGGTAGCGAATGCAAGTTGCTTCAACAGAAATCAAAGTGTCTCAAGAGCCGGTCTTAAAGTGAACCTATGCGAAATTTTGTGTGGGAGATACCCGAGGGAGTGGACAAATATAGTCCATATTTAAATCTATATCTGGTAGATGTATTAAAATGTGTAAAGTATGGACCAAATCGTTCACTCAATTCAAGATTTCACGATTTTTCCGAATATTTTTGATCTTTGTGGGGGAGGTACCTGAAGGAATGGAACGATTTGGATTATCTTCGAACGTAAACTATGTGTGGACAAGATATTACGAAAGCCAAATTTTGGACTGAATCGGCAGATGCGTTCGAGAGTTATTTGCGCTCAAACCATTACATACGGTATCATAGGGGTTTTCTCGGGGTTTTAGGCTATATTCTCAGGAAGTATGGACTTCCTCCAGATAAACCTTGCACCGTCGTATAAGGGGCGGTGAATACAAGTTGCTATAACAAAAATCAAAACGATTCTAGACCAGGCCCTAAACCGAACTTTTCCGAAATTTTGTGTAGGAGGTACCCGAAGGAGTGGACCAATCGAGTCCGTATTAGAACCTTATCTAACCCTGTTAGAAAATTTACGATGTACAAAGTATGGACCTAATCGGTAACTCCCTTCAAGAGTTATCGTGCGCACAAATTTTCCGAACATTTTCAAACTTTTGTGGGGGAGGTACCTGGACCGATATCGCCCATCTTCGAACTTAAACTAAGTTTGGGCAAAATATTACGGAGGCCAAATTTTGGACCGAATCCGTTCGAGAGTTATCGTGCGCTCCAGCCAGCAGGACAGACAGACAGACGGACGGACATGGCTAGATCGACTCCAAATTGTCTGAAACACATTTCGTCCAAACATACTAAAACTATTATTTCAATGAGGCACATTTTCAACGTATCAAAGTGTATATAACCTGTTTAGCCTAAAGGCTGATGGTGTAAATATATTGGGCATTTAATTTTCTATAAAGCACCATTTCTTAAAGAAAACACAAAACAATGATTTATTCACACACTTTATTGTCTTTACTCAACGATTGTATTTAGAAAACTGAAGAAAAAGAGCAACATAATTAATATCATTTTTATACCCTCCACCATAGGATGGGGGTATATTAAGTTTGTCACTACGTTTGTAACTACTCGAAATAATAATTGTAGACCCCACAAACTATATATATTCTTGATCAGCGTGCAATTCTACATCGATATAGCATCTGTCCGTCTGTCCGTCTGTGGAAATCACTCTAGCGTCCGAACGGATTGACGTGGATGAAATTTTGGGAAAATCTATTATTTGCACGTAGGACTTTTGGTATTGAAAGCGGGCTATGTAGGTCCACGCTTTCGTATAGCCCCCATACAAAATGACGCGTGACGCGTCGTCGTTTTAAGGAATTTTTAAGATATTTGTCCCATTTTACCACCGAATTAGTTGTAATTTAGTATTTTGTGTCTCCAGAGGCCAAAAAACATTCCTACCAAAGTTGGTTTATATAGGTCCACGTTTTGGTATAGCCCCCATATAACGCCCCTTATAAAGTACGCGTCATTTTAATATATTTTGAATGTATTAGTCCCATTTGACAACAGAATCGGTTGCAACTTTGTATGTTGTGCTTCCAGAGGCTAAGAAACATTTCTACCATAAAATATTTATATAGGTCCACGTTTTGATATAGCCCCCATAGGACGATATCTCCCGATTTTCGGTATTTTGAAGGTTTTGGCCTCATTATCACACCGAGATAGCTGAAATTTGGTATTTAGTATTCTTTGGGGATATAAAACTCCCCCCCCCCCCCCCCAGAAATTTGTAGGTATAGGTCCGCGCCATCATATAGCCCCCATAGAACGGTAACTTCCGATTTTCGGTATTTTGAAGGTTGTGGCCACATTAATCCACCGAAATGGCTGAAATTAGTGGTGGAGGGTATAAAAAGTTCGGCCCGACCGAACTTAACGCTTTTCCCACTTGTTTTCTTTTCCTATTCGCTTTCTACGTTGGTTAACAACAACAAAGCATGAAACACACGTGTTTTACCGCATACACGCCACCAAGCTTCTACGTCTCCTATTACACCATACACACAGCTCTTTATTATAAAACAGCATTCCGCAGCCGCGTGAGCCCTGTTGTTACTCTCTTTGTCAAAAATCCTCTCTCCACTCATAAAAAATATGTTCTAACATAAAAAATATTTTGGTACCCAGAACAAATAACATTGAGATATGTTACAAAATGTCGCAAATATATATTTGTTTGGACACAAACAAATTTTGTTTGGATCCAAACATATATCAGTCCCAATCAAATATTTGTTTGGATCGAAACATATTTCTAACATATATTTTTCTGCGTGTAGAGGTCGATTTGTAGGAAGAACCCCTCTAGGGGATCGTTTAGCATAGAAGATGTGCGATTTATACAGGACAAATTCTATAGGATCGTTATATATAGATATATGTATGTAGGTCCGGTTAAAAGAGGATTCTATAAATATCCGATAGGTAAAGGATGGACTGTATAGACGTTTGATTAGTATATGACGAGCTTTATAGTAGTTCGATTAGTGGAGGAAAAGTTATTTGAAGGTCCGATTAGCCTAGAAAGGGCTGTATAAAAGTCCAATTAGCAAAGGTGGGTCTTTAATAAAGACTCTTTATTCAGCTCCTATGTATAGAGTTACGATTAGAATAAAATGAGTTTTACAGAGTTGCATTGGTACATAAGAGTTCAATTAATAGACATACAGAAGAAAGGATAAAGATAGGTCGACTACAACTTAACATAATGACACAATGCTGAGTGTATAAATGGTATTTTATTTTTATTGACATGGTATCACTATAAAAATACTTTCAGACCTTCAAAATTCCAAGACATACTACCAAATATCAAACCCTCTCTTGGACAATTCATTACATTTCATTTCCCACTTATGCAAAATATTCTCAATATTCCCCATTTGTGAAATGGATTTTTTGTAATATGTACCAGCAGTGTTCCGGCATTCCCGTTCCGGAAATATCATTAAATGTGCACAAGTTAACCACACTCATTATTGTTATTGTTATTACATGACTGTCCAAGTGTTGATAAAATAATGGTTGACTGCGACGATGATAGTGTTTTTGTTGCTGCTGTAACTTTGACCATAAACAATCTCCACAAGCAAAACATGAAATATGATACACATACATACCCGTAAATAACAGGACCAGGGCAGTTCATACTATAATGTTGGAGTCAGACCAATGTGGGTTGTAAAAAAAACTGAAAGAGGGTAAATTTTATATTCAAATTGGACAATATTTATGCAGTATTTTAGTATACATTTTATTATGAAGTTCTCTTTTGATATCATTTTAGGTTTTTTTTATGAAAAAAGAAGGAGAGGAGGAGAGCGAAGGAAATTGAGATAGGAATAACTATGAATGTTTTAGTTGTTAAGGTAACAAGCTGTAAAATTGGAAATATTTCATTAGCATTTTGTGGAAGAAAATTATTAAGACTTGAAAAAGGAAATGAATTATATGGCAAAAATATTCTTTAAAAAATTCACGTTTTGGTGGTGGTCATGGAAAAAATATTCTTTAAAAAATCCACGTTTTGGTGGTGCTCATGCAAAAAATATTCTTTAAAAAATCCACGTTTTGGTGGTGCTCATGGAAAAAATATTCTTTAAAAAATCCACGTTTTGGTGGTGCTCATGGAAAAAATATTCTTTAAAAAATCCACGTTTTGGTGGTGCTCACGGAAAAAACATTCTTTAAAAAATCCACGTTTTGGTGGTGCTCATGGAAAAAATATTCTTTAAAAAATCCACGTTTTAGTGGTGGCCAAGGAAAAAAATAATCTTTAAAAATTTACCTTTTAGTGGTATTCATCGAAAAATATTCTTTAAAAAATCCACCTTCTGGTGGTGCTCATGGAAAAAATATTGCTTAAAAATCCACGTTTTGATCATGGAAAAAATATTCTTTAAAAAATTCACGTTCTAATGGTGGTCATGGAAAAAATTTTCTTTAAAAAATCTAAGTTTTGTTAGTGGTCATTGAAAAAATAATTAAAAAAACACGTTTAGTTGGTGGTCATGGAAAAACCATTCTTTAAAAAATCCACGTTTTGCTGATTGTCATGCAAAAATATTCTTTAAAATGTCTACATTTGGTGGTGGTCATGGAAAAATTTTCTTTAAAAAATCTACGTTTTGATGACGGTCATGTTAAAAATATTCTTTAAAAAATCCACGTTTTGGTGGACTGTTAGTCATGTTAAAAATATTCTTTAAAAAATCCACGTTTTGGAGGACTGTTAGTCATGTTAAAAATATTCTTTAAAAAATCCACGTTTTGGTGGACTGTTAGTCATGTTAAAAATATTCTTTAAAAAATCCACGTTTTGGTGGACTGTTAGTCATGTTAAAAATATTCTTTAAAAAATCCACGTTTTGGTGGACTGTTAGTCATGTTAAAAATATTCTTTAAAAATCCACGTTTTGGTGGACTGTTAGTCATGTTAAAAATATTCTTTAAAAAATCCACGTTTTGGTGGACTGTTAGTCATGTTAAAAATATTCTTTAAAAAATCCACGTTTTGGTGGACTGTTAGTCATGTTAAAAATATTCTTTAAAAAATCCACGTTTTGGTGGACTGTTAGTCATGTTAAAAATATTCTTTAAAAAATCCACGTTTTGGTGGACTGTTAGTCATGTTAAAAATATTCTTTAAAAAATCCACGTTTTGGTGGACTGTTAGTCATGTTAAAAGTATTCTTTAAAAAATCCACGTTTTGTTGGACTGCTAGTCATGTTAAAAATATTCTTTAAAAAATCTACGTTTTGTTGGTGGTCATGGAAAAAATATTCTTTAAAAAATCAATGTTTTGTTGGTCGTCATGGAAGAAATATTCTTTAAAAAATCCATGTTTTGTTGGTGGTCATGGAAAAATATTCTTTAAAAAATATTCTTTAAAAAATCCACGTTTTGCTGGTGGTCATGGAAAAAATATTCTTTAAAAAATCTAAGTTTTGGTAGTGGTCATGGAAAAAATATTTTTTTTTTTTAAAAAAAACACGTTTTGTTGGTGGTCATGGAGAGAACATTCTTTTAAAGAATCCATGTTGGGGTGGTCATGAAAAAAATATGCCTTAAAAAATCCACGTTTTCTGTTTTCTGGCCATGGAAAAAAATTTTCTTGAAAAAATCCACATTGGTGGTCATGGAAAAAAATATTCTTTAAAAAATCCACGTTTTGATGGTGGTCATGGAAAAAATATTCTTTAAAAAATCTAAGTTTTGTTAGTGGTCATGGAAAAAATATTTTTTTTTAAAAAAAACACGTTTTGTTGGTGGTCATGGAAAATATTCTTTAAAAAATCCACGTTTTGCTGGTGGTCATGGAAAAAACATTCTTTAAAAAATCTAAGTTTTGTTAGTGGTCATGGAAAAAATATTTTTTTTAAAAAAAAACACGTTTTGTTGGTGGTCATGGAGAGAACATTCTTTTAAAGAATCCATGTTGGGGTGGTCATGAAAAAATATTCCTTAAAAAATCCACGTTTTCTGTTTTCTGGCCATGGAAAAAAATTTTCTTGAAAAAAACCACATTGGTGGTCATGGAAAAAAATATTCTTTAAAAAATCCACGTTTTGCTGGTGGTCATAGAAAAAATATTCTTTAAAAAATCCACGTTTTGTTGGTGGTCATGGAAAAATATTCTTTAAAAAATCCACGTTTTGTTGGTGGTCATGGAAAAATATTCTTTAAAAAATCCACTTTTTGTTGGTGGTCATGAAAAATATTCTTTAAAAAATCCACGTTTTGTTGGTGGTCATGGAAAAACTATTCTTTAAAAAATCCACGTTTTGGTGAAGTTCATGGAAAAAATATTCTTTAAAAAATCCACGTTTTGGTGGTGGTCATGGAAAAACTATTCTTTAAAAAATCCACGTTTTGTTGGTGGTCATGGAAAAACTATTCTTTAAAAAATCCACGTTTTGTTGGTGGTCATGGAAAAACTATTCTTTAAAAAATCCACGTTTTGGTGGTGGTCATGGAAAAATATTCTTTAAAAATCCACGTCTTGGTGGTGGTCATGGAGAGAACATTCTTTTAAAGAATCCATGTTGGGGTGGTCATGAAACAAATATGCCTTAAAAAATCCACGTTTTCTGTTTTCCGGCCATGCAAAAAATTTTCTTGAAAAAATCCACAAATCGGTGGTGCTAATGGAAAAAATATTCTTTAAAAAACCAACGTTTTGATGGTGGCCATGGAAGAAATATTCGTTTAAAAATCCATTTTTCTGTTGGTCATTGAAAAAGTATTCTTTAAAAAATCCACGTTTTCGTGGCCTGTATTATTTCTGATCGTCGTTAACTACATAAACAGTTTTTCTTGTTGACGTATAGTCCATCGAAGGGATGATATCCTTGTATAATCACATCCTTTCGAAACTGCTACAATTTCCTTGCTGTGAAACTTTGCTGGTTCATATCCATAAAATTACAGCTAAACAAATGTGTATGTGTAAAATTACCTGTAGAAAGAAAGTTGACCACCGGAATTTTTTCATTATTATGATATGTGTATATCGTCCGTTTATTGAAAATTTCGAAATTATTTTCGCTGGTAATCAATAAAAAGATTCTCGCATAAGAACGACACGTAAGCGAACATGTGTTCGTAAACAAAATATCCTTTAAAAACTCCCATGTAATGTGGATAATAACGCACAAGTTTCCAAGAGTTGGCAATCACCTCACATTGAATGAAAGTATTGACCACATGCTGGTTCTTAATTTCATCACACATTCACATACGTTGACATAAGTTGATCCTTCATTGTGATATCCTTTCCGCCAAAATATTCACAGAGGCTGTTTTTAATTGGAAAGCAAGCTAAAATTTCGTGGGGAGAAATTGTATAAAATAAAGATTTTAATTAATTTTTATTTACAATGTCTGTAGAAGTCCGTAATAAAATGGGGTGACACGTTTTTGTAACAACAAGGTATGATGATATCCTGGTGATAGTTAAATGTTACAAAAATAAACAACAACACTTGCCATGCATACATTATTCGAAGGACAAGAACTTCTGCACGTTTTCTTCCATTTTCAATGAAAAAACTTTTGGGATTTTTTTTTTCATTTAAAATTCTACATATGATTAAGGACATTTCTCCTTAATCGCATGAGTAATGATTTCAATTTAACATGGTCATCAATCTTACGTCAAAGTGAGACTTTACTTAAATCTTTCTTTAAATTTTGTTAATTTAAGCAAATTTTTTACATTTGCCTTTAAACGATTTAAAAGCCATAAGCATTCCTTATGGGCTGGCTGCTGCCGTCGTCACCATTTAGGAATATATTGTGCAGATTTCTTGACACTTTAGTGCAAAATACTGTTACAACCTAAATTACGGTCACGCTTGTCATAAAAAAGGACAAAAAAAGTGAGAGAGAGAAACACATACAACAATTTTGCTAAAATGTTTATGCTTTATTTTAGTGGAAATTTATGGTCGTCGTTGGTCGTCTGTGTGACATAAAATGTTAAGCATTTCATGAGGTTTTTTTTTTTGTTTGATATAAAAAGGCAACAATTTTCATATCCTTCAACACTTAGTTGCAGGCAATTAAAAGTCACAACATACATTGTGAAGGTTTGGAAGATGTAAGATGCTATAAATTAAAGATTCAAGTAAGGACGAACTGCCGGCGCAATAAATGCGGGTTAATTGAAAATGAACTTGTTAACGAAAACATGGATTTTTTAACAAATATTTCTTCCATGACCACCACCAAAACGTGGATTTTTAACGAACATTTTTTCCATGATCGGATTTTTAAAGAATATTTTTTCTTTAAGCACCACCAAAACGTGGATTTTTTAAAGAATATTTTTTCCTTGACCACCACCAAAACTCGGATTTTTTAAGAATATTTTTTTCCATGACCACCACCAAAACGTGGATTTTTAAAGAATATTTTTAACATGACCACCACCAAAATGTGGATTTTTTAAAGAATATTTTTAGCACGACCACCACTAAAACGTGGATTTTTTAAAGGATATTCTTTTCCATGACCACCTCCAGAACGTGGATTTTTTAAAGAATATTTTTAGCATGACCACCACTAAAACGTGGATTTTTTAAAGAATATTTTTTCCATAACCACCACCAATACGTGGATTTTTTAAAGAATATTTTTAGCATGGCCACCACTAAAACGTGGATTTTTTAAAGAATGTTTTTTTCCATGACCACCTCCAAAACGTGGATTTTTTATACCCTCCACCATACGGAGAGTATAATTAAATTTGTCATTTCGTTCGTAACACATCGAAATATTCGTCGGAGACCCTTTAAAGTATATATATTATTGATCAGCATAAAATTCTAAGTCGATCTAACCGTGTCCGTCTGTCCGTCCGTCCGTCTGTCTGTTGAAATCAAGATACAGCTAGCAATTTTTAAGATAGAGCGTCAAAATTTGGTACAGAATTTTTTATTACTTCCAGGATGGTTGGTATTGCAAATGGGATATATCGGTCCAGGTTTTGATATAGTCGCCATAGAACGGTACCTCCCGATTTTCGGTATTTTTGAAGTTTTAGCTTCATTATCCCACCAAAATGGATGAAATTTGGTATTTAGTCATCGTTGGGTGTATGAAACTTTCCACCTGAAATTTGTTGGTATAGGTCCACGCCTTCACATAGCCCCCATAGAACGGTACCTCCCGATTATCGGTATTTTGAAGGTTGTGGGCACAATAATCCACCGAAATGGCTGAAATTTGGTGCTTAGACGTCGTTGGTGGTATAAAACTTTCCCTCAGAAATTTGTTGGTATAGGTCCACGCCTTTATATAGCCCCCATAGAACGGTACCTCCCGATTTTCGGTATTTTGAAGGTTGTGGCAACAATAATCCACTAAAATGGCTGAAATTGGGTACTTAGTCTTCGTTGGGGTATAGAACTTTCCCCCAGGAATTTGTAGGTATAGGTCCACGCCTGCATATAGCCCCCATAGAATGGTACCTCCCGATTTTCGGTATTTTAAAGGTTGTGGCCACAATAATCCACCGAAATGGCTGAAATTTGGTACTTAGTCTTCGTTGGAGATATAAAAGTTTCCCCCAGAAATTCGTCGGTACAAGTCCATGTCTTAATATAGCCTCCATAGAGCGGTACCGAATGTGGTTATTGTGAAAATTAGCCACATTTTTACCGAAATTGCTGAAATTTGGAATTTTGTCTTTTTCATACACGAAGGGAAATTGTTCCATTCAATACTGTTACTTCAATACAAATCGTGGTGGAGGGATTTTTAAAGAATATTTTTAACATGACCACCAAACTTAGTATAATTTCGAAGATGGATTATATCGGTCCACTCCTTCCGGTACCTCGAAAATGTTCGGAAAGTTTGTGTGCACGATAGCTCTTAAAGGGAGTGACCGATTTGTTCCATACTTTGTATAGCGTAAACTTTCTACCAGAGTAATATGAGGTTCAAATATGGACTCAATCGGTCCATCCCTTCGGGTACCTCCCACACAAAATTTCGGAAAAGTTCAGTTTAGGACCTGCTCTCTAATCGCTTTGATTTTTGTTGTAGCAATTTGTTTTCACTGCCCCCATACGACGGTACAAGTTTCATCAGGGGCAAGTCCACACTTCCTGTGAAACTAGCCTTAAAGGTGCAAAAAACCCCCATGACACCGTGTGTAGTGGCTGGAGAGCTCGAACCGAATACTGCGTTCGTCCACACTTTGGATATTGTAATATTTCTTCGAATATTACAAAAATTTGAATGTGGTGCTTATAGGTCCACTCCTTCCGGTACCTTCCCCACAAAAGTTCGAAAATATTCGCTAAAACGGTACGCGCGATTTCTCGTAGACGTAGCAACCGATTTGGTCCAAACTTTGGATGTCTAAATATTGTCGAAACTTAGTTTATGTTCAAATTTGGGCCCTATCTGTCCAATCCTTGTGGTACCACCCACAAAAATGTTCAACAGTTTTGTGTGGTTGGAGGATCCTTTGGACATTTTTACCGAAGGTTTTCCTAGTGGCCCTGCTTACAGCGATATTATGTTTTTCGTAGGCTAGTGTGATAAAAAGCCCTATCTATCGACATCCCCGCAAAATTTTGAGCTTTAATCCTATCCATACTTTTGTCGGTTCATACGCCCAAAATTTTGAAAACCCCTCTAAATACATAATATTGTTTTGGGAAAAAAAGAATTTCTATCCACGCAGGCTGAGGGTATATCTCTGTTGGCAAAGCCGACTGATACTTTTTTACTTGTTTTTTTTTTTTTTAAGAATATTTTTTAATTTTTTAAAGGACTTTTTTTAAGATATAAATTTATAAGAATTTTAAAAAAATATATATTTTTCATTTTTTAAAGAATATTTTTTCAAACCGACCAAAAAGACTTGGATTTTTAAAGAATATTTTTTTTAATATTTAAGGAATATTTTTTAATTTTTAAAGAATATTTTGTTAATTTTTTAATAATATTTTTCTAACTTTTGAAGAACATTTTTTTAATTTTTTAAGAATATTTTTTAAATTTTAAAGAATTTTTTTTTTTTAAGAATATAAGAATTTTAAAAAAATATATATTTTTCAATTTTTAAAGAATATTTCATCAGTGACAAACAGGCCAAGAAGGCGTAGATTTTTAAAGAATATTTTTTTTAATTTTATGAAAAATGTTTTTTTAATTTTTAAAGAATATTTTTTTCCATGACCAACGGACAACGTGGATATTTTTTCTTAAATTTTTAAAAAAACATTTTTTCAATGACTAATAAAAGATCAAGGATACGTGGATTTTTCAAAGAATATTTTTAAATTTTTAAAAATATTTTGTTTTTTCAAAATAGTTTGGCTTGATCCCATTGTTGTTTTAATATTTTAAAAACAACTATTTTATTAGTGGAAAAGATTGTTCGCCAAGGGGTAAGGCAGGGAATACTATAGTTTCGATCCACGCCACTGGATCTCATCAGTTCCCTTGTTTCTTGTTTGTGGATATTCTCCACCGAAGTTATTTTTCAATAACTTCTTCAACAAGAAACTTTTTATACCCAAACATCAATCGTCAGCTCGAAGTATAAAGGTAAGCAAAGAAAAAAGTTCAATGAGAAGTTTTTCCTTGGCAACCTCATACAACTACGACGAAAGTGTCTGCGAAAACAATTCAAACCTCTTCCACTTGTATGTGTCGTCGAATTTCGACGAATGCACACACCAAAATTTGGTTGGTCTGCTCTACAGCAAAAACAACACACGTCGTGTCAGTGTCTTCAATTTGAAGCATTGTGGCGTTTTTTTAATTGGGATAGCGTTTGCAATTTTGTTTTTGGTGTGTGCATTCGTCGAAATTCGACGACACATACAAGTGGAAGAGGTTTGAATTGTTTTCGCAGACACTTTCGTCGGAGTTGTATGAGGTTGCCAAGGAAAAACTTCTCATTGAACTTTTTTCTTTGCTTACCTTTATACTTCGAGCTGACGATTGATGTTTGGGTATAAAAAGTTTCTTGTTGAAGAAGTTATTGAAAAATAACTTCGGTGGAGAATATCCACAAACAAGAAACAAGGGAACTGATGAGATCCAGTGGCGTGGATCGAAACTATAGTATTCCCTGCCTTACCCCTTGGCGAACAATGCCAAATCTTTTCCACTAATAAAATAGTTGTTTTTAAAATATTAAAACAACAACAATGGGATTAAGCCAGACTATTTTGAAAAAACAAAATTGCAAACGCTATCCCATTTAAAAAAACGCCACAATGCTTTATTTTTAAAAATATTTTTTTCAATTTTCAAAGAATATTTTTTCAGTGACCTACAGGCCAGGAAGACGTGGATTTTTTTTAAAATAGTTTTTAATTATATTTTTTAATTTTTTAAAGAATATTTTTTCAATGACCAACAGACAAAATAGACGTGGATTTTTTAAAAGATGTTCTTTTAATTTTTAATAATATTTTTGTTAATTTTTAAAGAATATTTTTTCAGTGATCTACAGGCCAATAAGACTTGGATTTTTTGAAAAATATTTTTGAATTTTTTTAATAATATTTTTTTTTAATTTTTTAAAGAATATTTTTTAATTTTTAAAGAATATTTTTCAATGATAAACAGGCCAAGAAAATGTGGATTTTTTAAAGAATATTTTTTCAATGACCAACAAAAATTTTAATTTGTAAGAATATTTTTTTTGTAGAGTGGCCATTGTTTGGGGTTTCGTATGGTCTAGTTTAAAATTGTTATAATACAAATTTCTCTATTAAGTTCGTGTTGACAACTCCGCCTTCTTTTAATTTCTCATACAATAAACGTATGATTAATGGCCTGTATCATTTTTAACTCATTACTCATACGTCATGGGGAATGAATAATAAAAAACGCATATGAATAAATGATGATAAGCATAATTTGCGCTTAATTTACAACGATTATGTCATAAATTTCATTAAGAACAAAAAATAAAGAGCGAAAAGAAAATCTCTCGAATTCGCTCTCATTCGAATATGTACAAAAGTAATAAAAATGCAAATTTATTGCAACATTTAAGCCATGTTCATACGCACGCACTGCAAGTACATAAGTACTGAACGTAAACACAAAAAAAAAAGAAAAACTACCACACAAACACGCACCCGTACACATCAACATTATCATCATAATGGAATTTATGGTCAGGAAAATATAGCCATTACGGGATTTTATGAAAGACAGTTTTTATGACAGTTTTGTTGCCTTTGTAACGTTAAATTGAGCTTAGCCCACATAAAGCGAGCGATTGCCGTACACAACAACAACAACGAAAAAAGTTGAAATGTTGAGTAAATCTGGCCAACCACATGACATGTGTATAAAAACAACCGAGAGGTGCTTCACGTAGGTTTGTGTGGAAATTTACTCCATAAAATTTTGACCAATTCACTGGAAAACAAGGACCAACAACAACAAAAAAACAATATATAGACCACCAACATTGTATGAAACAAACAAGTTTTTATTCGTTGTGTTGGGGATTTTATTACAACCTCTAACCGGCCAACAGCATCCACTACCACCACAAGTACTGGCTTGTTATGAATAAAAATTTACATTTTATACGATTTATTTCTACTTACACACTTGCTTTGTTGTTGTTGGTTTTTTTGTTGTTGTGAAATATTTTCACTGCCTTGTTGTGGGTGCTACAGGCAAGGTTGGACGACTATCAAAAGTAAAGAGGATGCATACGGAAAAAGGCTATGCAAGCAGAATCATATCTGAGCAAATGTATGTAGATGTGAAACACACACAGGTAAGAGTGCCAAAACATCAAAGCTTAAGCCGAAAGTCGGCAATAACAATTCATGTATTACGAGCACAACGTCATCATCGTCATTGTCATAACCATTGTAGTTTCACAGTTTGTGTCTCTCTCTTTTTTTTTTGTAAAGAAGACAATTGTTGTATTTTACAGTCTTTACCGGTTTGTTGGCTGCTATTTTAAGTGCAGAATATGTACCACAGTATAATTTCAAAGAATTCAAGGAACTGTATAAACATTTAAAATTTGTTTTCTTTTTCCATTGAAACCATTGAGCGAGTACTGGACAAAAATATGCAAAACCACCAATAATTATTTTTTTACAAAATTTTATTATAACTTTACCAACGTTTTTATACCCTCAGTATTTATGCTAACGAGGATATATACACTTTCATACTGGCAAATGGTTTTAGAAATAATGGTTTTAGACCCCAAGGACGAAATGTGTTTTAGACAATTTGGAGTTGATTTAGCAATGTCCGTCCGTCTGTCTGGCTGGCCGGCTGGTGCGCACGTTCCAATATGGACTCAATCGGTCCACTCCTTCGGGTACCTCACACACAACATTTGGAAAAAGTTCAGTTTAGGACCTGCTCTCGGATCGCTTTTATTCGAATTATTCGAACGGATCTGTAGAAGATCTGTAGTTCTTCCGAATGAAAACTTCTAGGCCTTCCAATATAAAAAATTAAAGGACCTACCATACCTGACTTTAAGACTTTCATTTAGAAGACCTCTAACTATACCTATATGAGACCTCGAGGTTTTCCCTTGGTCATTCTTTAGAAAACCACCAGTTCTTCTTCTAAAAGATCTCTAAGTCTTGGAAGACCTTTAGATCTTCCGTTAGAAGTCCTCTAGGTCTTCTTTCGAAATTCATTAGCAAAGTTTGGGTTTTTTCTTTAGAATACCTTTAAGGACTTCTTTTAGAAGATCTCTAGGACTTCCTTAAAAGGATCCGCAGGTACTTTTTTAGAAAATCTGTAGGTCTTCCTTTATAAAACCTCGAAGTCTTCTTTAAAAGATCTGAAGGAATTTGGCATAGAAGAAAAAAGTTTTTTATTTGAAGATCAAAAGTTCTTCTCATAGAAACCCAAAGGTCCTCTCATAGAAGACCAAGAGGTCTTCTCATAAAAGAACATAAGATTATCTGACCCGAAGATCTATGAGAAGAATTTGTGTTCTTCTACAAGAAGACCTTCTGGTCTTAGCTGCATAGAAGCCGAAATGTCTCACGCAATATAGAAGAGAATGTCTTCCGATAGAAGACCTGAAACTTTTCTCATAGAATAGCAGAGGATGTTCGGATAGAAGAACTAAATGTTTTTCTATAGAAAGCCGGAAGGACTTTTGCATTGAAGATCAGAAGATCTTCTAATACGGAAGATCTTCTCAAAATGACCCGATGGTCTTTTCATAGCACAGCGACCAGTAGGTCTTCTCATAGCAGACCACAAGGTCTTCTCATAGGTGGCGAGAATATATTCTCATAAAATATCAGAAGGTCTTTCGCATAGAAGACCCACAGAGATTCTCATAGAAGACCCAAAGGACTTCTCATGAAAGACCCATGGTCTTCCCATAGAAGACCACAAGGTCTTCTTATTAGAAGACCAGAACTCCTTCTCTTAGAAGACCCGAAAGTATTTTGCATTGCAGACCAGAAGGTGTTCTGATAGAAACCAGAAGGTCTTTTGCATTGACGACCAGAAGGTCTTTTGCATTGAAGACCCGTAGGTCTTCTAATAGAAAACCAAAAGTTTTTTCATAGAAGTCCAGTAGATCCTCAAGGAAGACATAAAGTATTCTCAAAGAAGACCAGAAGGTCTTCTTATAAAAGATAAGGAGGTCTCCTAATAGAAGACCAGAACGTCTTCTTTTAGATGACCAAAAGGTTCTTATAGAAGACCAGAAGGTCTTCTAATAGATGAATGGAAGGTTTTCTCACAGAAGATCGGAAGACCCGAAAATCTTCTCATAGATGATCGGTATGTTTTCACAGAAGACCCGAAGGTCTTCTCATAGAAGACAGGAAAGTTTTCTCATAGACCAACCGAAGGTTTACTCGTAGACGACGCGAAGGTTTTTCATTGAAGACAAGAAGGTCTTCTGAAAGAAACCAGAAGGACTTCGGATAGGAACCAGAAGGTCTTTTGCATTGAAGACCCGAAGGTCTTTTGCATTTGAGGACCCGAAGGTCTTTGCATTGAAGACCCGAAGTTTTTCGGTATGTTTTCATAGAAGACCCGAAGGTCTTCTCATAGAAGACGGGAAGGTCTTCTCATAGACGAACCGAAGGTTTTTTCATTGAAGATCAGAAGGTCTTCTGATAGAAACCAGAAGAACTTCGGAAAGAAACCAGAAGGTCTCTTGCATTGAACACCCGAAGGTCTTTTGTATTGAATACCCGAAGGTCTTCAAATAGAAGGCCTGAAGTTTTTCGGTATGTTTTCATAGAAGACCCGAAGGTCTTCTCATAGAAGATGGAAAGGTCTTCTCATAGAAGACGAGAAGGTCTTCTCAAAGATGAACCCAAGGTCTACTCGTAGAAGACCCTACGTTTTTTTCATTGAAAATCAGAAGGTCTTCTGATAGAAACCAGAAGGACTTCAGATAGGAACCAGAAGGTCTTTTGCATTGAAGACCCGAAGGTCTTCAAATACAAGACCTGAAGTTTTTCGGTATGTTTTCATAGAAGACCCGAAGGTCTTCTCATAGAAGATGGGAAGGTCTTCTCATAGAAGACGGGAAGGTCTTCTCAAAGATGAACCCAAGGTCTACACGTAGAAGACCCTAAGGTTTTTTCATTGAAGATCAGAAGGTCATCTGATAGAAATCAGAAGGACTTCGGAAAGAAACCAGAAGGTCTCTTGCATTGAATACCCGAAGGTCTTTTGTATTGATAGAGATGGTTTTTACCGGGTATTTACCCGGTAAATACCCACACGGTGGTAAATACCGGGTAAATACCCATTTTTGGGTATTTATTTGGGTATTTACTATATTGAATGGCAAATACAATATTTTACACCCTATTCCTGGGTTTAGGTTGTAAATTCGTTTGAAAATGGATAGTTTTACAATACTTTAAACTAGTGGGTAAATACTTAGGTAAATACCCGAGTATTTACCCAAGTGTTGGGTAAAAACTCATTAACTGCCGAACCACTTGACGTAGGCTGACAAAATTTGGCTTACATCTTTCTTATGTCAACAGAACTTCTGGTACTGAACATGGGGTCTCTGGGTCCATGTTTTGATATAGCCCCCATATAGCCGTACCTCCCGATTTAAGGTATTTTTCATCTATTAGCCACATTTTACAATCAAATTGGCTGTAATTTGGCACAGTGTGTCCTCAAGGAGTAGAACATATCCTTGCAAAAATTTGTCAATATAGGTCCAAGTTTTCTAATAGCCCCCATATAAGGGTACCCCGATTTCGAGTATTTACCCAAATTTTGGGTAAAAACTCTTTAACTGCCGAACCACTTGACGTAGGCTGACGAAATTTGGCTCAAATCTTACTTATATCAAGAGAATATCTAGTATTGAAAATGGGGTCTTTAGGTCCATGTTTTAATATAGCCCCCATATAGCCGTACCTCCCGATTTAAGTTATTTTTCATCTATTAGCCACATTTTACAATAATATTGGCTGTAGCTTGGCACAGTGAGTTCTCAATGTGTAGAAAAAATGCTTGCAAAAATTTGTCAATTTTCAAATTTTTCTAATAGCCCCCATATAAGGGTACCCCGATTTCGAGTATTTACCCAAATTTTGGGTAAAAACTCTTTAACTGCCGAACCACTTGACGTAAGCTGACAAAATTTGGCACAAAACTTTCTTATACCAATAGTATTAAACGTATTGAAAATGGAGTCCCTGGGTCCATGTTTTGGTATAGCCCCCATATAGCCGTACCTCCCGATTTAAGGTTTTTTTCATCTATTAGCCACATTTTACAACCAAATTGGCTGTATTTTGCCACAGTGAGTCCACAATGAGTATAAAATATCCTTGCAAACATTTGTCAACATAGGTCCACGCTTTCTTATAGCCCCCATATATGGGTACCCCGATTTCAAGTTTTTACCCACATATTAGGTAAAAACTCTTTATCTGCCGAACCATTGGCGTAGGCTCACAAAATTTGGCTCAAAACTTTCTTATATCAATAGTAATAAAGGTATTGAAAATGGAGTCCCTGGGTCCATGTTTTGGTATAACCCCCATATAGCCGTACCTCCCGATTTAAGGTATTTTTCATCTATTAGCCACATTTTACAACCAACTTGGCTGTAATTTGGCACAGTGAGTCCTCAAGGAGTATAATATATCCTTGCACATATTTGTCAACGTAGGTCCACATTTTCTTGTAGCCCCAATATGGATTTCTGAAATCGGGAGGTACGGCTATATCATAAAGTGGACCCAGGGACTCCATTTTCAATACCCTTATATGGCGGCTGCAAGAAAGCGTGGACCTACGTTGACAAATATGTGCAAGGATATATTATATTCCTTGAGGACTCACTGTGCCAAATTACAGCCAAGTTGGTTGTAAAATGTGGCTAATAGATGAAAAATACCTTAAATCGGGAGGTACGGCTATATGGGGGTTATACCAAAACATGGACCCAGGGACTCCATTTTCAATGCCTTTAATACTATTGATATAAGAAAGTTTTGAGCCAAATTTTGTCAGCCAACGTCAAGTGGTTCGGCAGATAAGGAGTTTTTACCCAATATTTGGGTAAATACTTGAAATCGGGGTACCCATATATGGGGGCTATAAGAAAGCGTGGACCTATGTTGACAAGTTTTTGCAGGGGTATTTTCTACATATTGAGAACTCACTATGCCAAATTTCAGCCAATATGATTGTACAATGAGGCTAATAGGTAAAAAATACCTTAAATCGGGAGTTACGGATATATGGGGACTATATCAAAACATGGACCCAGAGACCCCATGTTCAGTACCAAAAGTTCTTTTGACATAAGTAAGATTTATGCCAAGTTTTCTCAGCCTACGTCAAGTGGTTCGGCAGTTAAAGAGTTTTTACCCAACATTTGGGTAAATACTCGAAATCCGGGTACCCTTATATGGGGGCCATTAGAAAACGTGGACCTATGTTGACAATTTTTTGCAAGGATATTTTCTACATATTGAGAACTCATTGCGCCAAATTTCAGCCACTATGATTGTACAATGAGGCAAATAGACAAAAAATACCTTAAATCGGGAGGTACGGTTATATGGGGGCTATATCAAAACATGGACCCAGAGACCCCATTTTCAATGCTAGATATTCTCTTGACATAAGTAAGATTTGAGCCAAATTTTGTCAGCCTACGTCAAGTGGTTCGGCAGTTAATGAGTTTTTACCCAACACTTGGGTAAATACTCGGGTATTTACCCAAGTATTTACCCACTTGTTTAAAGTATTGGAAAACTATCCATTTTGAATCGATTTCATAGCCTAAAACCAGAAATAGGGTCTAAGATGTTGTATTAGCGATTCAATATAGTAAATACCCAAATAAATACCCACAAATGGGTATTTACCCGGTATTTACCCAATTTACCCAATTTACCGGGTATTTACCCATTGGGTATTTACCCACTGTCCATCTCTATGTATTGAATACCCGAAGGTCTTCAAATAAAAGACCTGAAGTTTTTCGGTATGTTTTCATAGAGGAACTGCCTTTAACACCCGTTAAAGGTAGTGAGCTAACATGTGCCGCGCGTTCACCCATAAGAACGTTAAAAACTTGGGTTTGGGCGTCGGGTTAGTAACCCTCCCCTAGAAAAAACAGCCTACTATGAAAAAACGAAAGAAAAGAAAAACAAACCCCTCTAAAGTTGACGAACCCCGCAAACGTTTTAAGGACCATGATCTGCGAATCTGCACCTGGAATGTTCGCACTCTTTATAGAGAAGGTGCAGTCTTCGCATTGGCAGACGTACTTGAAAAGTACAAGGCCGATATTACTGCCATACAGGAAATACGATGGATTGGGAAAGGCGTCACAACAACACCTAAAGGTGACGCACTGTATTATAGCTGCCATGACGTAAAGCATGAGTTTGGTTGCGGATTCGTAGTTAGTCGGAGACTAAAACATCTGGTATCCAGCTTCACCTCAGTGAATGAAAGACTTGCTGCAATTCGAATAAAAGCTAAATTCTTCAACATCAGCTTTATTTGCGCTCATGCTCCCACTGAAGAAAAGGACGAACAGACCAAAGATATATTTTACGAGCGCTTAGAAGAAACGTACGACCGTTGCCCTGCCCATGACATTAAAATCATTCTAGGCGATTTTAATGCCAAAATTGGAAAGGAGAATATCTTTGGTCCAACAGTCGGGAAATTCAGTCTCCACAGTGAAACATCTGACAATGGTATGAGGCTGATAGACTTTGCAGCTGCAAAAAACATGGTAGTTAGCAGTACCAGATTTAATCATCTCGATATTCATAAGGGCACCTGGCTGTCTCCAGATCAAAGAACAAGTAATCAAATTGATCATGTTGTAATAGATGGAAGACATTCATCCAGCGTGTTGGATGTACGATCGTTCCGAGGCGCAAACATTGATTCGGACCACTACCTTGTTGCAGCAAAGGTACGTACCCGTCTAAACGTTGCAAATAAAGCACGAACAGACACAACGCTGAAGTTGGACATCGATAGGCTGCAAACACAACAGATAGCCACAGCATATTCCACTCAACTAGCCCAATTGCTTAACGCGAGCACTCCTTGTCCCGATAACATAACAGCACAATGGCAACATATTGCCCACTCCATGCAAACAGCCGCAAAATCCATACTTGGATTCCAGAGACCTCCACAAAGGAATTCATGGTATGACCAGGAGTGTCGTGCTGCTACCGAAGAGAAAAATGCGGCATATAGAGCTACTTTACAATCAGTAGCAACGCGTAGCGCACGAGAGAGATATCGGGAGAAAAGGAGAGAAGAGAAACGTCTTTTCCGCAAGAAAAAGAGAGAAATGGAAAAGCGGAGTGTGAAAAAATCGAGATGTACAGGAGCCAGAATGAAGTCCGAAAATTCTACCAAAGAGTGAAACATCAAACATATGGCTTTGGTACAGGCACCTGTAGAGACCAGCAAGGTAATCTGGTAACAGATACAGACAGCGTGCTCAGGATATGGAAGGAACATTTCTCCAATCTGCTGGTATCCAATAGTAGCGAAGACGATGATACCACAGATCCAATCCCAGAAGATGGTATAGAATGTATACCGCCCGGCCAAGATGAGGTAAAAACAGCAATCAACCGGCTGAAGAATAATAAAGCAGCAGGAGCCGATGGCTTACCAGCCGAGCTGTTTAAAACCGGAGGCGACGCACTGATAAGGTGTATGCATCAGCTAGTTAGCACCATCTGGCAGGAAGAACGCGTACCCGACGATTGGAACCTGAGCATCCTATGTCCCGTCCACAAGAAAGGAGATAAGACTGTATGCTCCAACTATAGGGGCATAAGTCTTCTCCCTATTGCCTATAAGATAGAGTCAGGGATATTGTGCGAACGACTAAAGCCAATGGTCAACGAAATAATTGGACCATACCAATGTGGCTTTAGACCTGGCAAGTCCACCATTGACCAGATATTTACCCTGCGGCAAATCCTCGAGAAGACCCAAGAGATGCAGATCGACACATTTCACCTTTTTGTCGATTATAAAGCAGCATTCGACAGTCCCCTCCGATCAAAGGTATTCCACGCAATGTCTGAATTTGGTATCCCCGCAAAGCTCATCCGGCTTTGTAAGATGACTTTAACTGATACTAGGTCCTCAGTTAAAATTGGAAAGAACCTCTCCGAAGAATTTTGTACCAAAAGAGGTTTCAGACAAGGAGACAGCCTTTCGTGTGACCTATTCAACATTTTGCTGGAAAAGGTAATACGAGATGCAAATGTCAAAAGAAATGGCACAATTTACACCAATAGCCACATGTTACTTGCCTATGCTGATGACATAGACATCATGGGACGGTCAGTAAAGGAAGTAACTGATACCTTTAGGAAGGTCGAAGCAGAATCTGCGAAAGTGGGTCTGGCGGTAAACGGCGAAAAGACCAAATTGATGGTGTCGACGCGCAAAGCGTCCATAGAGCTCGGGCCAACTGTGGAAGTTGGTACCTACAATTTTGAGGTAGTTAAAGACTTCGTCTACCTCGGCACTGCCATAAACACAACAAACAACATCAGTTGTGAAATAAGAAGAAGAATTGTATTGGCCAACAGATGCTACTATGGTCTAAGTAAGCAATTTAAAAACAAAGCCACATCTCGTCAAACAAAAATAACACTATACAAAACGCTGATACTACCCGTGCTAATGTATGGCTCCGAAGCATGGGTACTTGCGCAAGCAGATAAGGCAGTGCTTGGTGTGTTTGAGAGGAAAATTCTTCGAAAGATCTACGGGCCGATTTGCGTTGACGGTGAATATCGACGTCGTATGAACCACGAGCTATATAAGCTATACAAATACATGCATATAGTTAAACGTATCGAGATGCAACGATTGCGTTGGCTAGGCCATATCATGAAAATGAGCGATGATGAACCCGCTAAAAAGGCGTATGAATACATGCCACATGGCGGTGCACGCAGAATCGGTAGGCCTAAGCTTCGATGGAGCATACAAGTGGATGAAGAAATGGAAAGGCGCGGTATTCCAAAAAGTCAAGCGAAAAACAGAGAGGAATGGAGATCTTTTCTTAGTTCGGTCTATGGAACAAATGTTCTGTAATGGGCCAACTAAGTAAGTAAGTAAGTTTCATAGAGGACCCGAAGGTCTTCTGATAAAAGACGGGAAAGCCTTCTCATAGACGAACCGAAGGTCTACTCGTAGAAGACCCGAAGGTTTTTCATTGCAGACCAGAAGGTCTCCTGAAAAAAGCAGAAGAACTTCGGATAGAAACCAGAAGGTCTCTTGCATAGAAGACCCGAAGGTCTTTTGTTTTGAATACCCGAAGGTCTTCAAATAGAAGGCCTGAAGTTTTTCGGTATGTTCTCATAGAAGACCCGAAGGTCTTCTCATAGTAGACGGGAAGGTCTTCTCACAAACGAACCGAAGGTCCACTCGTAGAAGACCCGAAGGTTTTTCATTGAAGACCAGAAGGTCTTCTTATAGAAACCAGAAGAACTTCGGATAGGAACCAGAAGGTCTTTTGCATCGAAGACCCGAAGGTTTTTTGCATTGATGACCCGAAAGTCTTCAAATGGAAGACCTGAAGTTTTTCGGTATGTTTTCATAGAAGACCCGAATGTCTTCTCATAGAAGACGGGAAGTTCTTCTCGTAGACTTAACGTAGGTCTACTCGTAGAAGACCCGAAGGTTTTTTCATTGAAGACCAGAAGGTCTTTTGAAAGAAATCAGAAGGACTTCGGATAGAAACCAGAAAGTATTTTGCATTGAAAACTCGAAGGTCTTCTAATAGAAGACCTGAAGTTTTTCGCATAGAAGATGCAAAGGTCTTTGCATAGAAGTCCAGTAGGTTCTCGTAGAAGACAAGAAGCTCATATAATAGAAGATGAGGAAGGATTTCTCATAACGGACCGGAAGGTTATCCCATAAAAGACCCGAACATATTCGCATAGTAGACCGGTATCTTCTCATAGAAGACCCGAAGGTCTTCTCATAAACTACCCGAAGGTCTACTTATAAAAAACCCGAAGGTTTCCTCATAGAATACAGGAACGTCTTCTCATAAAAAGCCCGAACGTCTCCTCATAGAAGACCAGAGGTCTTCTCGCAGAAGACCACAAGATCTAATAAAAGACCAAAGTGGACCAATAGGTCCTCTCATAGAACACCTCATTTTCATTTCATAGAAGACCAAACACTTTTCTCATGGAAGACCACAAGTTCTTCTCATAGATGACTCGAAGGTATTTTGCTTTGAAGAACTGAAAGTTTTCTTCAGAAGATCAGAAGTTCTTCGCATAGAAGACGCGAAGGTCTTTTCCTAGAAGTCCAGTAGGTTTTCATAGAAGACAGAAAGTCTTCTCACAGAAGACCAGAAGGTCTTCTCATAGAAGACCCATAGGTTCTCTCATTGAAGACCCAAAGGTTTTCTCATAGACAAACCGAAGGTCTACTCATAGAATAGCTGAAGGTTTTTTCCTAGAATACCCGAATGTTTTTTTTCATAAAAGACCGGGAGTTCTTCTCATAAAAGACCCGAAGTTCTTCTCACAGAATTGTTGATTTCCCTTAATGGAATCAATAGGTTTTCTCGTAGAAGAACAGTTGGTCTACTCGAAGAAGCCACTAGGACTTCTTATAGAAGACCAGTAGGTCATCTCATAGAAGACCATAAGGTCTGATCATGGAAGACCACAGATATTCTCGTAGAAAACCTTTAGGACTTTTCTTAGAAGACAAATAGGTCTTTTCGTGTAAAGCCAGCTGGTCTTTTCATTTGGATCAGTAGGTCTTCTCATAGAAAAGAATAGTTAGTGTTCTCTTAGTCTTCTCATAAAATGCCAATATTTATTCTCTTCGAAAATCAATAGGTATTTTCTTAGGAAATCTCTAGTTCTTTTCATAAAATCCAATAAGTCCTTTCATAGAAGACCAGTAGGTCATCTTGTAAATGGCCTATACGTATTCTCTTTGAGGATCAGTAGGTATTCCCTTAGACCTTCTCTCTTTTCATAAAAAGCGAAGTGGTCTAAGAAGACCAAAAAGTCTTCCTGCAGAAAAGTATAGGGGCCTTCTCTTAGGAGACCTGTACGTCTTTTCTTAGAAGTCCAGTGTTGCTTCTCTTAGAAGACCAATTGGTTTTCTGTTAAAAGTAGGTTTAGATGACGAATAGGTATTCACATAGAAGGCCAATAGATCTTCCCATAGAGAACCAATAGATTTTCTCATAGGGAAACAATAGTAGCCTATTATGTCTTGTCATAGAAAACCACTTTGCTTTTGTAATGATTTTCGTTTCATGGTTTTTTATCTCCTTTAAAAAAATAGTCTACTACTTCTATTCGTTCCAAATTGAAACACTATCATAAGATTTGTTGTTTCCGAACATGATTCTCACATTAATTGAGCTCATGTGTCTAACCATTTGTCCAATCGATTTGTGCTATCATCGTCACCGAAAGACCATTCGTCAACCTGCATTCTCTATGTATGATAATTGAGTTTGAGTTGCAGGCACTTCAAGACAAAAATCCAAAATGATTCAAAGTTCACCACATTTTGATGTGTTGACAAAAATGTGTCGAAAGAAAGAATTTTCTTCAGTCCGTGTGTCCATTAACACGATGACAACATTTTTAACTTCTGTGTCATTCAAGATGACTTGTGAAATGACAAAATTCTGACCAAGTGATTGGCAAATCAGTGACGTATGACGAAATGAAACGTGTTGTAGGCTCACCTAAGCTGAAAAGAATTTTTGGTGTCTAGAAGTCAATGCTTGGCAAAAAGTATGTGACCTAAGCAAAACTTGATTTCGGGTTGTTTTCAAAGCTGAAGATGAAGAGGATTGTGGGTAGTTGCATATGTGTGCGTAGATGTTCGTATGTGGCTTCTTAAATAACTACAAATTTACTAATTGGACTTTGTTGTTAAGACGAAAAAAAAACCTGCGAAACATGCTGGCAGTAACAATTTATTTTTGCACTCTTAAAATTTCATAAATTTTTAAAGTCTGCTTTTCCAAAAATTGCTCAAGCCACTTCAACGGAATTAAATCTGGTCCAACGAATATGGCGGCTGGGGAAATGGGGGAGTGTAGACATTACCATGCATGAAGTGTAACACTTGAATAAACTGAACGGAAATGCCCAAAAGGTTATGAATTTCCAAAGTGTGTGTGAGTGTGTGCGGCGGGTACCTAACTTTCGAATATTGAATATGTATGTATGCACAACAGTCACCAACCGACAGTCTTTCTCACTCACAGGTGATAATAATGAAACCACATTTGGTGACACACTCATGCTGTATGGTTACGTTTTTTCTCAATTTGTATTGCGGCACTATCGCCCCCATATTGCCACTGGGCTTTCTGCTTGAATGTAAATGACTTTTGGGGGTATCCATCCAATACAGACTGTGTATATTGCTGACTTGGTTTGGAATATGCGACAAAAGTTTTTCGTTGTTTTTCAATGGGAGAGTAACGCAAACCTCCACACTCATCATCATCATTATTATCATCATCGTCTCGTTTGCCATTGAAAACTCTTTGATGGCTGCCATTGAGAAAAAGACAAACTCCATGAATTCGAAATCCATTTGTTACGAGGACTTAAGGCAAAAATCATGAAGAATATTTTTTCACTCTAAGGATCGTTGGGGGTATCATTCATTGTCTGCAATGGCACATTTGGTGTTCATTTGGCTTTTTTCGTTATATTTTACCTTAAAGAATGAAAGTTATTCAGCAGCTGTAACTTCTAGTACTTTATAATATTACATGGGTTGGGAACAGTAGAACAAGGTGTAGTTTATTTTAGGCGAGATTCTTTAAATGTGGATATTCTCACAGACTTATTAAGGAACAAACATAGAACAGACTTCTCAAAGGTTCGGAAGCAAACCTAATATATTTTAAATGTCTATGGGCAACGAAATGTCACCTGGGGAACTGCCTTTAACACCCGTTAAAGGTAGTGAGCTAACATGTGCCGCGCGTTCACCCATAAGAACGTTAAAAACTTGGGTTTGGGCGTCGGGCTAGTAACCCTCCCCTAGAAAAAAGCAGCCTAATATGAAAAAAACGAAAGAAAAGAAAAACAAATCCCTCTAAAGTTGACGACCCCCGAAAACGTTTTAGGGACCATGATCTGGGAATCTGCACCTGGAATGTTTGCACTCTTTATAGAGAAGGTGCAGTTTACGCATTGGCAGATGTACTTGAAAAGTACAAGGCCGACATTAGTGTCATACAGGAAATACGATGGATTGGGAAAGACGTCACAACAACACCTGAAGCTGACGCACTGTATTTAAGCTGCCATGGCACAAAGCATGAGTTTGGTTGCGGATTTGTAGTTGGTCGGAGGTTAAAACACCTGGGGCTGGATTCTTGTTCAATGAAAATTTGAAATGAAAAATATTTCCTTTATAATTTTTTTCATTTGGCAGTTTTTATACCCTCCACCATATGGAGGATATAATTAAATTTGTCATTCCGTTTGTAACACATCGAAATATTCGTCGGAGACCCTATAAAGTATATATATTATTGATCAGCATAAAATTCTATGTCGATTTGACCATTTCCGTCTGTCCGTCCGTCTGTCTGTCTGTTGAAATCAAGATACAGCTCGCAATTTTAAAGATAGAGAGTCAAAATTTGGTACAGAAGTTTTTCTTACTTGCAGGATGGTTGGTATTGAAAATGGGATATATCGGTCCACGTTTTGATATAGCTCCCATAGAACGGTACCTCCCGATTTTCGGTATTTTTAAGGTTTTAGCTTCATTATCCTACCAAAATGGCTGAAATTTGGTACGTAGTCTTCTATAGGGGTATAAAACTTTCCCCCAGAATTTTTTCGGTATCGGTCCACACCTTCATATAGCCCCCATAGAACGGTACCTCCCGATTTTCGGTATTTTGAAGGTTTTAGCTTCATTATCCTACCAAAATGGCTGAAATTTGGTACGTAGTCTTCTTTAGGAGTACAAAACTTTCCCCCAGAATTTTGTCGGTATCGGTCCACACCTTCATATAGACCCATATAACGGTACCTCCCGATTTTCGGTATTTTGAAGGTTTTAGCTTCATTATCCTACCAAAATGGCTGAAATTTGGTACGTAGTCTTCTTTAGGGGTATAAAACTTTCCCCCAGAATTTTGTCGGTATCGGTCCACACCTTCATATAGCCCCCATAGAACGGTACCTCCCGATTTTCGGTATTTTGAAGGTTTTATCTTCATTATCACACCGAAATGGCTGAAATTTGGTACTTAGTCTACGTTGGTGGTATAAAACTTTCCCCCAGAACTTTGTGGGTATCGGTCCATGCCTTCATATAGCCCCCATAGAACGGTACCTCCCGATTTTCGGTATTTTGAACGTTGTGGCCTCAATAATTCACCGAAATGGCTGAAATTTGGTATTTAGTCTTCAATGTGATATAATACTGTTCGCCAGAAATATGCCTGTACAGGTCCACGCTTTCATATTGCCCCATTTCTGACTAAAATCCGTCGGTATAGGTCCACGTTTCGATATAGCCCCCATAGAACGGTACCTCCGGATTTTTGTAATACTGAAGATTGTGACGTCAATATCCAACCGAAATGGCTGAAATTCGTTATTTCGCTCATGCTCCAACCGAAGACAAGGACGAACAGACTACAGATATATTTTACGGGCGCTTAGAAGAAACATATGACCTTTGTCCTGGCCATGATGTTAAAATTATTCTAGACGATTTTAATGCCAAAATAGGAGAGGAGAATATCTTTGGCCTAACAGTTGGGAAATTCAGTCTCCACAGTGAAACATCTGACAATGGAATGAGGCTGATAGACTTCGCAGCGGCAAAAAACATGGTAGTTAGCAGTACCAGATTTAAGCATCTCGATATTCATAAGGGCACCTGGCGACAGATCAAAGAACAAGAAATCAAATTGATCGCGTTGTGATAGATGGAAGACATGCATCAAGCATGTTGGATGTACGATCGTTCCGAGGTGCAAACATAGACTCGAACCACCACCTTGTTGTAGCAAAGGTACGTACACGTCTAAACGTTGCAAATAAAGTACGAACAGAGACTACACGGATGTTGGATATCGGTAAGCTGAATCACAACAGATAGCCACAGCATATTCCACTCAACTGGCCCAATTGCTTAATCAAAGCACTCTCGTTCCGATAACATATCAGCACAATGGCGGCAAAATCCATACTTGGATTCCGGAGACCTCCACCAAGGAATCCATGGTATGACCTACTGCTACTGAAGAGAAAAATGCGGCATATAGGGCTACTCTACAAACAGCTGCAACGCGTAGCGCACGAGAGAGGCATCGGGAAAACATGAGAGAGGAGAAACGTATTTTCGCAGGAAAAGAAGAGAGATGGAAAAGCGGGAGTGTGAAAAAATCAAGATGTACAGGAGCCAGAATGAAGTCCGAAAATTCTACCAAAGAGTGAAGCATCAAACTGATGGCTTTGGTACAGGCACATCCTCCTGTAGGGACCAGCAAGGTAATTTGGCAACTGATACAGATAGTGTACTCAGGATATGAAAAGAAAATTTTTCAAACCTGTTGGTATCCGATAGTAGCGAAGATAACACAGATCCAATCCCAGAAGATGGTATTGAATGTATACCACCCGGCCAAGATGAGGTAAAGACAGCAATAAACCGGCTGAAGAATAATAAGGCAGCAGGAACCGATGGCCAACCAGCCGAGCTGTTGAAAATCGGTGGCGACACACTGATAAGGTGTATGCATCACCTAGTTAACACTATCTGGCAGGAAGAACGCGTACCCGACGATTGGAACCTGAGCATCCTGTGTCCCGTCCACACGAAAGGAGACAAGACTGTATGCTCTAACTATAGGGGCATAAGTCTTCTTCCTATTGCCTACAAGATCGTGTCAGGGATATTGTGCGAACGACTAAAGCCTATGGTCAACGAGATAACTGGGCCATACCAATGCGGCTTTAGACCTGGCATGTCCACCATTGACCAGATATTTACCCTGCGACAAATCATGGAGAAGACCCAAGAGATGCAGATCGACACCTACCACCTTTTTGTCGATTATAAGGCAGACTTCGATAGCCCCCTACGCCCAAATGTATTCCAAGCCATGTCTGAATTTGGTATCCCCGCAAAGCTCATACGGCTTTGTAAAATAACTTTAACTGACACTCGATGTTCAGTAAAAATAGGAAAAAACCTCTCCGAACACTTTTTCAGACAAGGAGACAGCCTTTCGTGTGATTTCTTCAAAATACAGCTGGAAAAGGTCATTCGAGAGGCAAACGTTAAAAGAAATGGCACAATCTACACTAAAAGCCACATGTTACTTGCTGATGCTGATGATACCTTTGCGAAGATCGAAGGAGAATCTGCTAAAGTGGGTCTGGCGGCAAACGGCGAGAAGACCAAGTTGATGGTGTCGACGCGCAATGCGTCCATTGAGATCGGACCAACTATTGAAGTTGGTTCCTATAATTTTGAGGTAGTAAAAGACTTCGTATACCTCGGCACCGTCGTAAACACAACAAACGATATCAGTTGTGAAATAAAAATAAGATGCTACTTTGGCTTAAGTAAGCAGTTCAAAAACAAAGCCACATCTCGTCAAACAAAAATAACGCTTTACAAAACACTGATACTATCCATGCTGATGTATGGTTCCGAAGCCTGGGTACTTGCGCAAGCAGGTAAAGCAGTGCATGGCGTGTTTGAGAGAAAAGTTCTTCGAAAGATCTACGGACCAATCTGCGTTGACGGTGAATATCGACGTCGTATGAACCACGAGCTGTATCTGCTATACAACGACATCAATATAGTTAAACGTATTGAGATGCAGCGATTCCGTTGAGTAGGTCATGTACCCGCTAAAAAGGCGTATAAATACGGGCCACTGGTGGTAGGAACTTTGAGGCCCCAGTGACACGTGTTCAAATATTCCGATTGTGGTCAAACGGTGGAAATCTTAAACTAAACACTAAACACTTTTGGGGGATTCCGCCTAAAAAAATTCGACATCGATTTTTTACCATTGAGTTAAAACCATCCTAGTACGCACTCACCTTAATGTTGCGAATAAAGTGCGATCTAACACAGGCCGGAATCTGGGCGTCTAGAAGCTGCAAACAGATAGCATAAGCCTACTCCGCACAACTGGAAAACGGCACTCCTTGTCCAGATAATGTGAAAGTGCAGTGGGAAAGAATAGTACACTTCCTTCAAACTGCCGCAAAATCTATACCTGAGTACCAAAAATTACCACTTAAAAATCCATGGTACTATCAGGAGTGTTGTAAGGCTACTGAAGAGAAGAACGCTGCATACAGGACAACCCAGCAGTCAGTAGCTTCACTAAGCGTCACGGAAAATATCGGGAGAAAAAGAGAAGCGCATTTTAAGGAGAAAAATAAGGAGCAAGGAAAATGTGTGCGTGAGAAACTTGAAATGTTCTGGAGTCAGAATGAATTCCGAAAATTTCACAGAAGTGTAAAACACCAGTCTGAAGGGTACAGTACAGGCACGTACAACGGACTTCTCAAGGGTTCCCGAGGCGCAGTAAATACACATTGAATGTCTATAGATATCTTCTTCTTATCCGGAATCCGGATATAAGGATGAATTTCATGGGATATTACTTCAGTGGTTTCCCGTTCCTTCTAAAGAGTTTAGAGTTTTCCGACTCCGTATTCAGCCGCTTCACTGGAGTACAGACACTGTTTGCAATCGCCCAATATCATTTGCCTTTTTTTTGCCCGCAATGGTATGCACACCCGCCTTGCACACATAAGGTCGTGGGTTCGATTCCCCGGCCAGGCAACATCAAAACACTTTTCAACGGTGGCAAAATACCCCTCAGTAATGTTGGCGACATTTCCTGAGTATTTTAGCCATGTAAAACTTCTCTACAAAAGTGGTGTCTTAGACACGCCGTTCGGACTCGGCGATAAACTGTAGGTCCCATATCATTGAGCTAATATGAATCGGGGTGCACTCATTGATATGAGAGAAGTCTCCCTTGTCCCTATGGGATGTTGTGGAACAATTATATATATATTTTATTTTTGCGGTACCCACCATACTGATGAGCGTTCCCCTCGTGAAAAAAACAACTCCGCACGGAATAGAGATCTTATGTGGCTTAATTATGAAAGACCTTCTCCCAACTGTTGAATACCGTTTAGAGGTGTTCATCAAAAGGAGACTGCTAACTATAGAAGCGGGTTCTTTCGTACCGGATTGACCCGGAACTACACAACATCAGCGTTCAGGCCAGCGTTTTTCTGTGTTGTATCCCGGAATGCCTGCTCCGAATTCTTTTGGTCCGTGCCGGGGGAAACCCCAGGACCAACTTATTTGTGCTCAGTTTATCACATCTGCATCTTCACCCTTCGGTGAGATGCAATAGATGTCCGGAGTGGGTGCATCTAAGATGTTGCTCTGGACTTGCACACGTGAGAGTCTACGACATGGACTATGTTGCTGCATGCTGCGTGAATACAGTCCCCAGCAATTCGTCGTCAGATTACGAAACTCTTCCGCAGTCCTCTCGACAGCAACCGCACACGCAGCATTTAACACCAGCCGTTGTTGCGGCGCATTATGAGATGTGGCATTAGGCCCTCGGAAACGACTGGAGGGATACAGCGCTGGCTGAGCAGATTGGTAGCTCTACGTTTTGCACGGTCAATGAGGACGCCCCTACCAGAATTAGAGGAGAGTGTCGCAATTCGCCAGACATAACCATCGTGTCACCTGGTCTGACAAATGTCGTTACCTGGCAACCCGTCATTTCCCTTGGATCAGACCATCTCCCCATTATTGTCTCCATTAGCCGACCACCAGATTTCATAACATCTGAACGCCGCACGTTCGTCAATCATAGGAAAGCTGATTGGCCGAGTCTCAGAGAGTTCACCAATCACCGCTTCAGAGAACTGCCCAATCCTTCTTATGTCCGGGTAGCGGAAAGGACGTTCCGAGACATCATCACTGCTGCAGCCGCTCGCCATATCCCTCCTCAGAGTCAGGGAGCTGATACTGGAAGTTAACAGGCTGGTCGGCGAACATAAGCGGAACAAGTGGTTAAATCATCTAAAGAGTTGCAACATTCGAGCCGGTATAAGTAAATTGTGGGCAACGGTTAAGTCACTCTCGAACCCTGGAAGGAGGGAAGATAGGACCTCCGTCACGTTCGGCGAATTACGTTGACTGACCCGAAGAGGCGCGCAAGTTATTTCAATCGATAGTTTGTCGAGCACCCCGAGTATGACAGGGCGCAGAGGAGAGTATTACGTCGCATCAGATCTCTTCCTGCCGAGGATGTACCACCACAGTTTACAATGGATGATGTTGCGAATGCCGTCAGGAACACTAAATCATACAAAGCGTTGGTCCCTGATGGAATCTCCATGGTAATGCCGAAGTCTGGAAAAAGAACAGGGTGGTCCCGCTACGGTAGCCAGGCAAGGATAGCAGCAAAAGTGAATCGTACAGGCCGATATCGACTTTGTCGCCCGTAGCAAAGACCCTTGAGTCCTTAGTCCTCCTTAGTCCACATCAAGTTGTCGATCATCAGCATGGATTCCGTAAGCAGCACAGCACGACAACAGCGCTGCACGCCATCTACACATATATTTGTCAAGGACTCAATCAGAGACCGCCGTGTGATAGAACACTGATGGTGGCGCTTGACTTATCAAAAGTCTTTGATACTGTCAAGCACTCCACGCTGTTCGAGGACATCGAGCAGACAACCCTCCGGCCAAGCTTGAAACGTTGTATAGTCAATTATATGTGTGGACGTCAGTCGTACGTGGAATTCAGGAACAAGAAGTCCAAACCCCGTAGAGTGAAACTGGGCGTTCCCCAAGGTGGGGTGATATCTCCTGAACTGTTTAACCTCTACCTCTCCTGTATTCCGGCCCCACCAGACGGCATCGAGATCGTAACCTATGCGGATGATTGCACGATCCTGACGTCAGGTACCTTCCCTGATGACATCTGTGAGAGACTTAACTCCTATTTAACCGATGTTACCACCTTTTTCCACGCGAGGAATATGCAGATTTCCGCCACAAAATCTACAGCTACTCTGCTCACCACATGCACAGCGCAGTTTGGAAGAGAATAGAATGTCGTGGTAGACGGTAGCAGAATTCCGACCACAAACTGCCCCAAAATTTTAGGGGTCACATTTGACACTACTTTCAAGTCGCACGCCACAGCTATCTGCAAAGCAGGAACAAGGTCCTCAAGTCCTTAGCCGGCAGCACTTGGGGTGCAGATAAAGAAACCTTGTGGACCACATAAAACGCGATAGGTCGGTCTGTGGTAAGCTATGTGGCTCCAGTTTGGTCCATGGGATTATGTGAAACGAATTGGAAAAAGACTCAAACCTGTCAGAACGCCGCCCTGAGAACAGCAACAGGGTGCCTCCTCAGTGGACCATCTACATGAGGAGGCAAAAATTCTACCAGTAAAGCAACACAATGAGATGCTTTCGTTGCAGTACATGCTTGGGTGTTACCGTGAGAGCCATCATAATCACCATCTGCTGGCTAGACCCGACACATTAAGGTATGTATATCAGGAAGGATATTCATACTCTAGAGGGAGGTCCAACAATATAGGAGAGAACCCATATCAAGCAGGTTTAAATAGTATTCACACGGATGCAGTTGCTAAGGCCATAAGCAAATATAGTGTGAATAAAGTTCTCGGAGTACATCCCCCATCTATCGCAGCTGAGGAGCGTCAGCTGCCACGAAAAACCAGAGAAGTTTTGGCTCAACTACGCTCGGGATATTTCAGTCGCCTAAATTCTTATTGGCCGGTAATCGACTGCGCCGTGCAAGACATCTGCCCAGTATGCGGCATGGCCCCGCACGACGTAAAACATCTTTTCAACTGCCCCGCCAAACCTATTCATCTAACTCCAGTGGATCTGTGGTTACATTCCATCGAAGCAGCCGCTTTCCTGGAACTGGAGATAGACCCAGAGCCAGATTGAAAAGAAGAACGAAAATACAAACATAATAATAAACACTGTTACATAACAACACCATAGAAGCCCAATTAAAATATATTCTACCCTTACATAGAGAAACCTCGTCTATAGGTCTTCCATCTGTAGAATAAATCGTTTGAAATTTGGCTGCCTACAGAAGGCTCAGTTTAAAGATATTCTATATATAGACGACCCTTCTTATACGTCTCCTCTTTATAAAACCCACTGTTCACTGTACACAAGACCTCGTTCAGAGTTCTTTTTCCTGCAGAAGAACTCATTTAGAGGTTTTCTATTAATAGAAGGACCAGCTTAGAAGCATTTTTCTAAAGAAGACCCGTTCAGGTGCGTCCTGGAGGAGTTGTTGTCTCTATAGAAAACCCCGTTCTGGAGTTGTTTGCACACAGAAGACTTAGTTTATCTTTACGGATGACTTCGTTCAGAGTTCCTCTTTCTGTAGAAACTTCCGTTTAGGGGCCTTCAATCTATTGAAGATTCCGGTTAGAACTTCGGTCTATAGAATATCTGTCTTCTGTCTATAGGTGAGGCCATTAGAGGTATTCTATATATAGCAGACCAGACTACTTGTAGAAGACCGACCGATTTCTGAACCACTGTGCGTCGACAGTAGTCAAATATAAAATTAAATATTAATTATTTTGGTTCAGTTCGTCTTAAGGAAATGTTTACGAGTGAAAAGCTTATGCACATGGGTAGTGGTATAGGGTATCACATAGTTAAAAAACATTTTTTTTATTACTTGAATTAAAAAAAAAATTAATACTTCGATTACAAAAATATTTTATCAGTACGTGTATTGTTAAAAATATTTGTCCAATACGTGGATTTAAGATAATATTTTTTTTTTCAATTCGTGTATTTTTGAAAGAAAAAAAATTAATACATGGATTTTTAAAAAATATATTTTTTTAATTCGTGGATTTAAAATTTAAGACATACTTTTGTAAAATTTGGATTTTTAAAAAATACTTCTTCATACGTGGATTTAAAAAAAAAACATTTTTCAATATATCGTTATATAATACGTTCGATAAAATGAGGGGATGACTTATACCTCTATATTGACCACACTCTGCTTTCAAAACAGCAACAAAACATTGTTTCGTCTCCTTTCATGTATTCAAGGACCCTCTAGTCACATTTTACGCTGCAGTTACTGCTCTTTACAATTAAGCCCCAGTATTCCATAATTCCCCATAGTAAACAGCAAATTTTGTTTCAAGTGTATATAGGTATGTCTGTGTGTGGGTGCATTGATGATTATGACAAACACACACATGTGTCATACAGAGCAGCTGTTTTTAAATGAAGTCATGTGCAGAATCTAGTGTAAAATTGATTTCAATTTTAAACATGATTACTCTGTTACAAACTAATAAAAATGCTACTATATTACAAGAAGAGAAGAAAATACACACACACATTTACATATGTATGTAAGCTATACGTAAATTTCACACACACATACATATTATATACATGCTTTCTACTTTAATTTTCTTTTCAAGTACAAAAGTCTTTAATCGCTCAATTATTATAATCCATTACCAAAAGGGGTCATCACTAAAGCCAAATTATAATTAAATAACGACATGTCAGACTGTGGTATATAATGTTAGCTTTTAATTAATTGCTTTTATAATAGCAATTTAATTGGCATCCAACCAAGAAAGTTCATTAGCTTTGATAATAAATTTTGGATTTAGATGTCATTGGCTTTGTCAAATTTAGAAATATTGGTTCATTTATCGAAATAAATATTGAGTATATTGACAGCAGTTGAAAAAGAAGAGATTATAAATATTGGAAACATTTTCGATTGCTTGAGTGGAGTATTCCCCCATTGGCTCAACTTCATTTATTACCCTCTATTACAGAGAGTAATGTTTTTCAAAACGAACTGACAGTGTTGCAAAATTTTACTGATCGCTACCAATATCATGATTTCATCCCGGCGAAGGGAATTATCAATTGGCTTCTCAGTTTTTGAAATGATGCCTTTTTAGCGAAAAACCGAACTCTTTAAGTGTCTAGTATTCTCATATGAATGAGAATCACACTCACTTTTCGGCTTTTCCAAAGAAACACCAAAATGAAAATATTTTGCAACATGTCAGCACGTATCAACTAAGAATTCTTCGAATTCTGTGAGTTGAAAAGAACACCAACACAGTTGCCTGTGAGGTTGTTATTGGAATTTTGTTTTTTTTTGTTTTTAACAAAGCTCCCTTCGCTTGTGCCTCGGCTGTTTTTTGTTTGTTTTGTTTATTGTTGAAGATTCAATCTCATTTTCGATTGCTTGAGTGGAAACAAATAAAAATTAGGAGGTTAATGTCACAAAAAGGAGACTATTTATAGACTATTGATAGACTTTATAATCAGCGGAGGGAAAATGCAATGAATGAAAGCAACACAATCGGCCATGGTTTATTTTATATTTATCATCCCTGTTCCATTATGGGTGCGGTGTGCATATTGCATTTTTAGGCATAGCATGCATCTATTTATGGTTAGTTTAGTTTTCGTTATAAGAAAATGTGACTATTTTCAGAAGCAAAAAAAATGTGTTTAAATTAAATTACGCTTCCTTCGCACCACGAACACGCAATATTAATTCGTCGTGTTTATTTCCTTTAGCACAGTTTTCCGGTTGCACTTTGTGAACAGACGCTGATTTTTCAATACGTGAATTTTAAAAAATCATATTCAGTACGTGAATTTTAGTTTCTTTTCAATACGTGAATTTTTAAAACAATTATTTGTTCTAAAAGTTGGTTTTTAGTAAATAGTATTCAGTGCGTGAATTTTTAAAAATATTTTTAATACGTGGATTTAAAAAAAAATATTTTTTCAATACGTGGATTTAAAAGAAAAAATTTTTTTCAATACGTGGATTTAAAAAAAAAAATTTTTTCAATACGTGGATTTAAAAAAAATTTTTTTTCAATACGTGAATTTTAGAAAAAAAAAATATTTTTTTTCAATATGTGGTTTTAAAAAAAAATATATATATTTTTTCAATACGTGGATTTAAAAATATTCTTTAATACGAGGAATCAAAAAAAAATATTCTTTAATACGAGGAATCACAAAAAATATATTTAATACGAGGATTAAAAAAAATCTTAATACGAGGATTTTTTAAAGGAAAAATTTTGTTAATATGTGGATTTAAATAAAAGTTAATAGGTGGATGTTTAAAAAAAATTTCAATACGAGGATTTAAAAAAAAATTAAAAGGTGCATTTTCAAAAGAATATTATCTCAATAAGTGGATTTAAAAATACGAGTATTTTTAAAAATACTTTTCAATACATGGATTTAAAAAAATTTTAATAGGTGGATTTAAAAAAAAATTTCACGACGAGGATTAAAATTTTTTTCAAAACGTGGATTTTTAAAGAAAGCTTTTTTCAATACGTGGAAAAAATATTTTTCAACACGTGAATTTTCAAAAAAATATATTTTTAATACGTGGATTTTTAAAAAATATTTTTTCAATGGATTTAAAAAAAAATATTGTTTCAATACCTTAATTTTTAAAAATATTTTTTAATACGAGGATTTAAAAAAAGCGAGGATTAAAAAAATATATTTTTTCAATCCGTGGATTAAAAAAAATATTCTTTAATACGAGGATTTAAAAAAAAATATTTTTTTCAATACGTGGATTTTAAAAATTTTTTTTTCAATACGTAGATTTTTAAAAAAAATATTTTTTCAATACGCGGATTTAAAAAAAAAACAAGTAAGAAAAGCGTTAAGTTCGGTCGGGCCGAACTTCTTATACCCTCCACCACAAATTTCAGCCATTTCGGTGGATTAATATGGCCACAACCTTCAAAATACCGAAATTCGGAAGGTACCGTTCTATGAGGGCTATATGATGGCGTGGACCTATACCTACAAATTTCTAGGGGAAAGTTTTATACGCCTAAAGAAGACTAAATACCAAATTTCAGCCATATCGGTGTGATAATGAGGCTAAAACGTTAAAAATATCGAAAATCGGGAGATATTGTATTATGGGGGCTATATCAACACGTTGACCTATATAAACATTTTATGTAGAAATGTTGCTTAGCCTCTGGAAACACAAAATACAAAGTTACAACCGATTCTTTGGTCAAATGGGTCTAATACATTCAAAATATATTAAAATGACGCGTACTTTATAAGGGGTCTTATGTGGGGACTATACCAAAACGTGGACCTATATAACCCAACTTTGGTAGGAATGTTTTCTGGCCTCTGAAGACACAAAATACCAAACTACAACCAATTCTGTGGTCAAATGGGTCTAATACATTCAAAATATATTAAAATGACGCGTACTTTATATGGGGTCTTATATGGGGGCTATACCAAAACGTTGACCTATATAACCCAACTTTGGTAGGAATATTTTTTGGCCTCTGGAGACACAAAGTACCAAATTACAACCAATTCGGTGGTAAAATGGGCCAAATATCTTAAAAATGCCTTAAAACGACGACGCGTCACGCGTCATTTTGTATGGGGGCTATACGAAAGCGTGGACCTACATAGCCCGCTTTCAACACCAAAAGTCCTACGTAAATATAACATATTTTCCCAAAATTTCATCAACCTACGTCAATCCGTTCGGACGCTAGAGTGATTTCCACAGACGGACAGACGGACAGACAGACAGACGGACGGACATGGCTATATCAATGTAGAATTGCACACTGATCAAGAATATATCAGGAATATTGTCAATTATTTCATATTCCATTTCAGAAAAAAAGGATAAATTTTTTTCGCGCTACATCAACGATTTTTGATATGTAGGTTAAGAAAAAAATTCCGAGTACGAATCTGGTCGCGAGCCAATTTTTGGTTGTTGCGGACCAAAGTTATGGCGCTTTTATTTCGCTTTTTAAGAAAGAAAATATTATAAAAACGCTAATTACTTTAATGAGCACAATTGTTACAAAAAAGTTCTCTCGAAGTTACTTCAGCGAGTAGATTGCATAATACCTGCAAAATGTTACAAAGAATTCGCGGAATGTACAAAAAACTGATAAATTATTGAATATAAGTCTACTTTTTTTCAAAATTAAGGCCCATTTAGTGGTCATAAAATTACAAAAAAAATTGTTGTGGATCCAAACTTCACGGCAAATCAAATGAGACTACAATCATACAGATTGGTGTTATAGTTTGGATGTTACAGCCAAAATAAGCACATATTTCGGTCAAAAAAATATTTTTTTGTTTAAAAAAAATATTTTTCACATGCATTATGTAGTAGAAAATATTGTAAAAATTTATAGGAATACTTCCTTCATTTTGCTTAAATCTCCCAACAAAATAGACGGATTTTGCTTTATTGACATTCATATTAAAGCTTTCCCATTAGGGAAGCTAATTGGGTTGATGGGGATATATGTCAAAGCTTCTGAAATGGAAATAGAGGTCAAATAACCCATTTTTATTTATATGCATTTTTAAATACGTGTAAATCGCGTAATTATCAAAATCAGTTTGTCCGCATATGATTTTCATGTACAGTAATACCGTATCTTTTAATTTGAATATAGTTTTCGAAATTTAATTTGGAGGCTAAGATGTAGCATCGGCTGCATCTTAGTGCCTAAAAACCTATATAACGTCGCTAACTTGCGCGGAGTGCGTATGCTTTCTGTCCGCATCCGATTTCAGTGTCCACCGTAAAAATCTACATCGATATATATCTATTTCAAGGCGGTCGACGAAGAACCGTGGATGTAGCATCACACACTATTATTTGGGATAAAATGAATGTAGCTCCCTTATCAGTGAAGTTTTGAAATCTTTGTTTCCGCTAAAACGAAGATGCTGTATTAGTTGTTTCATTGCAGTGGAAACGAACCGCAGAAAACGCGATAAAATACGCGATATTTCCAAAAACAATTTTAGGTGATTTTTCTACTTTGGATTTTCTTGTAACTCGCGTTTTAGTGGATGGATTTTCACGGAGAATGATTTATTAGATCCGGAACGTAAAAAACTAAAATGTGCAATCAAGTACGAGGAAATCGAATGACAATTGTAAAAATTAGGCCCGAATAATATGATTTATAGAAAAATATTCACACAAAATTTCGTCATTTCGATACATATTTCTGTGAAGCTGTGGAGGCTACATTCACGATATACGTATCAAAAAGCTCAGAATCGGAAGTACTATAATCCTATTAAAGCCTTTTTGAAAACTCTGTTTGCGGAACGCGACTAGAAGAAAATGCCAAAAAACACTGTAAATTTGGCTTCAAAATGTCAGCGTCATTTATTGGTAGACGCTGATGAAATTTTGAAAAGTTATACATTATTGAGATTATCCTTATTTAGTTGGCTTCTACTTTTACTTTGACAGGAAAATCGTGAGAAGTGTGGTTTACTCACAAATCGAGAGAAAACAAAAAAAGACACGTTGGCTTCAACCCATTTTTACCCATTTTCTAACATAAATATAGCCACAGCTTCCACGCAAATTAACTTTTGAGGCCAATATTTTTTGCCACGTCCAAAAACATTTCATTTTATCCATAAACATTTAATTTGTATAATATACAATCACAAGTCGCGTGTTCTAAAAGGGTAAACCTTGGCTTCAGCTATGTTAAATTTTCAAAAATATTGGTGATATATACTTTGTGGGGTCTACAATGATTATTTCGAGTAGTTACAAACGTAGTGACAAACTTAATATACCCCCATCCTATGGTGGAGGGTATAAAAAATGTTTTTTCAATACGCGGATTTTTAAAAAAATATTTTTTCAATGCGTGGATTTAAAAAAAAATATTTTTTCAATGCTTGGATTTAAAAGTATATATTTTTTCAATAGGTGGATTTAAAAAAAAATATTCTTTAATACGAGGATTTAAAAAACATATTCTTTAATACGAGGATTTAAAAAATATATTTATTTAATACGAGAATTTTTAAAAAAAAAATTGTTTAAAAAAATCTTAATTAGTGGATTTTTTAAAACAATATATTTTTTCAATACGAGGATTTAAAAAAATTGTTAATAGGTGGATTAAAAAAAAAAATACTATCCCAATACGTGGATTTAAAAATACGAGGATTTATTTTTTCAATACGTGTATTTTAAAAAAAAATATTTTTTCCATACGTGGATTTTTAAAAAAATATTTTTTCAATACGTGGATTTTTAAAAGAATATTTTTTGAATACGTGGATATTTAAAAAAATATTTTTTCAATACGAGGATTTTTAAATAATTTTTTTTCAATACGTGGATTTTTAAAAAAATATTTTTTCGATACGTGGATTTTTAAAAAAATATTTTTTCAATACGTGGATTTTTAAAAAAATATTTTTCAATACGTGGATTTTTAAAAAAATATTTTTCAATACGTGGATTTTTAAAAAAATATTTTTTCAATATTTAGATTTTTAAAAAAATATGTTTCAATACGTGGATTTTTAAAAAAAATATTTTTCAATGCGTGGATTTTTAAAAAAATATTTTTTCAATACTTAGATTTTTAAAAAAATATTTTTTCAATACTTAGATTTTTAAAAAAATATTTTTCAATACGTGGATTTTTAAAAAAATATTTTTTCAATACGTGGATTTTTAAAAAAATATTTTTTCAATACGTGGATTTTTAAAAAAATATTTTTTCAATACGTGGATTTTTAAAAAAAATATTTTTTCAATACGTGGATTTTTAAAAAAAAATATTTTTTCAATACGTGGATTTTTAAAAAAAAATATTTTTTCAATACGTGGATTTAAAAAAAATTTTTTTTTTCAATACGTGGATTTTTAAAAAATATATTTTTTCAATACGTGGATTTTGTTAAAAAATATTTTTTCAATACGTGGATTTTTAAAAAAATATTTTTCAATACGTGGATTTTTAAAAAAATATTTTTTCAATACTTAGATTTTTAAAAAAATATTTTTCAATACGTGGATTTTTAAAAAAATATTTTTCAATACGTGGATTTTTAAAAAAATATTTTTTCAATACGTGGATTTTTAAAAAAATATTTTTCAATACGTGGATTTTTAAAAAAATATTTTTTCAATACGTGGATTTTTAAAAAAATATTTTTTCAATACGTGGATTTTTAAAAAAATATTTTTTCAATACGTGGATTTTTAAAAAAATATTTTTTCAATACGTGGATTTTTAAAAAAATATTTTTTCAATGCGTGGATTTTTAAAAAAAAATATTTTTTCAATGCGTGGATTTTTAAAAAAAAATACTTTTCAATACGTGGATTTTTAAAAAAAAATATTTTTTCAATACGTGGATTTTTAAAAAAAAATATTTTTTTCAATACGTGGATTTTTAAAAAAAAATATTTTTTCAATACGTGGATTTTTAAAAAAAAAATATTTTTTCAATACGTGGATTTAAAAAAAAAAATATTTTCAATAAGTGGATTTGGCTTATCTTTCCTTTACCGACCCAATACGTTGATTTTAAAAAAATATTGTTTCAATACGTGGATTTTTAAAAACACATTTTTTTAGAAAATATTTTCAATTCGTTGAATGAAAAAAAATATTTTTTCCAATACGAAGATTTTTAAAAGAAGTTTATTTGTAGCACATGATTTTTTAAAAAGTATATTTTTAGCACGTGATTTTTTAAAAAGTGTATTTTTAGCACGTGAATTTTTAAAAAGTATTTTTTATCAAGTGAATTTAAAAAAAAAATATTTTTCCGTTCGTACTTTCTATTAGTTTTCTTTATTGATATTCTTGTTAGGCCTTGAAACTTTTTTATGGGTCCCTCCATTATTATTTAATTACATTATTCACATTTCATCTTTATTTGACTTGTTGCAGATGTTACCCTACAATATTAAAGCTAACCTTGTTTAATAAAACACCTATTTTTTAAATTATTACTTTCCCCTCAGTTACACTCATAAATATTTGCTTTATAATAGTCAAAATAATTAAGCATTATTACTCTTGCAATCAACCTTTTATACCTTCATAATAACAAAAAACCCATAAATATCCATTTTTCCACTTCTTTTTCATATCTCCAAAGTTGATTACCAATTTTTATCTCCCGCCCAAGTTAATACTGTTGACATTGTGTTTTTCATAGCTTAAAGCATAAATAAACCACCTCAAAAAAGCATTTGCCTCAAACAACCAGCCATCAATTATAAGTCGAACAATAACAAAAAATAAAAAATTCAACAGCATCAATATCAACAACAACAAATGTAATGCTAAACTGGGCCAACGACATCAGTTTGTTATGGCGCGCGACTGCTGATGTTTTTCTATCACAGCTATGTTTTTTTTTGCTCATATATCTCTGTTCGTTCTCAGTCAAGGAGCACAAAGTGATGGCATTTCACATCACTTCAACACGGCACACAACATGAAAAACATGTTGTGAGCATCGTAAATTGTTTACATTTTTATTGAGTTGACAAACTGACACACCGTGACATAGTCACACTATATTTTTTTTTCCAGGAGCAATAAATTTGCTTCATACTGCCTGGCTGACTAGCTTCACCTGTTCCACCACCCTCTTGATTGAAGAATAACAAACACACGCTCAATGGGAGATATAAATTTTGTTGTATTTTTTGTTGTTGATTTTTTTAGTCGAGAGGTAGTTATATAGAAAGTTAATAGGAAATCACCTGTTACAGACACTCATGGCACAGTATTTACATGCATACTGATATATAAATTAAAAATATTCCGAGAAGAATAAAATGGAATATTGGGGGGATATTCAAAGAGTTAGTGCTAAAATATTTTTTCAAGGAATGTCAGAGCAATAAACGAAGGAAGGGAATACCAAACTATAAAATAAACAATAATTTGAATTCTAAGCTGATTTCCAAGCTGATTTATTTATTTTAAGAATAAATTTAAAGGACTTTTGGAACTGTAAAAGAACAAATTTAAAACTTTTTAGAAATTAGACTCGGATTTCTAGAAACGAGGGAGAATAATTTTATAGAGCTATTGCAGTTCATTCGTATTTTTTTACCAACCCAAAAAAATCGTGGAATTCTAAGAATTTTCTAATATTGGATTTAAATAAATATTTTTTCTAAAATGGGATATTTAAAAAATACGTTTCTAGAAATGGAATTTTATTAAATATTTCTCAAAATGTTAATTAAAAGAAAAAATAAAACGTACATTAAAAATAAACAAACTTTTTAAATTTTTTCAAAATGCGAATTATTTTCAATGTTATTTCAATGTAAAAAAATGTAATCCAATCTTAGAGAGTGCTTGATAAACGTGAAATACTTTTTAAATGTGTATTAAAAAATAAAATGTGAGGTCTTAAGAAATATTTGAAATGAGAACTTTTAAATTTTTTTAAAAATATTAAAATACCATTTTAAAAATATATTTAAAGAAGTACTGTTCAAAAATATTAAAAAAACAACGAATTTAAAAAACATTAAAAACATAAATAAAAAATTTTGAAAAACAACGATTTTTAAAATGTTAATAAAACATAAATTTTTTAGAGTTGTGCCAAAGGAACTATATGGAACTATCTCGTTCACTTCGCAGTTCCAATGGCCCACATTTTTTCTTTGAACAAACTGCGTATACTTAATATCACTCGTTATATTCCATGATGTTACTCATACGTTTTGGAACTAGTACAAGGAACTAGGAACTAGATTACCAACTCTAAAATTTTTAAAATATATTAAAAACATGAATATTTAAATAATATAGATTTAAAAATACGATTTCAAACAATAAAAAATTGAAAAATATTACATGTTTCAAAACATATGTTCACGAAGTGAATTTTCATATGACGTGGATTAAACAATATAAAAAAATGATTAAAAAAATATTCTTTTAAAAGCGTGAATAATGTGGGGTTAAAAAATTAGAAAAAATATTTCATAATTTTTTTTTTTTTTTTTTTAAATTGTAAAAACTTAATTATTTTTTACTTTTACTTACCTAAAAGCCGAACTAATAAATTAACAATTATTTTTAATTTTTTTGAAATTGTTTTTTTAAGTAAATTTTTAAAATATAATTTTATAATTAAAATAAATAAAAATATAGATTTAAAATTAAGTCTAAAAACTTGACAGTGTTGCAAAATTTTACTGATCGCTACCAATATCATGTTTTCATCCCGACGAAGGGAATTATCCAACCGAACTCTTTAAGTGTCTAGTATTCTCATATGATTAAAAAAATTTTTTAATCAGTGGATATTTTAAAAATAGTTTTAGTGGATTTTTAAAAAATATTTTTTCATTACGTAGATTTTTATATATAATTATTTTTTTTACAACATGGAATTTTAATAACTATTTTTCACAATGTGTTTTTTTATAAATAATGTATTTTCACAACTTGCATTTTTTTAAATAACAAGTTTTCACAACATGGGGGTTTTAAAAAAACTAATTTTCACATCGTTGATTTTTTTATTTCATTTGTTATAAAACTATTTTTTTAATTTTTATAATATTATTTGTTTTTAAAACATTATTTTTTATTGGAATTAACTCTCTATCGAGTTGAGCTGTTATGACCTAAGAGGTGCATTGAAAAATTAGGAGTTCACCGAAGTCCCATTTTTTTAAATAAACATATTTCACAACTTGGATTTTTTTAAAATTATAAATTTTCACAACTTGGATTTTTTTAAAATTATAAATTTTCACAACGTGGGTTTTTTTAAAATTATAAATTTTCACAACGTGGATTTTTTAAAAATTACAAAATTTCACAACTTGGATTTTTTAAAAATTATACATTTTCACAACATGTATTTTTTAAAAATTATAAATTTTAACAACGTTGATTCTTTTAAAAATTATAAATTTTCACAACGTGGATTTTTTTAAAATTTTTAAATTTTCACAACTTGGATTTTTTTAAAATTTTTAAATTTTCACAACGTCGATATTTTTTTAATGATAAATTTTCGCAACTTGGATTTTTTTTTAAATTATAAATTTTCACAACCTGGATTTTATTTAAATAAGAAATTTTCACAAAGTGGCTTTTTTTAAAAATTATACATTTTCACAACGTAGATTTTAAAAAAATTATAAATTTTCACAGCTTGTATTTGTTAAAAATTATAAATTTTCACAACGTGGATTTTTTTTTAAATTATAATTTTTCATAACGTGGATTTTTTTAAATTATATATTTTCACAACCTGGTTTTTTTTTAATTATCATGTGGATTTTTTAAAAAAACTATAAATTTTCAGAACGTGGATTTTTTTTAAAAATTATTAGTTTTCACAACGTGGATTTTTTAAAAATTATAAGTTTTCATAACGTGGATTTTTTTAAAAATTATAAGTTTTCATAACGTGGATTTTTTTAAAAATTATAAGTTTTCACAACGTGGATTTTTTTAAAAAAGTTTTCACAACAATTTGTACAATATTATTTTTTGTAACTTTATATTTTGTTTATTAAATTTTTTATAAATTATTTTTTTATACCCTCCACCATAGGATGGGGGTATATTAAGTTTGTCACTACGTTTGTAACTACTCGAAATAATCATCGTAGACCCCACAAAGTATATATATTCTTGATCAGCGTGCAATTCTACATCGATATAGCCATGTCCGTCCGTCTGTCCGTCTGTCCGTCTGTCCGTCTGTCCGTCTGTGGAAATCACTCTAGCGTCCGAACGGATTGACGTAGGTTGATGAAATTTTGGGAAAATATGTTTTATTTACGTAGGACTTTTGGTATTGAAAGCGGGCTATGTAGGTCCACGCTTTCGTATAGCCCCCATACAAAATGACGCGTGACGCGTCGTCGTTTTAAGGCATTTTTAAGATATTTGGCCCATTTTACCACCGAATTGGTTGTAATTTGGTACTTTGTGTCTCCAGAGGCCAACAAATATTCCTACCAAAGTTGGGTTATATAGGTCCACGTTTTGGTATAGCCCCCATATAAGGCCCCATATAAAGTACGCGTCATTTTAATATATTTTGAATGTATTAGACCCATTTGACCACAGAATTGGTTGTAATTTGGTATTTTGTGTCTTCAGAGGCCAAAAAACATTCCTACCAAAGTTGGGTTATATAGGTCCACGTTTCGGTATAGCCCCCATATAACGCCCCATATAAAGTACGCGTCATTTTAATATATTTTGAATGTATTAGACCCATTTGACCAAAGAATCGGTTGTAACTTTGTATTTTGTGTTTCCAGAGGCTAAGAAACATTTCTACCATAAAATGTTTATATAGGTCCACGTGTTGATATAGCCCCCATAATACAATATCTCCCGATTTTCGATATTTTGAACGTTTTAGCCTCATTATCACACCGAGATGGCTGAAATTTGGTATTTAGTCTTCTTTAGGCGTATAAAACTTTCCCCCAGAATTTTGTAGGTATAGCTCCACGGCATCATATAGCCCCCATAGAACGGTACCTTCCGAATTTCGGTATTTTGAAGGTTGTGGCCACATTAATCCACCGAAATGGCTGACATTTGTGGTGGAGGGTATAAAAAGTTCGGCCCGACCGAACTTAACGCTTTTCTTACTTGTTAATTTTTAATAAAATTATTTTTTGTAAATTTTCTTAATTTCTTATAAAATTATTTTTATATTATATAAAAGTAATTCTTTTTTTTACAACGTGGATTGGTAACAAGTAAAAAACTATCAGTCGGCTTTGCCGACAGATACAAAAAGTATGAATAGGATTAAAGCTCAAAAATTTGCGGGGATATCAATTGATAGGGCTTTTGTATTACACTAGCCTACGAAAAACATAATAACGCTGTAAACAGGGCCACTATGAAGACCTTCGGTAAAATGTCCCAAGGATCCTTGAAACACACAACAATGTTGGATCGGACAGATAGGGCCTAAATTTTAACATAAACTAAGTTTCTACAACATTTAGAGATCCAAAGTTTGGACCAAATCGGTTGCTACGTCCATGAGTAATCGCGCGTACCATTTTAGCGAATATTTTCGAACTTTTGTGGAGTGGACCTATAGGCAGCACCTTCGAATTTCATCTAATATTCGAAGAAATATTACAATATCCAAAGTGTGGACGAACGCAGTATTCGGTTCGAGCTCTCCAGCCACTACATATGGTGCCATAGGGGTTTTTGCAACTTTCGGGAGTGTGGAGTGTGCTTCAACAACAATCAAAGTGGTTCGAGAGCAGGTCTTAAAGTTAATTCATCCAAAATTTTGTGTGGGAAGTACCCGAAGGAGTGGACAAATATAGTCCATATTCGAACCTGATCTATATCTGGTAGATATATTAGGATGTGTAAAGTATGGACCAAATAGGTCTCTCTCATCAAAACTTGTCGTGCGCACAATTTTTCCGAACATTTTTGAACTTTTGTGGGGGAGGTACCTGAAGGAGTTGACCGATATGGCTTATCTTCTTATCACATTTTGGACCAAATCGGCAGATCCGTTCGTGAGTTATCTTGCGCTCCAACCACTACACACGGTGTTATAGTGGTTTTTTGTACCTTTCAGGCTATTTTCTCAGGAAGTATGGACTTGCCTCTGATGGAACTTATACCGTCGTATGAGGGGCGGTGAATACAGGTTGCTACAACAAAAATCAAAGCGATTCGAGAGCAGGTTCTAAACTGAACTTTTCCGAAAGTTTGTGTGGGAGGTACCCGAAAGAGTGGACCGATTGAGTCCATATTGAAAACTTGTCTGAGTCTGGTACACATTTCACGATGGGCAAAGTATGGACCAAATCGGTTACTTTCTTCAAGAGTTATAGTGCGCACAAATTTTCCGAATATTTCCGAACTTTTGGAGGGAGGTACCGGAAGGAGTGGACCGTTAAACTAAGTTTGGACAAAATATTACGAAAGCCAAACATTGGACCGAATCGGTTGATCCGTTCGAGAGTTATCGTGCGCACCAGCCATCCAGACAGACGGACGGACGGACATTGCTAAATCAACTCCAAATTGTCTGAAACACATTTCGTCCAAACATACTTGGGGTCTAAAACCATTATTTCGATGAGGCACATTTTTCCCGTATGAAAGTGTATCTACCCTCGTTCGCATAAATGCTGAGTGTACAAAAATAATTTGTTTGACATCGTGGATTTTTAAAAATTAATTTTGTTTACAAGGTTTTTTTAAATATAAATTTTTTCACAACGTGCATTTTCAAAAATAATTTTTTCTGAACGTGAACTTTTAAAAATAAATTTTTTTCACAGCGTGGATTTTTAATTAATTTTTCACCACGTGGATTTTTAAAAATAAATTTTTTTCACAATATGGATTTTTAAAAATGCATTTTTCACAAAGTTTTTCACAACGTGAATTATTTAATTAAAATTAATTATTTTTTTTCTCATCGTGTTTCACAACGTCGATTTAAAAAAAAAAATATTTTTTTCACAACGTGGATTTTTAAAAATAATTATTTTTTAATTTTTAAAAATTAATTTTTTTCACAACTCGGATTTTTAAAGATAATTATTTTTTAATTATTTAAAATTAATTTTTCAAAATTATTATATTAAATTATTATATAATTTCAAAATTATTTTTTTTACTACGAGAATTTTTTAAATTATTTATTTTTAATTTTTAAAAATTAATTTTTTTTCACAACTTGAATTTTTAAAAAATAATTTTTTTGCACAACGTGGAGTTTTAAAAATTAATTTTTTTCACAACGTGGAGTTTTAAAAATTATTTTTTTCACATCGTGGAGTTTTAAAAATTAATTATTTCACAACGTGGAGTTTTAAAAATTAATTTTTTTTTCACATCGTGGGTTTTTAAAAATAATATTTTTTTAATTTTTAAAATTAATTCTTTTCACAACGTGCATTTCTAAAAATAATTATTTTTAGTTTTTAAACGTAGATTTTTAAAAATAATTATTCTTTAATTTCTAAAAATTAATTTTTGTCACCTCGTAGATTTTTACAAATATTTTCTTGTTTAAATTATTTTTTTTTCAACGTGGATTTTTAAATACAGTTTTTTCACAACGTGGTTTCTTACAAATTTATTTTTCACAACGTGGATTTTTAAAAAAAATTTTTTTTCACAACGTGGATTTTTAAAAATGTTTTTTTCACATCGTGGATTTTTAAAAATAATTTTTTTTTCACAAGGTGTTCCACAGCGTGGGTTTTTAAAAATAATTATTTTTTTAATTTTTAAAAATTAATTTTTTTCAAGACGTGGATTTTTAAAAATTATTATTTTTTAATTTTTAAAAATTAATTTTTTTTTACAATGTGGATTTTAAAAAATAATGTTTTTCACAACCTGTTTCACAGCTTGGATTTTTAAAAACTATTTTTTTTAACTTTTAAAAAATAATTTTTTTTCAAAACATGGATTTTTAAAAATTATTTTTTGATTTTTAAAAATTAATTTTTTTCACAATGTGGATCTTAAAAAATGTTTTTTTTTAATTTTTAAAAATTCATTTTTTTACAACGTGGATTATTAAAAATATTTATTTGTTTTTATAAAAATTATTTTTTTTCACAACGTGGATTATTAAAAATATTTATTTGTTTTTATAAAAATTATTTTTTTTTTCACAACGTGGATTATAAAAAATATTTATTTGTTTTTATAAAAATTATTTTTTTTCACAAAGTGGATTTTTAAAAATATTTTTTTTTACAACGTGGATTTTTACAAATTATTTCGCACGTGGATTTTTAATTTTTAATTAATTTAATTAATTTTTTACACTTGGATTTTTAAAAATTAATTTTTTACACTTGGATTTTTAAAACTTATTTTTCACAACGTGAATTTTAAAAAATAATTCTTTTTTCACAACGTGGATTTTTAAAAAGTAATTTGTTTCACAACGTGGATTTTTAAAAAGTAATTTGTTTCACATCGTGGATTTTTAAAATAATTTTTTTCACAACGTGGATTTAAAAAATAAATATTTTTTAATTTTTTATAAAATGATTATTTTTATTTTATTTAATTTTTAATCAAATAATTATTTTTTAATTTTTTATAAATGATTATTTTAAACTTTTTTATAAAATGACTTTTTTATTTTTTTGTTTTTAACTTTTTTTAGTTTCTTAATTTTTTATAAAACAATTTCCAGTTTTTTTCTATAAAATTCTTCATAAAAATATTATTTTTATTAATTTTTTTTAATTATTATTTTGAATTATTTTATAAAATTATTTTTTTAATTTTTTCTGAAATTATTATTTTTAAATTTTTATACAATTATTTTTTTAATTTTTCATTAAATAAATTTTAAATTTTTGTCAAATTATTTCTTTCATTGTCTATCAAAAATTCTGAGTGGCATCACAACAGATCAGTGTACTTTTTGAAAGGAGAGCGACAATGATAAGTCCCTAGACCTTGGCAAATTAACGTCACGTTTCCACATAATTCGGTATTTACACTACTTGTTCCAATTTCGCAAAAACAGCTTTAACGTTTGTAGCTGAAAAATAATTTTTATCAATCAATCCCACTGTGCAGAAATAACAAACTATGTTTATCCTTTGAAAAGTTTTGCAACAGAGTTTATGGCTTTTGCTATGTTTTTGTGACACAAAAATTACCTTAATGTTACCTGATATATGACCTGCTGTTTTAAAAAGCAACAACTGCTATCAGTTTGACGCCAATTCAAAGAAAAGGGAAACATTTGCTACATTGTTGACAATATTATAGGTTATTATATTATTTTGGTTGCTTGTTTAAGACAAAATACCAATTGAGCCTCACATAGGACAGTTTATCTCAATTAAGGGCCTTGGGTTTTAAATAAGACCTCTAGGACCTTATATAATAAGCTTTGATTTCATATGAAGGAAGTTGGTATATTATAACGTTGCTCGGCTGCACTTTGTACCCTTGGTATCATATAAAGATCTTTGGTCTTACGTAAAATACTCAAACATTGAAATTTCCTAATTATTTTATTATATATGTTAAGAAATTGAATTCTGTTTTGTCTTTTCAGTTTTAACCAACTAACAACTTATCAGACTTACCACCATCATCAACTTATCATCGAAAGCTCATACATTGCACACACACATGGCAACACCTCCTTCAATGGACGACGATCTAGTGGGTCGTGAACTGACGTCCCGAATCGCAACTAATAAAAATCAACAACATCCACAAAGACCATTGTCAACAACAGAAAAAGATGACACAGTTTTTACCAATAGCCTGGCGGCCACAAATGACACCGCAGCACGTACCGATGCCGGGACATATCATCGTCAATATGAGAAACGTGAACGAGTTGTCATTACCAAAAATGTTATCGTTATTGGTCTGGCATTTATGATACATTTCACAGCATTTCATGGTACCTCAAATCTCCAAAGCTCCGTAAATTCCGATAAGGCATTGGGCACCACAACACTGGCTGTCATTTATGGATCATTGATACTGTCGAATATTGTCTTGCCAATGTCTGTGATAAGGTTGGTAAAAGAAACATTTCAGAATCACATTGATTTTTGTATTGAAATAAAATAGAAAAAAATTCGGAAAATAAATATATACGTACATGTTTCTTGTAAAATAAATGCTTATGAGAAAATATTCAAAAGCTTATGAGATTTTAAAGTTCTCTTATGTTGTAATAGAGGATTATATTCAATAATAAGATCTACAGAGGTTTATCATCTAAATCTGAGTCTCTCGTCGTCGTTTTATAACTGAAAAAATGAAATAGAAAATATATAAAAACACACACACACAATAAATTTTCTATTTTTATGGGCATGATGTCAATAAAATCCAGAACTACATAACCTCAAAAATTTTCCTTTTTTTATATACTGCCGCAAAATTTTATGTTTTTCATAAAAATTCTGATGTAATTTTATGTTGACACATGACATAAAAAAGTGGCATTAACATAAAATTAATAACTAAATGACGTGACCCTGAATTTCTAGGCAATAAAATATGTTTCCTAGCAAATATGGGGCATATCCTTAGGCTGAGGGGAAAAATAAAAGGCAGAAAATTTAACATTTCTTATTGCCATAAAAATAGAGTTTTTATAGCCAGAAAAGGAACTTTCCTTTTTACATCTATTTTGTTCTTTGTAACCTCTTTATTATGAAAACAAATTTCAATGTAAACTCAATGCCCCCTTAAGTATGCAATTACCATTAAAAAGGGAGACCATTTAAATTTCATCACCATTCCATCACCATTATCTCATCAAAAGTCTACAAAATGAAAAGCCATTAATGATTTGTTTTTGGGTTAAAAGTCGGCTCCGCAGTTTTGTATGGAAAGAATAATTAAAATAAAGGCAACATTAAATGACTGTTTTAAAGAAATCGCCTTAAATTATGCTGTAATTTATTGATCATTTTCAGCCAAAAAGTATTGAAGAAGTAGAAAGTCATTTGGTCTTTTGTAAGACAAATTAGAGGTTTCTGCAAAGGCATTAGGTGGCCTTTAAGAAGACTCTTCGGTTTTCTATAGAATTTAGAGGTCTCGACGAAGGTTACTCGGTCTTCAATAAGTCTACAAGGTTCTTAAGAGAGCCAATGGGTTCTTTTAAAATATTTATTGGTAGTTTATAAGAATGAAAATACTACTTTGCAGGTTCATCTTTATGAGGGCTATCTGGCCTTCCACAAAAGCTTGATATATTTTAAAGACTTCTATAAACCCAGTTGTGGTCCATGTGTTTTCTTAGGATACTTACACGTGGTTTTTTAGAGGACCCATGGGTTTTCTTATGAGACTACTTCTCCTTCTATATGATTATGTAGTACTTAAAGACGACTTGATCTTCTATAAGAGCACATGCCCTTGACCCCAGAGTCATTTTAAAATATTACCTTCGTTTTCTATATGGGTCCACTTAGACAACTTCATTATCTTATACAGGGCACGAAGTTATTGAACAATTATTCAGCGTTATAAAAAAACAAATTGCATTTGAAAGAGGAAAAAGTTAGATGATAGCGAAGCCGTCCCACATTCGATATGTCTGAGGAGCCTCTACCAAAGGCGGCGAAACATATCATGTCACATAGTGGTGGGCGTGCGGGTTCGAATTGTCGGCTTTCCTGTTTCACTTGCATTTTTGATCATCAAGCTCGATTCCAACGAGAAATTAATTAAAAAATTAATACTAAAAATGATCTTCGCCTAAAAAAAACGCAAAATTTTCAAATAATTATTTTTTAATTTTTAAAAATTATTTTTTTTCACAAAGTGGATTTTTAAAAATAAATATTTTTAATTTTTAAAAATTAATTTTTTTCACTACGTGGATAATAATTTACATAACGTGGATAACAATTTACATTGAAAATAGTCATTTTTACAACGTGAAGTTTTTAAAATAATTATTTTTCACAAGGCTGATTTTTTAAAAATATTTTTTTAACAACGAGGTTTTTATCAAAATAATTATATTTTTCACAACGTTATTTTTTAAATTTTTTTCACGACGTTGATTTTTAAAAATTAATTTTTTCACAAGATGGAGTTTCAACAATTATATTTTTTCACAAGATGGATTTTTAAAAATAAATTTTTTCATAACGTAGATTTTTAAAAATAATTTTTTTCATAACGTGGATTTTTAAGAATAAGCTTTTTCATAACGTGGATTTTTAAAAATAAGTTTTTTTTCGCAAAGTATTTCACAGCGTGGATTTTTAAAAATAAGTTTTTTCGCAACGTATTTCACAGCGTGGATTTTTAAAAATATGTTTTTTTTCGCAACGTATTTCACAGCGTGGATTTTTAAAAATAAGTTTTTTTTCGCAACGTATTTCACAGCGTGGATTTTTAAAAATAATTATTTTTTAAATCTTACAAATTAATTTTTTTTCACAACGTGGGTTTTAAAAAATAATTATTTTTTTTAATTTTTAAAAATTAATTTTTTTCACAACGTGGGTTTTTAAAATTTTTTTTTTAATTTTTAAAATTAATTTTTTCCACAACGGGGGTATTTTAAAAATTATTTTTTTTTAATTTTTAAAAATTAATTTTTTTAATTTTTAAACATTAATTTTTTTTCACAACGTGGACTTTTAAAATTTTTTTTTTTTTTTTTAATTATTAAAAATTATTTTTTTTCACAACTTGGATTTTTAAAAATAAATTTTTTCACAGCGTGGAATTTTTAAAATAATTATTTTACATTTTTTATAAATTATTTTTCTCACAACGTGGATTTTTAAAAATAATTATTTTTTAATTTTTAAAAATTATTTTTTTTTTCACAACGTGGATTTTTGAAAATAATTTTTTTTAATTTTTAAAAATTTATTTTTTTTCACAACGTGGATTACTAAAAATATTTTTTCTTTTAAATTTTTTTTTCACAACGTGGATTACTAAAAATATTTTTTCTTTAAATTTTTTTTTTTCACAACGTGGATTTTTAAATATAAATTTTTTCACACGTGGATTTTTACAAATTATTTTTAAAAATAAGTTTTTTCATAACGTGGATTTTTAAAAATAAGTTTTTTTCATAACGTGGATTTTTAAAAATAAGTTTTTTCATAACGTGGATTTATAAAAATAAGTTTTTTCATAACGTGGATTTTTAAAAATAAGTTTTTTCATAACGTGGATTTTTAAAAATAAGTTTTTTTCATAACGTGGATTTTTAAAAATAAGTTTTTTCATAACGTGGATTTTTAAAAATTATTATTTTTTAATTTTTAAAAATTACATTTTTTTCACAACGTGGATTTTTAAAAATTATTTTTTTTTAATTTTTAAAAATTAATTTTTTTTCACAACGTGGATTTTTAAAAATTATTTTTTTCACAACGTATTTCACAGCGTGGTTTTTTGAAAATAATTATATTTAATTTTTAAAAATTATTTTTTTTTTCACAACGTGGATTTTTACAAATTATTTCACACGAGGATTTTTAGAAATTAATTTTTTTCACACTTGGATTTTTAAAAATCAATTTATTTCACAACGTGTATTTTTAAAATTAATTTTTTCACAAAGTGAATTTTTAAAAATAATTCTTTTTTCACAACGTGGATTTTTAAAAATTAATTTTTTTCACAACGTGTTTTTTTAAAATTTAATTTTTTCACAACGTGGATTACTAAAAATATTTTTTCTTTTAAATTTTTTTTTTCACAACGTGGATTTTTAAAAATAAATTTTTTCACAACGTGGATTTTTACAAATTATTTCACACGTGGATTTTTACAAATTATTTTTAAAAATAAGTTTTTTCATAACGTGGATTTTTAAAAATAAGTTTTTTCATAACGTGGATTTATAAAAATAATTTTTTTCATAACGTGGATTTATAAAAATAAGTTTTTTCATAACGTGGATTTTTAAAAATAAGTTTTTTCGCAACGTATTTCACAACGTGGATTTTTAAAAATAATTATTTTTTAATTTCTAAAAATTAATTTTTGTCACAACGTGGATTTTTAAAAATTAATTTGTTTCACAACGTGGATTTTTAAAAATAATTATTTTTTAATTTCTAAAAATTAATTTTTATCTCAACGTGGATTTTTAAAAATTAATTTGTTTCACAACGTGGATTTTTAAAAATTAATTTGTTTCACAACGTGGATTTTTAAAAATTAATTTGTTTCACAACGTGGATTTTTAAAATTTATTTATTTTTTTTTCGATTGCTTGAGTGGAGTATTCCCCCATTGGCTCAACTTCATTTATTACCCTCTATTACAGAGAGTAATGTTTTTCAAAACGAACTGACAGTGTGAGTGTGATTCTCATTCATATGAGAATACTAGACACTTAAAGAGTTCGGTTTTTCGCTAAAAAGGCATCATTTCAAAAACTGAGAAGCCAATTGATAATTCCCTTCGCCGGGATGAAATCATGATATTGGTAGCGATCAGTAAAATTTTGCAACACTGTCAGTTCGTTTTGAAAAACATTACTCTCTGTAATAGAGGGTAATAAATGAAGTTGAGCCAATGGGAGAATACTCCACTCAAGCAATCGAAAATGAGATTGAATCTTCAACAATAAACAAAACAAACAATTTATTTTTTTTTTCAACGTGGATTTAAAAAATAAATATATTTTAAATTTTTATAAAAAGATTATTTTTTTAATTTAATTTTTTATCAAATTATTATTTTTTTTAATCTTCTATAGGGCCACGAGGTTTTTAGGAGGACCCAGTGGTCGTCTTGAATGACGTTATGATCTCCTATAGAACCACGAGGCTATTAAGAGGACAGATGTGTCATTTTACAAGGCCACGAGGTTTATAACAGGACTCTCTTAGAAGACTTTATGGTCTTCTATGGGACTACGGGGTTTTTTTAAAGGACCCATTGGTGATTAAAGGTACCTTCGTGGTCTTCTGTTAGACTAAAAGATATTTGAGAGGATCTACGGGTCCTTTTAGTCCGTTTTTTGTCTTCTATAGTGCCACGAGGCCAACGACCAATGGGTCCTCATAAAAGACATAATGTCTTCTATATGGCTATAAGGCTATTACGAAGACTCAGATATCTTCTTAGAAGAGTTATTGTTCTTCTACAGCGTCACAAAAGGTTCTCTTAGAAGGCTTCATAGTGGGTAATGGGTTCTCTTACAGATCTTCTATAGTACCACGAGACTATTTAGAGGTGCAATGGGTCCTCTATAGCACCACCAGGCTTTTTAGAAGACCACAGGGTCCTTTTAGAGGTCTTCAAGGTTTTCCATAGAGCCACGATTTTATTAACAGCACCTTTGGGTTATTGGTTTTCTATAGGACCATACTGTTTTTAAGAGGATCCATAGGTCATTTATTGTCTTTCCTTGGAGGACACCTGGGTCTTACTAAAAGTCTCATTGGTCTTGACATACATCAGGTTCAAATGTGGACTTCTTAGTCTTCTCTAGGGCCACATTGTTATTAAGATAAGACATGAGGTTTTTAAGAGGCTCATAGACGAGTTATTGGTCTTCAATAGGGCAACGTGGTTTTTAAGAGGACCCAGTGGTCCTTTTTGATGACCTTATGATCTCCTATAGGGCCACGAAGGTAATAAGGTGAACCATGTGTCCTTTAACAAGGTCATAGAGTAGTCCTTTAACAAAGTCAGTAGAGGTATGGGACCACGAGGTTTTTAAAAGGACCCATTGGTGATTATAGTTGAGTTCTTGGTCTTCTATAGATCACAAGGTTATTGAGTTGACCCATGTGCCCTTTTAGATGACTTCTCTGTCTTCTATAGGGCCAAGAGGTTTTCGGGACGACCAATGGGTCCTCTTAGAAGACTATAATGACTTTTATAGGCCTTGGAGGTTATTACGAAGACTTATAGATCTTCTTACCAAAGTTATTGTTCTTCTACGGTGTCACAAAATTATTAAAAGGAACCATGGTTTCTCTTAGAAGACTTCATAGTGGGTAATAGACCCTCTTACAGCTCTTCTACAGCTCCCCGAGGCTTTTTAGAGGTCCAATGGGTCCTCTTAGAGGTTCTCATGGTCTTCTGCGGAGCCACGAAATTATTAACAGAACCCTCGGGTCATTGCTTTTCTATCGGCCTATAATGTTTTTAAGAGGAGGTAATTTATTATCTTCTTTTGGAGGTCCCTTGGGTCTTACTAAAAGTCTCATTGACTTTGGCATAGATCAGGTTCAAATATGGTCTTCTATAGGGCCGTGGTCTTCTATAGGGCCACGAGGCTTTTAAGAGGACTAATGTGCCATATTACAAGGCCTCGAGGTTTGTAACTGGACCTTCTTAGAAGACTTTACGGTCTTCTATAAGGCCACGAGGTTGATTAAAATACACATTGACGGTTATAGATGACTTCTTGATCTTCCATAGGACCACGGGGCTACGAGTTTTTGAAGACGAACAATGGGCCCTCTTAGGTGACTGTAATGTAGGGCCTAGAGACCCTATATACAGATCGTCTTGTTGTTGTAGCAGCATATAATGCTGGATTGGCAGCCGCTGGCCGAAACACTTTTGGTTTCGGGTCAATCCGGTACGTAAGAACCCGCTGCCGTGGGATTGATCGTCTTAGAAGAGTTCTCGTTCTTCTACAGCGTCAAGAAGTTATGAGGATTACCAACGGTTCTCTTGGAAAACTTCATTGCCTTCTATGGAGCCACGAGATCATAGCTCCTCCTACAGTACTTCATAGTCTACTATAGCGTCACGAGACTTTTTTAAGGACCAATGGGTCCTCCTAGGGATCTTATATGACCACGGGGTTATTGAGAGGATCCATGAGTCCTTTTAGACTTTAGACTTCTTTGTTTTCTATAGGGCTACGAATTTTTGAAGACGACCAATGGGCCTTCTTAGGTGACTGTAATGTCTTCTGTAGGACCTAGAGGCCCTATATTAAGATCGTCTTAGAAGAGCTCCCCTTCTTCTCCTGCGTCAAGGAATTAATAAGATGACCAAGGTTTCTCTGATAAAAACTTCATTGTCTCCTATGGAGCCACGAGGTTTTCAAAGGGTCATTGCTCCTCTTACCGTACTTCATAGTCTAATATAGCGCCACGTGGCTTTCTTGAGGACCAATCTTAGAGGTCCTCATGGTCTTCTATAAGCCCTCGAGGTTATTAAGAAGAGCCTTGAGTATTTCGTATTCTATATTAATAGGACCCACGGATTCACTTAGAAGACTTCATGGTCTTCTATAGGACTCCGAGGTTTTTTGGATAACCCATTGCTCCTCATAGATTACTTCATAGTCCTCTATAGCGCCACGGCCTTTTTTTGAGGACCGATGGGTCCGCTTATAGGCTTCTATAAGGCCTCCTGGTTGTTAAGAGGACCCTTGGGTCATTGGTATTCTATAGGACCATACTGTCCATAGGTTCTTTATTGTCTTCTTTTGGAGGAACCTTTGGGTCTTACTAAAAGTCTTCTTGACCTTGGCATAGATCAGGTTCAAATATGGTCTTTACTGACACAATCTTTTTCACATTTCCCACACAAAATATCAACATTTAAGACCAGCTTCCGGATCGCTTTGAAATTTCTTGCTGCTAATTGTCCCTATTAAGACGGAACAATTTTCTTGAAGGGCAAGTCCTTACTTCCTGAGATAACGACTCAAAAGTTCATAAAACCCTCCCAAAAATTAGGAATTTGGCCGAAATTTTGGGTATTATAAAATTTATTCAAAACCTACATGAAGTTCCGAGAAGGTCTATATCGGACAAAATTTTCTTCACAAAATTCATTTTTTCGCCTGGTTGTTAAAGAATCGTTTTGAAATTTGTTGCCGAAGTTATTCCTTGTAGTCCTGATTACAGCACTGTAGTCCTGTTTACATGTGTCCTGACGTAATGGTCCAAAAGCTTTAAACAATCCTTTGGTGACCAACAAAAATGGTTGGTGGCCACGATAACTATTCAAAGGCCGAACCTTTGCGCACCGTCATATTTTTCTCAAACTTGAATCATGCTTTCTGTCATATTGACCCAAAAGCTCTAAAAAATACTACGGTGACGAAATGAAATAACTGGTGACACGATAACTATCGAAAGGAATGGCTCCCAAATATAGATCATATTCCACATTGGACTATGTCCGTCCATTTCTTCTGATACGTCCACCGCAAAAGTTCTTAACTTTTACCGCTTATAGCCAATTTAAGACCACTTCAAGGATCGTGTTGAAATTTAAATAGCAGGTTGTCGCTTTGATCATAATTTCAACATTAAAATATTTTGTATAAGGGAAGTTAATATTTCCTGAAATATGAGTCCAAAATGTCACAATTTTTATGGCCACTTCTTCATACACCTCTCGACTCGACTTCAGGCCTATTCCTGTTATTGTTTTTGACAGAGCCGACTGATTTGTTTTTACTTCGTTTCGTTTTGTTTTTTCTTTCTATCCCAACATGACTTTAAACCAATGGTAGGCTACATATTTTTCTATTGCATACTTTAGGGGGTGTAATTGTATGAGTGCTATGTTTTTTCAATTAGTTGAATTATGTGTGAAATTTTTACACACACAATTACAAATGCGAGCCCCTTTGCCTACCATTGCTTTAAACCAGCGTCAGGCGAGAGAGCGCCCACGTGCGCTCATTTAACGTTGCTCTCTCCACACACACAATTCAACCCATTGAAAAAGCATGCACTCACACAATGACACCCCGTAAAGTATGCAATAGAAAAGTATGGTGCCTGACGCTGCTTTAAACCAATGGTAGACATCATATTTTTCTATTGCATACTTCAGGGGCCGTCATTGTGTGAGTGTCATGTTTTCTTCAATTAGTTGAATTGTGTGTGTGAACAAATTTTACACACACAATTACAAATTGGACCCCCATTACCTGGCATTGCTTTAATCAAGCTGCAATTAACTTATCCGATAATGTGAGTGATTTTGCCTAAAAGTATGCAATCAACATTGCATCAGAGCACTTCTAATAATTAAATTTGTTGAGTATTTGTTTCTCATTAGTTTCTAATAATGTTTGTTATTGTATTTAAATTTAGATTAAATAAATACTTTTGTATAAACTTTTAACTACATTAAGAGTATTAATTTCAATTTCAATTATTCACTCAGATAAGATTGTTTATCTATTGCTGTGATTCATTTTCTTAATTTAATCTCTTGTAATACGAAAATATCCCAAGAATGTTTGCATAGAAATGTCTGGGATGTGTAATTAAGAAATTACCGAAACGGAGAAGATATGTAAATATTTATTTCGACATATTCATTCAATGTGCAAGGGCACAACACAGCAACGTTTGTTATTTATATTGCAAATATTTTTGTGGCATACTTTTTGGGTTAAATTGAAATGTGTGTTTCGGTAAATATTTATTAAAATACTCAAGAAGCAGAAATTATTGAAGTGAATGAATGGATTTTAAATAAAGATTATTTTTATTTAGGAATTTTGTCAATATATCAAAATATTTATGTTTGTCCATGCTTTAATAATTTGTTGGAAGGTAATTAAAAATCAAGAAAAATCTTTTTAAATACATTTTTATTTTCCTTTTATTTTCTGTAGTTTCCATTGCTTTTGCTTTACCTTGAGAATATCTAAGTCAATTTTAATTATCAGAACATCAGAAATATTTAACAAAGTTTCATATTGTTCAACTGCCAAAAAGTATGCAATGCAAACGAACAGGAATAACGTCATAAAGTATGCTTTAGATATTTTGCATTATAACAACTTTCAATTTCGCCCTAAATTTCTACATCTTGCATTTAATTAATGCAAAGTTGTTCAAACCAAAAAACAATGGCTAACAAGACATGGGCGTAATAGTTCGTATTTTCTAGGGGCTGGAGGAAGTCAAACTGGAAAATATTGTACCTCGTAAAAGGAACCGCATGGAAAGGGCTAAATCGACTCCAAATAAAAAATTGTAACCCCGACGCCTTTGGTCTGATAAAATGAAAAGAATTTTTATAAATTAAGCTAATTAAAACATTTTGAGAAGCACAAACTTTAATTTTGTTAAAAGCATTGTTGTATATTTGTTGGCAAGTGGATGTTGAAAAAGGGGGCTTTAGTTAACTTTGTAGACAGGTTTGAGGCGCTGGTCAAATGAAATAACATTAAAACAAGTGTTGCAAATTAATTTATAAGTTGTTCAGATTTTCGTTGATGAAAAGAAAAAGCATCAACGTGAAAGCGGATATTTCAATATTTGACTATAAAGCAAAATAGACAATAGCTTGAAACTTTTTGCACTAAATTCTTGGAAAATTTACAACTTATTTCTAAAGGCTTTCAATATGAAAGGGAAATCATGGCTTTCAATAAATATCATACAGTCAAGAAAAATGTTGAAATGATTTTTCTCTCACACAGACAAAACGTATTTGCCAATTCTTTAACACTAAACAATATTATTTCGTAACGAAACCAACATAAAGCGTTTTGGTCACATAAAAATACTCCAATACATGTTTATGACATACTCGTACACATAACAGCACACATAGAAATAAATTGCAAAGCAATTGGCGGCGGCGTACTCAATTCAACTCATATGACCTACAAAAACAAAAAATCACAGAGACCTCGTTTCAATTATGTTGACGCAAAATTTTATGATGGCGCCCCATAGATATGCTATAAAAATTCTAATATTCATAAAAAAATAAAAGTTTGGTGTCTGTGAATCATAAACGCAGACCATATTAGTTTGTGGTATACTTTTAGGCGTTAATATTTTCAACAACTGAATTTTGTCTTAATTATGTGGAAATTAGTTAAGTGCGGTGAATTAAATACTTTAAAAACCACAAATAATTGCAGTTGCAGAAAGTTAGAGATAAATTAAAATAAATAATAACTAATTAAATTAAAAAATATATGTTATAAATTAAATACACTCCACATATGTTTGTACAAAAAAAATAATAATAAAGAAATAAATAAATAAACAGGAGTGGTGGAACTATATATATTACCAGCATGTGCCCGCTACTTCGTTAGCGAAAGTGACACAATTATAAAGAAAATCTCCACATTAAAACTATTTTTTTATTTTTGTTATTTCTGACCGATTTCTGAATTTAATACCCTTATTTTGTCATCAACAGCAACTCATATGTACAACAAACCAAACATTATTGAAAGAATTTTTGTTTTAGTTTAAACTTGAAAATCAAAATTTTTACAAATTCATCGTTTGTAATCATTTTTTGTCTAACTGGATTTTAAAGAAAAAAAAAAAATTTGTGCGACACCTGTTATGTGAAAACAAAATTATATAGCTTATAGCAAAATTTTATAGCTTAGTTGAAGTTTATATCATTATCACCAACAGCGACATCTGTTGCAATGGAAAATAACAACCTTCATTGTCTTTCCAATATATATTGGTTTACGATAAAATAAATGCGCCTAGAAGTAAACTACAAAATTAGAAATTGTTTGTGATATTTTACGGTATTAAGAAATTATAGCATTTAATTTGACAAATTTGTTGCCAACTAAGTACATAAGTAAGTAATAACAGTAAATAATAAGGATTTTTGTTATTGTTATTTTTTGTGGTTCCAGGACGAATTTTGCAAAACCCGGCCTTAACTCGCACATTTGCACCAACAGTGATCTACTGGTAAAATTTCAAGCTCCTAACTTTAGTCGTTTTAGCTGGGCGTTGATGATGAGTCAGTCAGTCAGTCAGCCAGTCATTCAGGCACGTATCACCAAACTCAAATATATAATAGATGAACAGATTACAAATTTTACGTTTTACGCGATTGTGAGTTAGGTACCACAAATAGCGGGCTAATTGTTACAATTACATGCACAATCAACTAACTCAGTATACACAGAAAAAAACATACCAATTGGGTAAGGTTTTGGCAATTATTGATAGAAGTGTGGGCAATAAAATTATACCACAAAGAAACTTTAGCGTGATAGGTGTATAAAGAAATTTCTCTCAATATTAGGATTTTTGGGGGCCCGTATCTCAAAAACTATATGTTTCTCCTTCGCAAAATATATTGTCCATGCTGCCGCCATTAAGACGGAGCAATTTTCTTCGGCGGCAAGTTAATAATTCCTGAGATAATAGCTCAAAAGTTCATACAAACCCTGACAGCACCGACTAAAATGGCTTATGAGCACCATAATTTACGAATCAGGATACTCAATTTGGTCGAAATTTTGGACATCGTAAAATTTATTCAAAATCCACATGAAGTTCCCAGAAGATTCATATCGGACAAAATGTTTGGAGCATGGAGCATGGACTTCCTTATGATAAACATTATATCGTTGTAAACAGGACCACAAAAAGTACCGTCAGTACCTTCCAAGGGATGTACTTTAACTACAGTTTTGTGAACAAAATTTTAAACTATATGTGTCTACCCGAAGTGTGGTGGTCCATTCGTTTTTGAACTTTATCTATGTTGGGACGAAGTTTTACGCCGTGCAAAGTTTGCGCACTGGCTGGGTAAGACAGACGGTAAGGGTTAAATTGACACCAAATTTTTCTGAAACCAATTTTTTCTGGAACCGCGGGCACATTTTAGATCCTTTGAAAGTGAATATGCACTCGTTAGGTAAAAGTCTGAGAAATAGAAAGTCTTTGTAGGACCTTTCATTATTATAACATACAGGTATGTATCAGGTATACATACATACAGGTATGTATCATATTTTGACCATAATTATAATGGTCGCAGACGACCGCCTATAGCAGATTTTTTAAACGGTATTTTTATATAGACAGAATACTTTTAAAGATATATATGATACCATACAAAATGGTTTCTGCCTATAGTAGAAATTAACAAGGTATCTTGCCTATAGGAACCCTATAGAATAGCTTAAAGATCTTCTACATCTATATCCTAAAAAGTTGTTTGCCACTACAAGTCCCTGACATGTATTCTGCCCCTAAAAGACCTTAAAAGGTCTTTTGCCTCTAGATGTCCCTAAAAATCTTCTTAAAATATTTTCTACCTCTAGAAGTCCCTGAAAAGTCTTCGGCCTCTGAAAGACCATTCAAGATTTTCTGCATCAATAAAACCTTACCAGCTCTACTGCCTCTGAGGTCCCTGATAGATCTTCTTAAAATGTGTTCTACCTCTAGAAATACCTGAAGGAAAGGTTTCTACCTCTGGAATACCTTTAAAGGTTTTCTGCCCCTAGAAGACTTTTGAAGCTCTTCTTCTTTTTGAAGACTTTAGAAGGCTATCTTATTTTTGAAGACTCGTTTTCTGTCACTAGAAGCCCCTGAAAGGTCTCTTTATCTCTAAAAGAAGTCTGGAAGTCTCTAAAGGTATTCTCCCAGAAAGATCATCTATCTCTAGAAATCCTTGAAATGTCTTCGGACTCTTGGAGACTCTTAGAGGTCTTTTGTCTCAAGAATTCACTGAAAGATCTTTTGTCTGTAGGAGTCTCTGAAAGTTCTTCAGACCCTAGACGACCATAAAAAGTTTTCTCTTTCTAGAAAACTTTTAAGGTTTCTCCCTCTAGAATATTCTTAAAAGTTGTCTGCCTTTCGAACACCTTCAAATGTATTCTTCATTATGAAGACCTTAGTGGGTTTTCGACCACTACAACTCCCTGAAATGTCTTCTGCCTCTAGAAGATCTTGAAAGGTCGTTTGCTCGTAAATTACCTTAAAACGTTTTCTGCTTCTAGGAGATAGGAGAAGTCCCTAAAAGGTATTCTATCTTCTTCTAGAAAACCTTAATAAAGATCTTCGGTCCTTCTGTCTTCATCCTCTAGAAAATCTTCAAAGATCTTCGGTTTCTGGAATAACTTAAAAAGTTGTTAGCATCCAGAAGTCCTTAAACAGTCTTCCTAAAAGGTTTACTACCTATAAAAAATTTCTAAAAGGCCTTCGGATTCTGGAAGACCTTGTAAGGTCTTCTGCTTTTATAATACTATAAAAGACCTTCTCTAGAAAACATTTAGAATACTTTAAAATACCTTCATCCTCTAGAGGTCCCTAAAAGGTATTTTATATCTAAAAGGCTCTGAAAATTCTTCTGCATCTAGAAAACCTTAAAAGGTCGTCAATTCATAGAAGACCTTAAAAGGTCTTCTGCCTACGGAAGCCCCTGTCTCGTGCTTCTTAAAGTCCCCAAAAGGTCTTCTGCTTTTAGAAGACCTTAAAACGTCATTAGCCTGTAGAAGTTCCTAAAAGGTTTTTAAGGATTTTCTAACTCTTGAAGTCCCTGAAAGGACTTCTCCTTCTAGAAGACTTTAAAAGGCCTTGTGTCTCTGGAAGACATTAAAAGGTCTTCTACGGCTAGAAGTCCCTGAGAGTTCTTCCGTTTGCAGAAGACCAGGAAAAGTCTTCTATCTTCAAAGGTCTTCTGCCTGTGTATAGAAGACCAGACCCGATTAGACGTAGCAAATAAACTAAGAGCAGACACAACAGGGAAGACATCGGTAAGCTGCAATCGCAAGAAATAGCTAGAGCATACTCCACGCAAATGATCAAATTGTTTAATCAAAACGTTTTCGGTCCGACAACATATCTACACAGTGACAATGTATTGTCCACTCCATACTAGGGATAGGTAATGGAAAGCAATAATCTATTTTTTCGACTTTTCGATTATAGTCTAAAACTAAAAATGCGATTTTCGGTCTGGCGATTATTTCAGTTGTCCCAAATCTCGATTTTCGAGTTTTCTTTTGAAACTGTAAAACAGCCAAATTAACAATCTATGGGAAAACTCAAAAATCGGTCACAAGATAATCGATTATGTGACTTTTCCTTCGACTACGATTTTAAGACTTTTGACTGCAAAAAGTCGATTAATCGAAAGTCAACTTACCTATCCCAAATCTATACTTGGATATCAGAAACCTCCACCAAGGAACGCATGGTATGACTAGGAGTGTCGTGCTCCTACCAAAGAGAAGAATGCGGCATAATTGGCTACACTACAATCAGTAGCAACGCGTAGATCCCGAGAGTAGTATAGGGAGCAAAAGGAATGAAGAGACACGACTATTCCGCAGGAAAAGGGCGAAATGGAAAAGTTAAAGACTTCGTCTACCTCGGCACAGTCATAACCACAACAAACAACATAAAAATAATAGCATTGACCAAGAGATGTGTAACGTGGTTTTCTCGTCGGCTGGGGCATAAGCACCCACTAAACCTTACGAAATGAAAAGACTAGTATTCTCCCTTTCCTGGGGGCTAAATCGCGGATTTATTGATTAAATACTAATTTACAATCTACTTGTGTTTAAATACGATAAGAATGAATTCAATGAGTATATATTTGGCGTAAGTATTAGCAGACTCGCTGGGGTTTGGCTGCTGAGGAGCTCGTGTTGAATTGGTGTGTTCTTCTTCGGGGGAAAAGGTGTTGTTTGTGTTCGATTGTAAATGATCGGGCATACTATGTATTAGTTGTTCGGCTGCAGATGATCGGGAAGACGATGTATTCGGTGTTCGGCTGCTGATGATCGGGAAGACGATGTCCAGTGCCGAATGGAACACATGACCCGACGGCCCTGTAGAACTGAAAAACCCGAAGGTACTTTGCCAAAAATCATGAAACTTAAAAATGTTGTGTATCGTTACGAAAACTATTTTAAAGATTTTTTGACGATTTTATGTATATTTAATATTGGCACAAAGTTAGAATTGAAAATTAACCATATCAGACCACGTTCGTAATAGTCCCCATACAAAAGTTTTTAACCAAATTATCCAATGAGAATTTGAAATGCATAATGTCCAGAATTCAACCGCATTAGCACTTATTTGGCATTTTGGGTTCTAAATCCCACAACGAAAGCTTTCGAAAGATTTTCTATAATTCGAGGCTATTAGCATAATTTTTAAAAATGTCGTAATATGGATTTGGAAATCCTTTTGGTGAAAGAACTTCCATGCAAAAAGTGCGAATATGTCCAATAGATATATACAGTGTTTGGAGGATATAAACAGTTCGACTCGAACATAACGCCGTTTCTTCTTTAAAGTACACATATTACACACTTACTTCAGTGCCATTAAAAAAGCTTTGTATTATTGTAAGAAAATAATATTCTTTAAGTGCATAAAAACACCAAAACTTTACTATTTTACCAGAAGTGAAAGAGTCAGTGAAAGCCAACAAAAAAATTCAGGAGCCGGGCGATGCAATCTACGACTCTGTAAATTGTAGCCAGGAAGTTTCAGAATTTCGTCTCCTTTTTTGGACGTATAAAATTTCCGACAATAATTTCGAAAAATTTGGGGTGTACAACTTCTGGATTGTTGGCGTTATGCTAAAAAATGTGACTTCGATGAAAGCGCAAATGTTTTGCACTTTAGTACAGACTATACCTGAAAGAATCGACTGATAAAGTCCATTTTGGAAATGGACCTAATTTTGAAAGTCAATTTAGTTGGTCGGCGTAAGATTTAGAGCTTTTGGACCAATTCTGACAAAACCGTGGACTCACCCACGAAAAATACAATATCGCTGTAAACGTGACCTCAAGAAGTAGCATTGATCAAAATGTGCCATGACTGCTCGAACAGCCCTTATACTACTACGCTGAGGTTGGACTTTTGTGAGGGATGTATCCGAAGATGTTGTCCCAAATAGGCCCTCTTGGTACTTAATATATGTACGTTTGGAAGTAATTTTAGTATAATTGAAATTTTGTGTTGGAGGTACCTGACGGAGTGAATCGATCCATATTCGAACCTACTCTAGGTCTCGAAAAAGTCGAATTGGACTTTGCTCAAGATTTTAGGGAAACATTTTGAAGTCTGGCTGGGGAAGTGTCCAAAGGAAGTTTGAGCAAAATATTGCGAGATCCAAAATTTGGACAAAATCTGTTGATCTGTTCGAAAGTTATAACGTTAAATGAAAGGAGCTTACAACTGGGCAGATCTTGCGGATTCTGAGACAGCAATCTTCATAAATGAGAAAAATCCAAAAACAAGAAAAAATCGCTATAGGGATTTTTAAATTAATCGCGGTCAAAGTTCACAATTTTAGGTTTTCGCGATTTTGCTTGGAAACCGAAATGGGACTAAAGAAAATTTTGTAGCTTTCAAAATTTGTTCCTAGGATTTACCATTTTTGCGATATAGAAGTTCAGGTCACATTTTTAGGTTTTTTGTTAGGTTTTCACGATTTGTTCAAAACAGTAAGTCTTTTCGAAATGGGACTACAGAAAATTCTCTACAAGATTGGGATTCGTAATTTTTTCCTCGGTTGTACCATTTTGAGATATATAAATTTAAGTTGGGAAACTGCAGTCATGACATTGTTTTAAAAAGAGGCGGTACAGTCAGTGAATTGTCCCAATTTGAATTTCTATATCTCAAAAATGGCAAAACCTACGAAAATATCATAAGAAAACAACAATTTTCACTGCTACAACTTTTTCTTTATCAAACCCGTCAAAACCTATAAAACCCTATTAATGCGATTTGTTTTATTTTTTCATCTAGGGTGTAAGCTTCTTTCGTTTACAAATAATAGCAGATGTTAATACAATACCAAAAAACCAAAGATTGAGCATTAATTTCGTTTACGGTTGTTTTCAGCTACAAATTTGTTACTGATAAGAAAAAATTCACTTCATGATGCACATAAATAAATTTTTGAAAACAAAATGAGTTTAAAGCCTCAAGACCTTTATATTCAATACAGAATTCCAAAACACTGGAATGGCATAAAGAAGGAATTCAGTTTTACTGGAAGTTTCTCTCAAAAAGGGTATTCAAACAAAAAAATTTAAATATTTCTTCAGACAACTTGTTGATAAAGTACATTTTCAGTACATAACCTTCAGAACAATATCAGTTTTCATTTTGTATCGGAAAAAATTTTATGTGTACCAATAAGAGGTAGTCAAATAATTTTATTTATGCAAATTCCAAGATAAAGCGGATGTCCAACTACATTTGTACGATCTTAGATAAGTTCAATGCAAGGTTAGAGTTTCATGAAAATGTGCATATGGTTGAAGCACTTAACAGTCAAGCAAACATTGGTTGGTATAACTCAAACTATTTATCATCCATGGGGTATAAAAACGAGTCTGAAGCGGGTATTACCGCCTTTTATGAGAAGGCACTGGTCGGTACACACCGTGGGTAGTTACTGATTTACCTACTTTTTTGTCTGTTTTTATTTTTTCTTTATTTCTTTTCTTTTTCGTTTTGGTGTTATTTAGTTTTAGGTTCATAAACTCTGCATACTTTATCCCTTTTTATTGTATTAGTCTCGGGAGCAAGGACGTATGTAACTTCAAATTGTGTATATCCACATTTATTTTCACTTTTTATGTAAAAGCTAGGTGCTGAAATTTCTGTCATGTCATTACGATAATACATTATAGTCATAAGTTTTTCATATTATGTATCTAATTCATTTATGTTCATTGTCATAAAAAAGACTCAATAAATATAAACTTAAACTTAAACTTTGAAAACAAAATGAGTTTAAAGCCTCAAGACCTTTATATTCAATACAGAATTCCAAAACACTGGAATGGCATAAAGAACGAATTCAGTTTTACTGGAAGTTTCTCTCAAAAAGGGTATTCAAACAAAAAAATTTAAATATTTCTTCAGACAACTTGTTGATAAAGTACATTTTCAGTACAGAACCTTCAGAACAATATCAGTTTTCATTTGAAATTTCAAAAACAAAAATTATTTTAGGGACAAAATTGTAATAATTTCTTAAAGTAGCTCAAAAAATTTTGTCAGACCAAACCATATGGTTGCAAAATTACACTGGAGTTAAATTTACCAGAGTGTGGCTTGTTATACCACTAGTGTCAGGTAGCAACAATGTATGGTGGAGTGTTGTCAAAGCACTGTTTACACATGACTGTAAGGGGTTTCTTGGTTGTAGTTGTTGTGTTATGTACGTGATTATATTGTCACCTTACAGATGGTACTTTGGCATAAGTAAAAATTTCAAAAAAAAAAAAAAAAAAAATTATATAGTTCTGAAGTCTGGGTACTTGCACAAGCAGATAATGTAGTGCTTTCTCTACCAGTAAACGTTCTCAAAAAGGTATTCTGCCCCAAGAAGATCTTAAGTTTTTCGGCCTATAGGCTGCTGCCTACCACTAAAATAACATCAAATACGATTATAACTTCAGCATATGTTATGGCAAACGTATAACTTAGTATACCTTCCTCACACCATTTGCCAAATGAACTACCCAAATATGGTCTCATAAAACTATTTTCTAAGGGCAAAAAATAAGTGTCCACTCTATTTTTATGGCTTGACAATAAAAGAACAACAACATTAGTATAGCATCCTTTCATCACAATTCCCGCCAACAAAAATTCTTTCAATATTTTTTTGCACAAGACGGATATTTCATTAAGTAGTTGTAATTTACAAGGAAATTTGTCCGGACGAACACACATTGTTCGGTCATAGGGAAATTTCCTGTGCCTACTAAAAGAAGAAGAAAAAAATCATGACAAGAAATGCGTATGTCTCTCTCCTCTTATGGATATTTGTCACTGGAAATATTGTTCGGATATTTAACACAATTTCCTATGTTATTTGTTTGCTTGTGCATGACAAAGCATGCTTCTTTTGTCAAACTAATAAATCTAAATTAAAGGAATCTCTTGTAATGTAATATAAATATGACCTTTTTACCCGAAAAAGAGGCTTAGGCAAAAGAAGATTTTGGCAAATTGTCTGTTGCCTAAAAGTATGCTGTGCCATGTTTATCTATTACAAATAATATAGTCGAAATATTTATACAATAACAGAAGAAGAAGAAGAAGATATTGAAGTAGATGTGGGCGTGAGAGCTGGCCTCGCTCACCCCTTTTTCTTTGAAGAACATAACAAATATTAGTTTTTGCTGTCAACATTGGCTTTTTCTCAGCTCATAAATATGCACATAAATTTTCCTATCTCTGCCTCTCTTTCTTAAGTGTTAATAAAGATACTCCTTTGTCTTTGTTTTTGGTGTGATGATGAGCGATAGTAGTTCACAAGTGTGGTGTTGTTGTTGTTTTCATTACACATTTACAATATTTAGCAGAATTTTATATTTTGTTTCCAGCAGCTCTTAAAGTGTAACTGAGCCCTTCACTTTGATATTGGCAAACAAAAAGCTTTTAATAGGATTTCTCCCCTCCACACCCAGGCACTCTTTTCGTTGTTTTTAGAGGCTTAACAGTTTATTGAATATAACAATAACAATAAAATTTTAGTTTTATGATTTTATACACTCCAAATGTTTGATTTCCTCTTAAAGTGGCAGTTACGAAGCCGAGTAGTGTTTTACATTGGAAACGTGCCGTTTTAAGTCATAAAAATCCTGCACACAATAATAGTTCGATAGGTTAATAGAGAGTTTTACATTTCCAATTTGGGCTATGATTATTGGCAAAAAACAACTAAATTGTTATTAGATTTTTTCCACTATGCATAACATTGAAGTATATCAGATTTGATTGCCTACTTATGGATTCATGATTGTCAAAGGAGGGGTGACACAATTTTATGGCATACTTTTAGATGTTTTTGGGATATAAAATTGAGTGGTTGCGACATACAGCTCAATTAATATTTTTAACCCAGATATGCCCATTGCTTGATCGTGATCATTTTAAAAGTATTTTTATATTATTTTAGAAGCAAATGTGAAATAATAACAGTATGTTTATATGTTTTTTAAATTTTTTTTTTGAAAAAAGTGGTTTTTGAGGCCACTTTTGGACACAGGGTTTTATCATATAACTGGGAGTTATGGGACACAAAACATTTGACATATAGTCCAAAGACACCTTTTCGGCATCTAGTTAACGTTTTTTCGTAGTAGGCTCCACATCGTGTATGTTTTCGTTATAAAATTACCCAATAATTAATCGGTCATTACGCAAATCATTGTAAAAACTAAGCGATCGGTGGCAACTTCGATGAACTAGACCTCAAAACTCAAAAATAGTAGCTCAAAATAATGGAATCACATAATATCCCAAGAGCTACAGATGTGTACTGAGTATATCACCAAAATAAACGGTACTTTGATAAACATAACATATCAAATTAGCAAGAATTTTGTGTGTCCTATATATAGGACGCTGGGCATATCTGGGTTAAAGAAAATTTGCTAAGGGTTAGCAGGGCAATGATCATGGATTTTTTTTTTTTTTTTTGTTTGATATAAAGTAGAATCTCGATAATTCGTAATCCAAGGGACCGGTCATTTTATACGAATTACCGAGGTTTTCGATTTAACGAGGTTAAAATCTTAAGAAAATGACTTCAAAGGATCAACAACTTATACAAATGATCGGGAATGTCGATTTATCGAGGTACGAATTATCGCGATTCTACTGTATTTTTTTCGATATTTTTTAAGGCCTTTCGCAGCAGCCACAAACCTGAATTTTTAAAGAATAAACGAAAAATATTTTTTACTGTCAATATTTTATTTCCCTTTCTCTCTCTCCCTTTCTCATTTCAGATGGTTTGGTGTCAAGCTCACCATGGCCCTGTCTTTCTTCGCCTACATGCCGTACATAGCGGCACAATTCTATCCCCGTTTCATAACCCTAATACCGGCTGGACTAATGGTTGGCTTTGGTGGTGGTCCGTTGTGGTGTGCCAAGTGTACCTACCTCTCAACTGTGGCAGAGGCCCTAACTTTCGTTTCGGGTCAAAAGTCACAAAAAGATGATAACACTGTGAAATTCTTTGGCCTATTCTTTATATTTTATCAAATGGCCCAGGTTTGGGGAAACCTAATATCATCCTCGGTATTATCATTGGGTGGTCCTGGCGAGAATGCGACGGCAACTGGAAATGAAACAGATACCTCACATCTGGTTGGCCAGCTATGTGGTGCCAAATTTTGTCCCAGTGTTAAGGCAGAGGTCAATCCCAATCTAACACCACCCGAACCAAGTAAAATTCAACTGCTGAATTCCATATTTTTGGCCTGCATGGTTGGAGCTGTATTGCTGATTATTTTCGGTGTGGATTCGCTGAAGAGGTAAGAGATCAAAATTTCATATTATTTGTAACACCTGCTATGCTATATAGAAGGCCTCTTAAAAGAGGTCATCAATTTGCTATACTATATAGAAATGTGCTACTATCGACCCTTTCTGAAAGAAAGGATGTTTCGATAGACCCCTTTTAAAAGAAAGGGTGCTTCGATAGACTTCTTCTAAAAGAAAGGGTGCTTCGATAGACTCCTTCTAAAAGAAAGGGTCCTTCGATAGACCCCTTTTAAAAGAATGAGTGCTTCGATATACTCCTTCTAAAAGAAAGGGTGCTTCGATAGACCCTTTCTGGAAGAAAGGGTGCTTCGATAGACTCTTTCTGGAAGAATGGGTGCTTCGATAGACACCTTTTAAAAGAAAGGGTGCTTCGATAGACCCCTTTTAAAAGAAAGGGTGCTTCGATAGACCCCTTCTAAAAGAAAGGGTGCTTCGATAGACCCCTTCTAAAAGAAAGGGTGCTTCGATAGACCCTTTCTAAAAGAAAGGGTGCTTCTATAGATTCTTTCTGGAAAAAGAGTGACTCTATAGACCTCTTCTGAAGGAAATGGTGCTGCTATAGACCCTTTCTGAAAAAAGGGTGACCATTTCTTTAAGAAAGGATGCTTCTATAGACCCTTTCTGAAAAAACGGTGACCATTTCTTTAAGAAAGGATGCTTCTATAGACCCTTTCTGAACGAAAGGGTGTTTCTATAGACTCTTTATAAAAGAACTGGTGCTTCTATAGATTCTTTCTGGAAAATAGGGTGCCTATATAGACCCTTTCTGAAAGAAAGTTTGCTTCTATCGATCCTTTGTGGAAGATAGGGTTCTTCTATTGACCCCTTTTAAAAGAAAGGATGCTTCGATAGACCCCTTTTAAAAGAAAGAGTGACACTTTCTGGAAGAAAGGGTGCTTCGATAGACTCTTTCTGGAAGAAAGGGTGCTTCGATAGACCCCTTTTAAAAGAAAGGGTGCTTCGATAGACCCTTTCTAAAAGAAAGGGTGCTTCGACAGACCCCTTTTAAAAGAAAGGGTGCTTCGATAGACCCCTTCTAAAAGAAAGGGTGCTTCGATAGACCCTTTCTTAAAGAAAGGGTGCTTCGATAGACCCTTTCTTAAAGAAAGGGTGCTTCTATAGACAATTTCTTAAAGAAAGGGCGCTTCTATAGACCATTTCTTAAAGAAAGGGTGCTTCTATGGATTCTTTCTGGAAAAAAGAGTGACTCTATAGACCTCTTCTGAAGAAAAGGGTGCTTCTATACACCCTTTCTGAAAAAAGGGTGACCATTTCTTTAAGAAAGGATGCTTCTATAGATTCTTTCTAAAAAAGGGGGACCATTTCTTTAAGAAAGGATGCTTCTATAGACCCTTTCTAAGAAAGGATGCTTCGGTAGACCCTTTCTGAACGAATGGGTGTTTCTATAGACCGTTTCTAAAAGAACTGGTGCTTCTATAGATTCTTTCTGGAAAAAGGGGTGCCTCTATAGACCCTTTCTGAAAGAAAGTTTGCTTCTAGCGACCCTTTTTGGAAGATAGGGTGGTTCTATAGACCATTTCCTAAAGAAAGGGTGCTTTTATAGGCAATTTCTTATAGAAAGGGTGCTACCATAGACCATTTCTTATAGAAAGGGTGCCTTCATAGATTCTTTCTGGAAAAAAGGGTGCCTCTATAGATTCTTTCTGGAAAAAAAGGGTGCCTCTATAGATTCTTCCTGGACAAAAGGGTGCCCCTATAGATTCTTTCTGGAAAAAAGGGTGCCTCTATAGATTCTTTCTGGAAAAAAGGGTGCCTCTATAGATTCTTTCTGGAAAAAAGGGTGCCTCTATAGATTCTTTCTGGAAAAAAGGTTGCCCCTATAGACACTTTCTGAAAGAAAGTTTGCTTTTATCAACCCCTTCTGAAGGAAAGGGTGCTTCTATCAACCCCTTCTGAAGAAAACCCCTTCTGAAGGAAAGGGTGCTTCTGTAGACCCATTCTGAAAGATAGGGTGACCATTTCTTTAAGAAAAAATGCTCCTATAGGCCCTTTCTAAAAGAAAGGATGTTTCGATAGACCCCTTCTGAAAGAAAGAGTGACACTTTCTGAAAGAAAGGGTGCTTCTATAGACTATTTCCTAAAGAAAGGGTGCTTCTATAGACAATTTCTTAAAAAAAGGGTGCTTCTATAGGCCATTTCTTATAGAAAGGGTGCCTTCATAGATTCTTTCTGGAAAAAAGGGTGCCTCTATAGATTCTTTCTGGAAAAAAGGGTGCCTCTATAGAGTCTTTCTGGAAAAAAGGGTGACTCTATAGATTCTTTCTGGAAAAAGGTTGCCCCTATAGACACTTCCTGAAAGAAAGTTTGCTTCTATCAACCCCTTCTGAAGGAAAGGGTGATTCTATCAACCCCTTCTGAAGGAAAGGGTGCTTCTATCAACCCCTTCTGAAGGAAAGGGTGCTTCTGTAGACCCATTCTGAAAGATAGGGTGACCATTTCTTTAAGAAAAAATGCTCCTATAGGCCCTTTCTAAAAGAAAGGGTGCTTCTACCGAACCTTTCTGAAAGAATTGGTGGTTCATAGACCCTTTCTGAAAGAAAGGTTGCTTCTATCTTAAAGGAAGGGTTATTCTATAGACTCTTTCTGAAACAAAAGGTGCATGATAGACCCTTTCTGAAAGAACGGGTGCTTCTATAGACCCTTTCTGAAAGAATGGGTGGTTCTATAGACCCTTTCTGAAAGAATGGGTGCATCTACAGACCCTTTCTGGAAGAAAGGGTGCTTCTATAGACCCTTTCTGAAAGAAAGGTTGCTTCTATAGACCCTTTTTGAGAGAATGGGTGGTTCTATAGACACTTTCTGAAAGAATGGGTGGTTCTATAGACCCTTTCTGAAAGAATGGGTGCATATACAGACCCTTTCTTGAAGAAAGGGTGCTTCGATAGACCCTTTCTGAAAGAAATGTTACTTTTATCGATCCTTTCTGGAAGAAAGGATGGTTCTATAGACTCTTTTTGAAAGAATGGGGGCATCTACAGACCCTTTCTGGAAGAAAGGGTGCATCTACAGACCCTTTCTGGAAGAAAGGGTGCTTTGACAGACCCTTTCTAGAAGAAAAGGTGCTTCTACCGACCCTTTCTGGAAGAAAGGGTGTTTCTATAGACCCTTTCTGAAAAAAATGGGTGGTTCTATAGACCCTTTTTGAAAGCATGGGTGCATCTACAGACACTTTCTGAAAGAATGGGTGATTCTATAGACCCTTTCTGAAAGAATGGGTGCATCTACGGACCCTTTCTAAAAGAAAGGGTGCTTCGATAGACCCTTTCTGAAAGAAAGGTTGCTTCTATCTTAAAGGAAGGGTTATTCTATAGACTCTTTCTGAAACAAAAGGTGCATGATAGACCCTTTCTGAAAGAACGGGTGCTTCTATAGACCCTTTCTGAAAGAATGGGTGGTTCTATAGACCCTTTCTGAAAGAATGGGTGCATCTACAGACCCTTTCTGGAAGAAAGGGTGCTTCTATAGACCCTTTCTGAAAGAAAGGTTGCTTCTATAGACCCTTTTTGAGAGAATGGGTGCTTCTATAGACACTTTCTGAAAGAATGGGTGGTTCTATAGACCCTTTCTGAAAGAATGGGTGCATATACAGACCCTTTCATGAAGAAAGGGTGCTTCGATAGACCCTTTCTGAAAGAAATGTTACTTTTATCGATCCTTTCTGGAAGAAAGGATGGTTCTATAGACTCTTTTTGAAAGAATGGGGGCATCTACAGACCCTTTCTGGAAGAAAGGGTGCATCTACAGACCCTTTCTGGAAGAAAGGGTGCTTTGACAGACCCTTTCTAGAAGAAAAGGTGCTTCTACCGACCCTTTCTGGAAGAAAGGGTGTTTCTATAGACCCTTTCTGAAAGAATGGGTGTTTCTATAGACCCTTTCTGAAAAAATGGGTGCATCTACAGACACTTTATGAAAAATTAGGTGCACCTACAGACACTTTCTGAAAGAATGGGTGATTCTATAGACCCTTTCTGAAAGAAAGGTTGCTTCTATAGACCTTTCTGAAAGAAAATGTCCTTCTATGGACCCTTTCTGAAAGTCCACTTCCTAACGAAGGTCTTCTTCTATACTATAGAAGTCCACCTCTTAACGGAGGTCATCTTCTATACTATAGAAGTCCACCTCCTAACGGAGGTCTTCTTCTATACTATAGGTCTTCTTCTATACTATAGAAGTCCACCTCCTAACGGAGGTCTTCTTCTATACTATAGAAGTCCACCTCCTAACGGAGGTCTTCTTCTATACTATAGAAGTCCACCTCCTAACGGAGGTCTTCTTCTATACTATAGAAGTCCACCTCCTAACGGAGGTCTTCTTCTATACTATAGAAGTCCACCTCCTAACGGAGGTCTTCTTCTATACTATAGAAGTCCACCTCCTAACGGAGGTCTTCTTCTATACTATAGAAGTCCACCTCCTAACGTAGATCTTCTTCTATACTATAGAAGTCCACCTCCTAACGGAGGTCTTCTTCTATACTATAGAAGTCCACCTCCTAACGTAGATCTTCTTCTATACTATAGAAGTCCACCTCCGAACGGAGGTCTTCTTCTATACTATAGAAGTCCACCTCCTAACGGAGGTCTTCTTCTATACTATAGAAGTCCACCTCCTAACGGAGGTCTTCTTCTATACTATAGAAGTCCACCTCCTAACGGAGGTCTTCTTCTATACTATAGAAGTCCACCTCCTAACGGAGGTCTTCTTCTATACTATAGAAGTCCACCTCCTAACGGAGGTCTTCTTCTATACTATAGAAGTCCACCTCCTAACGGAGGTCTTCTTCTATACTATAGAAGTCCACCTCCTAACGGAGGTCTTCTTCTATACTATAGAAGTCCACCTCCTAACGGAGGTCTTCTTCTATACTATAGAAGTCCACCTCCTAACGGAGGTCTTCTTCTATACTATAGAAGTCCACCTCCTAACGGAGGTCTTCTTCTATACTATAGAAGTCCACCTCCTAACGGAGGTCTTCTTCTATACTATAGAAGTCCACCTCCTAACGGAGGTCTTCTTCTATACTATAGAAGTCCACCTCCTAACGGAGGTCTTCTTCTATACTATAGAAGTCCACCTCCTAACGGAGGTCTTCTTCTATACTATAGAAGTCCACCTCCTAACGGAGGTCTTCTTCTATACTATAGAAGTCCACCTCCTAACGGAGGTCTTCTTCTATACTATAGAAGTCCACCTCCTAACGGAGGTCTTCTTCTATACTATAGAAGTCCACCTCCTAATAGAGGTCTCCTATTCTATTCTATAGAAGAAGGCCTCCTAATAGAAGTCCACTATTCTATTCTCTAGATGAAGAAGTAGGATTCTATTCTATAGAAAATGCCTAAATAAGAAGCCCTCTTAACGAAAAAGAGATCCTGTTAGAGGACTTCTGTAGAATGGAAGAGCCCTATTAGGAGGCCTTCTATAGAATGGAAGAGATCCATTAGGATGCTTCTTTTTTATTCAAGAGAAATAATTATTTATTTTTTGTTACTTTAGATATGGTGCCAAGAAAGGAGAGTCTGGTGGCAAAGACAGCTCAGGATGGAAGTTGTTATTATCTACCTTGAGTATGCTGAAGAAACGAAGATTACTTCTTATGTTACCTATAACCATGTTTATTGGCTTGGAGGAGGCATTTTTGGCTGTTGACTTTACAAAGGTAAATATAAAGAGGTAGAAATGGGGTTAAGTTAGGTGCAGATGGACCCTAAGGCATTTCTTAAAATTTGAAAATATGTGAAGACCAATATTATATATAGCCATTTTGAATATAGTTCAAATCGAGAGAAAATTTCTGAATGTCCAAGAGGTACTCCAAAGTCTAAAACTATGTCGGAAAATGAGGCCAGAATTTAAAAAAACAAAAGTCGACTTTAATTTAGGGAATTTCCAAACAATCATCCAAGAGGTACTCCAAAGTCTAAAACTATGTCGGAAAATGAGGCCAGAATTGAAAACAAAAGTCGACTTTAATTTAGGGAATTTCCAAACAATCATCCAAGAGGTACTCCAAAGTCTAAAACTATGTCGGAAAATGAGGCCAGAATTGAAAACAAAAGTCGACTTTAATTTAAGGAATTTCCAAACAATCGTACATCCATGCCTTTATTTATTGTTGTTTTAATTATTTCTTTCAGTCCTTTGTGGCCTGCGGATGGGGCATCTCAAATATTGGATTTGCTATGATTTGTTTTGGTGTTGCCAATGCCATTGCTGCTGGTTTCGCTGGTGGCATTGCTGAGAAATTTGGACGCATTAATCTGGCAATACTGTGTGCCTTTTTGAATCTGTCGCTATTCGGCTATATGTATTTTTATGAGGCCAAACAGGGTGATTACATGAAGTATTGTGCTTTTGCTGCCATCTGGGGTATATGCGATGGTGTGTGGTTGGTTGTTATCAATGGTAAGTTTTGAGCAAAGTATAAAAGCTTTATTTATTTTACATTTACTGTGATTCGTTATTTGTGTTTATTTCTATTTCTTTAGCTTTTTATGGCATCTTATTTCCAAAGGATTTGATAGCCGGTTATAGCAACTTTCGTCTATGGGAATCTACCGGTTCGGTTATTGGCTACATTATTAGTTCGCAGTTTTGTACTTCGCTGAAATTAATAATTTTAATCTGTGTCCTGTTAATAGGGTGTACCGGGTGGGTAAATTGTTGAATTTTAGTGTGTATTATTATAACATTGTTTGAGTAATTTTTTTGCTTTATTTCTCTTTACAGTTATGGCATTTGCGAATATCGTGTCAATAAAAAATATAAACAATTGGAGGTTGTTATAAGTGAAAAGTGAAAATTGTTATATTTTATTTTGTATTTTTTTAATAAATGTACTAATTAAAAAAAAAAACTAATGTTTCATGACTACGGGGAACCACAAATGTGAAATTTCGGGTAGTTCAGTCAAAAAATATATCTGAAACCCTCGAAATACCGATATGACTCATCTTCGAACTTGACCTGCCTATGGAAAAAAGACACCCGAGTACTAAAATATAGAGTCCTAGCTCAATAATTGCGCTTTACAACAGACGGATATGACTAGATCATAGGGTGGGAAATGATTATTTCAATGCGTTACAAACGGAAAAAACAAACTTAATATACCTTCCATATTATGGTGGATGATGTAAAAACGCCCTCTATATATGTTTTTGTGAGCTGAATCCAAGCCTGTATAACTATGATCTGTGCCCTTTGAAGCTATGACGGCTTAGATAATTTCCCTGATTCCAATTTCAGAATCATTTCTAGCGGTGGCCTGGAGTTAACATCCCAACTGGTCTTGTGTGGGGTTAAGGTCCAATCTCCTCATAATTTTGTTTTTTTTTTTACATTTTTCCGTTCGAATTTTCGCAAATGCGATAACGTAATAAATTCCACTACCTATGGGCTTTGCACCTACCATCTCACTTCTGGCCAATTGTAATGGTGAACAATGCATGACATTCATCATTGTCTGTACCATTTTAGGGTTTAATATTAGGCAAAATCTGTGAGTGATGTGGATCTGAAGAATGGTTGAAGAGGCCACCGAATCCTTTATTAGCCTGTGGACATTTAACCCTAGTTTATTGTGTTTTGTCAGCTCGCGATAACAGTGCCACAAGTATTTAGGAGAACATTCAGGCACCATCACCTTAGTGAGTTTTCGGTAAACATGGTGGTTTTTTAGTTCTTATATTGTAGCACAGGAAACGCAAATATGTTTGGTGGCTACTGATTAGCTGATATTTCTATTTTAGACATTTCTACCCTTCCTGTATACTTTCAACAAACTTTGAAAGAATTTTGGACTATCAGCTATTTATTAGCTCACATGTATATAGATGGGATTCTACCCGGTATTTACCCAAAACTTGGGAAAATACCAGGTAAATACCAAATAAATATCTTTTTTGGGTGTTTATTTGGGTAAATAAAATTTTATTTTGAAATCTAAATTTTGTTTTTTCTGTCAGACAGAAAATCAAAAAGAATACCAGAAAAGCGGTAAAACCACACGGACAAAACTTTTTATACGTCAAATCGAGCTTTGGAGTTGCTTGTGCGAAACAGTTAGCGAAGAATACAAAAATTATAGCTTTTTCGAGGAGGACTCAAATTCCAAAATTATCCGCTGAAGTCGTGGGTTCATCCATCTGATATATCATAAAGTTTGGATTTCGATCCACCATTTATGATTTTCTGCCAGAAGATATACAACAAACTGCTCTAAAAATTGTCAAATACCGAAAAAATGATCTCACAATATATAAGAGATTTACCAAAATATGGACCAAAATTGATCAGATTTTAACTTTCCCCGTATCCAAATCGGCAATTTTACTCATAGTCATATACAATTTGGTAAAACACTGCGTTTTCGCATCTAATTTCTTGATTTAAGTTTCTGTAGTTTATACCCACAATTTTGGTAAATACCCGGGTATGTACCCATTTCTACCCAATTTACCCATTTTAATGGGTATTTACCATTTGGGTATTTACCTATTTCCCATCTCTACACATGTATTTTAATTTTTATACTATATCACTGCCCCTCATACGAAGGTACAAGTTTCATATCGGTCCACTCCTTCAGGTACCTCTCCCTCAAAAGTTCAAAAATTTTCGGAAAAATTGTGCGCACGATATCTCTTGAAGGGAGTGGCCGATTTGGTCCATACTTTACACATCCTAATATATGTACCAGATATAGATCAGGTTCGAGTATGGACTATATTTGTCCACTCCATCCGGTACCTCCCACACAAAATTTTGGATAAGTTCACTTTAAGACCTGCTATCGAATCACATTGATTTTTGTGAAGCAACTTACATGCGCTGCCTCAATTACGATGGTAAAATTTGTTTCAGGGGCAAGTCCATACTTCTTGAGTAAACAGCCCGAAGGGTGTAGAAATCCCCTATGGCACCCCCATGGTCTATGTCGGTCCATTCCTTTAAGTACCTTTTCCGCAAAATTTTTGAACTTTAATCCTAATCAACGTTTTTGTCGGTTCATACGACCAAAATTTTGAAACCCCCTAAATACATAAGTTTTTTGTGAAAAAAAGTGTTTCAATTTGCACAGGCTGAGGGTATATCTCTGTCGGCAAAGCCGACTGATACTTTTTTACTTGTTATTTCTGTCTATACCAACTCATATCATACATGTTTGAAAAAGTATCAGTATCAACTTGTAACTGAAACTACATTCTACATATCCATACTCACTCAATGTTGAAAAATGTCGGAACTGATATATTCAGTTGTATCCATGCAGGTGTTTAGTTTGGTGTTGCAAATGGGCTATATCAGTCCACGGTTTGGTATAGTCCCCATAGAACGGTACCACCCGATTTTCGGTATTTTGAAGGTTTTAGCCCCATCATCACACGGAAATGGCAGAAATTTGGTAATTGGTCTTCATTTGGGGTATTACACGTTCCCCCATAAAACGGTACCGCCCTATATTCGTAATTCTGAAGGTTGTGACGTCAATATCCCACCGAAAGACTGAAATTTGTTATTTAGTCTTCCGTGGAGTTATAAAATATTCCAGAAAAAATTATCAGAATACTTCCGCGGGTTCCTATATACTCCATAGAAGCGTACCTCTTGATTTTCGGTATTTTGAAGGTTTTACCGCAATATCGGAAATTTGGTATTTCGTCTTCTTTGAGCCTAAAAACTTTCGGCCTGAAATCTATAGATAGACGTTTTGATATAGTCCCCATGGAATGGTACCTCCCAAATTTCGGTATTTTGAAGGTTAGTCACATTGTTTTACCGAACTTGCTGAAATTTGGTATTTAGTCTTCTTCACAAACGAAATAAAACTAATTTTTCCATTTTACTTCAATATAACTCGTGGTGGAGGTATAACAGGTTCGGCCTGGCCGAACTTAACGCCGTTCTTACTTGCTTTTTTGTTTTTATCTTTGAAAAAAAGCGTTTACGACATTTTTATGATTCTCAGAATTTAAGAAAATAAGAAACAAATGTTATTTCAGTTTGGTTATCTTATGTGGCTCTTCAGTACTTTCAGTACTTTTTCAGTACTTTTTTCAAAATGATATTTTTTTTAAGAAAACATGGTTATAATTTTTTTTTTAATTTTCTTTTTTTATTTATATCTTTATTATCGAAAAAAACACAAACTTAAGGAATTACGAATTTAATAAAAAAAAGTTAAAATTTAAACACCATTTTAAGTCGCAAATATAAGGGGACACAACTAAAGCACCCCAATTTGAGAAACAAAAAAAAATTGTGAAATCAACATTCCTTTGCGTATTCTTTATTCTGGATGACACAGGCATATCTGTAAGCATATACGATATTAAATTATAAATTATTACAGGCGCTATTGCTTTCCAGGCTACTTTTGCTTCTCCAAATAAATTTTCTTTGGTTTTGCAATTTTTTCCGTTCATTTTTCAGTTAACGATCTCCTACAAGTCCCAATCGATAGCTAAGATCAGGTGATTGGGCAGGCCCATGGAGAACTTCTGTCGCATTGTTTTGGAATCACTCCTTAACCACTTTCGATATATATTTTGGCTCGTTATCTTTCTGGAATGCCAATTTAAGAATTAGTCAAATTGTTTGACCCGAGAAAAAATCCTAGGCCACTATGTTCAGTCTCCATGCTTTACAGTGCCTCTGAAATATTTAGGATTTAACCATTGCGTGGTTCAGTATTTTGCCACCTGAATCCTTTAAATTGAAATTAGATTCATCAGAAAACATCACAGTCCTCCATTTTTGGACACTTGTTTGTTTTTTTTTTTGCTGGTCGTCGACAAATAAGCCGGCCTATACCGTTCTGATGTAAATCGTTCTTTTGCTAATTTTTAAGTCCAAGCGACTTTGCATTTGACTAAAAGATGCTGTAGCATGGATGAATATACACAATATCGGGTAAGGTTTTTGTATAGCCCCCTTATAGCGATACCTCCCAATTTTTGGTATTTTGAGAATTTAAGCCACATTTTCCTACTAGCTGTCGTTTGGTACTTAATTCGAATAATTCCATTTGTAATGAGAAACAAATCTGTTTGTCCATTCGGGTCCACACAAAGATTTATGAAACGATCATATGACTAAGGGTATAAAAATTAAAATACATGTGTAGAGATGGGAAATAGGTAAATACCCAAATGGTAAATACCCATTAAAATGGGTAAATTGGGTAGAAATGGGTACATACCCGGGTATTTACCAAAATTGTGGGTATAAACTACAGAAACTTAAATCAAGAAATTAGATGCGAAAACGCAGTGTTTTACCAAATTGTATATGACTATGAGTAAAATTGCCGATTTGGATACGGGGAAAGTTAAAATCTGATCAATTTTGGTCCATATTTTGGTAAATCTCTTATATATTGTGAGATCATTTTTTCGGTATTTGACAACTATATCAAAACGTCTATCTATAGATTTCAGGCCGAAAGTTTTTAGGCTCAAAGAAGACGAAATACCAAATTTCCGATATTGCGGTAAAACCTTCAAAATACCGAAAATCAAGAGGTACGCTTCTATGGAGTATATAGGAACCCGCGGAAGTATTCTGATAATTTTTTCTGGAATATTTTATAACTCCACGGAAGGCTAAATAACAAATTTCAGTCTTTCGGTGGGATATTGACGTCACAACCTTCAGAATTACGAATATAGGGCGGTACCGTTTTATGGGGGAACGTGTAATACCCCAAATGAAGACCAATTACCAAATTTCTGCCATTTCCGTGTGATGATGGGGCTAAAACCTTCAAAATACCGAAAATCGGGTGGTACCGTTCTATGGGGACTATACCAAACCGTGGACTGATATAGCCCATTTGCAACACCAAACTAAACACCTGCATGGATACAACTGAATATATCAGTTCCGACATTTTTCAACATTGAGTGAGTATGGATATGTAGAATGTAGTTTCAGTTACAAGTTGATACTGATACTTTTTCAAACATGTATGATATGAGTTGGTATAGACAGAAATAACAAGTAAAAAAGTATCAGTCGGCTTTGCCGACAGAGATATACCCTCAGCCTGTGCAAATTGAAACACTTTTTTTCACAAAAAACTTATGTATTTAGGGGGTTTCAAAATTTTGGTCGTATGAACCGACAAAAACGTTGATTAGGATTAAAGTTCAAAAATTTTGCGGAAAAGGTACTTAAAGGAATGGACCGACATAGACCATGGGGGTGCCATAGGGGATTTCTACACCCTTCGGGCTGTTTACTCAAGAAGTATGGACTTGCCCCTGAAACAAATTTTACCATCGTAATTGAGGCAGCGAATGTAAGTTGCTTCACAAAAATCAATGTGATTCGATAGCAGGTCTTAAAGTGAACTTATCCAAAATTTTGTGTGGGAGGTACCGGATGGAGTGGACAAATATAGTCCATACTCGAACCTGATCTATATCTGGTACATATATTAGGATGTGTAAAGTATGGACCAAATCGGCCACTCCCTTCAAGAGATATCGTGCGCACAATTTTTCCGAAAATTTTTGAACTTTTGAGGGAGAGGTACCTGAAGGAGTGGACCGATATGAAACTTGTACCTTCGTATGAGGGGCAGTGAATACAAGTTGCAACAGCAAAAACCAAGGCAATTCGAGAGCAGGTCCTTAACTGAACTTTTCCGAAATTTTGTGTGGGAGGTACTCGAAGGAGTTTACCGATTGAGTCCATATTGGAACCTCATCTAAGTCTGGTAGAAATGTCATAATGTGCAAAGTATGGACCAAATCGGTTACTCCCTTCAAGAGTTATCGTACGCACAAATTTTCCGAACATTTTCGAACTTTTGTGGGGGAGGTACCGGGGTGGAGTGGACCGATATAATCCATCTTTGAACTTGAACTAAGTTTGGACAAAATATTACGAAAGCCAAATTTTGGACCGAATCGGCAAATCCGTTCGAGAGTTATCTTGCGCTCCAACCACTACACGCGGTGTCAAAGGGTTTTTTGTAACTTTCAGGCTATTTTCTCAGGAAGTATGGACTTGCCCCTAATGAAACTTACAGCGTCGTATAGAGGACAGCGAATACAACTTGCGTAAACAAAAATCAAAGCGATTCGAGACCAGGTCCTAAACAGAACTTTTCCGAAATTTTGTGTGGGAGGTACCCGAAGGAGTGGACCGATTGAGTCCATATTGGGACCTCATCTAAGTTTGGTAGAAATTACACGATGTGCAAAGCATGGACCAAATCGGTTATTCCCTATAAGAGTTATCGTGCGCACAAGTTTTGCGACAATTTTTGAACATTTGTGGGGGAGGTACCTGAAGGAGTGGACCTATATGGCCCATCTTCGAACTTAAATCGAATCTGGACAAAATATTTCGATACCCAAAATTTGAACCGAATCGATTGATCCGTTCGAGAGTTATCGTGCGCACCAGCCAGCCAGACAGACAGACGGACAGACAGACAGACAGACGGACGGACATTGCTAGATCTACTCAAAATTGTCTGAAACGGATATGGTACAAACATACTTGGGGTCTAAAACCATTATTTCGATGAGACACATTTTTGGTCGTATCAAAGTGTAAATACCCTCTTTAGCCTAAAGGCTGAGGGTATAAAAAATAATTTAAAAAATTAAGTTTCAGTGTTTTATTTAGAAATGCACTTAAAACTAGAAAATAATTTGTCTCTTAGCCTCAATAAATATATTCTTTCTCATGATGGAATCTCTCAAATAAAACGCTTGCATTTAAATTATAAATGGTGGCAAAATTAAACGGCAAGCGTTTTATTTGAGAGATTCCATCATGAGAAAGAATATATTTATTGAGGCTAAGAGACAAATTATTTTCTAGTTTTAAGTGCATTTCTAAATAAAACACTGAAACTTAATTTTTTAAATTATTTTTTATTTTTAACTTTTTAGTAAATACATTTTTTTGACCACTGAGAACAAAATTATAGTCAATTTAGGCCGAAAATTTAGATAAAAACTTTAAAATGTCTGAAATCGTGTTGTACCGTTATATAAAGGTTATACCAAAACCTGGATTTATGTCCATAATTTTTGTTGGGAAGTTTATGTACCATTGGGGCTCCAAATGCTGAGTTACAGTCAATTCTGGCTAAAAATGAAGATAAAATCCTTAAAACACTTGAAATCGGGTGGTATCACCATATGGGGGCTACACCAAAACCAGAACCTATGTCAAAAATTTTTGGTGGATAAGTTTCTGTACCATTGGGGACTGCAAATGCCAAGCTACAGCCAATTCGGCATCAAAATGAAGATAAAATCCTCATAATACTTGAAATCGGGTGGTACCGCTATATGGGGGCTATAGGAAAAATTGGGCCCATATTTATGTATTGTCATCCAAATCTGAAAAGTGTGCAAAGTTTTAGTCCGATTGGTCAACTGCAACTGTGTCAAAATTGAGTTACCAGATTTGAAATGCAATTTAAATAAAACACCTTTTAAACACAATAAAATGGACCAATATTGGTTTTGATTCCATATTCATGTATTGTCATCTAAATCTGAAAAGTGTGCAAAGTTTCAGTTCGACTGGTCAATTACATCTGTGTTAAAAATGAGTTAACTGATTTGAAAAGCATGCAAAATTGAACACTGTACAACACTGTAAAAATGGACCAATATTGGTTTTGATTTCATATTCATGTATTGTCATCCAAATCTGAATAGTTTGCAAAGTTTTAGTTCGATTGGTCAACTGCAACTGTGTGAAAAATGAGTTACCAGATTTGAAAAGCAAAATACCGGAAATCGGGTGGTACCGTTATATGGGGGCTATACGAAAAAATGGACCCATATTGATTTTGGTTTCATATTCACGTGTTGTCATCTAAATCTGAAAAGTGTGCAAAGTTTTACTTCGATTGGTCAACTGCAACCGTTTTAAAAATCAGTTACCAGATTTGAAAAGGGGGTTAAGTTAGACACCGTAAAAACACTGTAAGAATGGACCAATATAGGTTTTGATTTCATATTCATTTATTGTCATCCAAATCTGATATGTGTGCAAATTTTAAGTTCGATTGGTCAACTGCAACTGTGTGAAAAATTAGTTACCAGGTTTGAAAAGCAAATTAGATAAAACACTGTAAAATAGTGTAAAAATGGACCAATATTGGTTTTGATTTCATATTCATGTATTGTCATCCGAATCTGAAAAGTGTGCAAAGTTTTAATTCGATTCGTCAACTGCAACCGTGTTAAAAATGAGTTACCAGATTTGAACTAAACACACACCACAGCAAGTTAAATAAAACACTGTAAAAAGGAACATATTTGTTTATATCTGGTTTGTACAAACTGATATAAATGGATATTGGTGTGATACAATAAGTATTTATTGTATGTATGGGTTTTTTATATATCTCAAAAACTGTGAGCCTTACCAAAAAGTGACTAAAGCAAAAGACAACGACCGTAAAATTCTCTATAAGATATCGCGTTCCTAAAAGTCACATAATAATGATATGCACATATAAAGCACCTATAACTTATTTGACCCGAAAGTCAGGATACAAAATCTGGTTAGACATGGTGCTACTGGACCGAGTACTACAAACCAAATCAAAAATGTGAATTTCGAATTTCTTCAGAATCATTCCATGGACCAATAACAAATTCTGCATTATGAAAACCATTAGGAATAACAAAATCGTTTAATTTGTTATGGAGGGTATATTATGTTTGTCAGTCTGTTTGTAACTCCTCGAAATAATAATTTAAGATCATATAAAGTGTATATGTTCTTTATCAGCCTGTTTCTACACCGTTATAGCCCCATGACTGTACTTCTGTGGAAATGACTTTAATGTCCGAAGTATGTAGGTGGATAATACTTCGGTAAATGTATTGTAGGTCCATTCAGCTTGGAACAACCCCTACCTTACAAAGTGACGCGTCGTTTTAAGGGCTTTTGAAGGTATTATTCTCTTAAGGTCAACCCCCGACCAGAACAACAACATTTTCGGCGGTGGTGGTCTGAGTATTTCAGCCATGAAAACTTATTTACAAGTTGTGTCGTAAGATACTCCGTTCGGACTCGGCGATAAAAGTAGGTCCCATATCATTGTGCCAATATGAATCGCTGTGCACTCATTGATATGGAAGAAGTATGCCTTCTCCCTTCCGGGATGTTGTAGGCACATATAATATGTAAGTATTTGTTTAAACTAACCATAGGAAAGCAAATATGTTACTCTCTCTATCTCCCTCTCTTTTTAATCAGTACCACACCAATTTAACACGTTCGCGGACGTGAATGCTATAGCATTCATTTTCATGGTGACGTAGGATGACGTGAATGCTATAGCATTCACTTCCAAAGTCAATTTTTAGTCATTTACTTGTATAAAATCGAATGTTTTTGTGATTAATGTACATAGTACGACTAATTTCATAAATATCCATAGTACAATAAATAAAAAATTATAATAATATTAATAGTTAATTAATAAATACAAAAAAAAAAAAAAACTAATTCCGAAAAAAATTGGGTGTCATTTTTTGCACCTCTCTGAGTTTTTTGCGCCCGCGAACGTGTTAAAAATGTAACAAGCTAACAATTCCCTGCGGGAAATAAATTGGTTTAAAGGTATTTTATACCTAGTATTGAAATAACCACAAAAACGCTTCAATATAACAAAACTATTTGCAATAAATATTTAAATATAATAAAACTATTTTTGATAAACATTCGCGTTTTCATTATTAGGTCGGAAACTTTTCTAGTAGTCCTCGTACATTCCACTCACTGAACCCAGAAAAACATTCGAATTGATGCGTTCAGTTATAACAGTTCATGTCTTAAATATTTATTTATCCCCTAAATAATAAAAATGTTGAAAAATTTTATTTTTTATGAAATTTTCCTTAGAAGTTATTCACACAAGCCTGTTACTTCTATAGTATCTGTTGGTATCTGTAGTATTTGAAAAATATCTGTTGTACAACAGATACTTGAGAACGAAAAAACAAATAAAGTTCTCACTCGTTCATATACAACACAGAACTGTTTCTAACAGTTATGTTATTGTGAGTATACACAACCCAAACAATATCACAACTGTTACACTCATTCCCACATTTATATCATATTATATCTGTTATGTACATATATGATATATATGTTTTGTTGATATAAACAGTTATACCATTGCACGTGTTTACACCAAACATCCTAAGAGTTATAGAAACTTATGTACCAAATTTCAAAGCTCTATCTTAATAATTGCGATTGATTTCAACAGAAGGACAGACTTAGAATTTTACCCTGATCAAAAATATATATACTTTATATGGTTTCCGAAAAATATTTCTTTGTGTTACAAACGGAATGAAAAATTCAATTATACCCTCCACATTATGGTTTGGTATGCTTTTCAATAGGTTTAAGTTTATTTATTCGTGCAACAGGAAATAATTTTTGAGCATTTTTTTATTTCATACATTTTTCAAAAAATATTTTTTAAATCGATTTTTGCGTGAACTTTTCTTTTCGTGAATATTTCAATAGAATAGGCAAAATATCATTCGTCCGTGATACAAGAAATCATTTTTGAGTTGAATAGTCATAGTCATCAAGTTGAATAGTCATAACCCTAATGCTCCATACTTCCCCCGATTACGAAGTCTAACCCTGCGTTTACAAATGCCAGTATTGGCGAGACAATAGCAAAAATACAAACCTTTTTCACAAATACATTTAAAATTTTTTAAATATGTATAAAGAAAAGTATGAATGTATTGGTGAAAATGGTTTGTAACTTTGCTATTGTCTTGAAAGTACTGTCTCTGTGTAAACGTCTAGTAAGGCAACCTTAATGTTTACATTGGTGCTAGTTTCGACTAAAAACATTTCAACACTAACCTACGGTTCATATCTTGGATTAGTCTACTTGAGGTGTTTCGGCTAATAACCAAAAGGTGGCGCTGATATATAAAATAAATTGAAAATAATCTGTACAAAACATGAAATATAAACGCATTTTACACTTACACTTAAAACAGATGTTTTGGAAGTTTACGTCATTTATTTGGCATATATTGTATGGAATTGACAACTTAAAAGATGCATGTTTTATAAAAAATGCAAATTGCAAAATATGTTTTACAATGACTAGATCTATGCTTATAAATAAAAACAACATATTCGTGGTTGTAAAAAAAACGTTTGTAAGTACCCACTGTACTTTTTTTAACGCTCGTGGGGAAGCTATCATAAACAGTGTGCCTTATTATTCCAGTGATAAACCCAATCAATCAATAATGCGAATTACAAATATATCAATTCGAATTACAAATAAAATAATTCGAATTACAAACGCAATAATTCGAATATTGAATAGAATAGAATAATTCGAATTACAAATGAAATAATTCGAATTACAAATGGAGTAATTCGAATTACAAATGGAATAATTCGATCTACAAATGGAATAATTCGAATTAAATTTGAAATGTTTTGAATTTCAAATGGAATTCTCGAATTACAATTAAAACGATTCGAATGTGCCGCGCATTCATCTATAAGAACGTTAAAAACTTGGGTTTGGCGTCGGGTTAGTTAACCCACCCCCCCCCCCCCCTAAAAAAACAGCTTACTATGAAAACACGAAAGGAAAGAAAAACAAACCCCTCTAAAGATGACGACCCCCGCAAACGTTTTAAGGACCATGAATCGCGAATCTGCCCCTGGAATGTTCGCACTTTTTATAGAGAAGGTGCAGTTTACGCATTGGCAGCTGTACTTGAAAAGACAAGGCCGACATTACTGCCATACAGGAAATACGATGGAACGGGAAAGACGTCACAACAACACCTAAAGGTGACGCACTGTATTATAGCTGCCATGACACAAAGCATGAGTTTGGTTGCGGATTTGTAGTTGGTCGGAGGTTAAAGCATCTGGTCTCCAGCTTCACCCCAGTGAATGAAAGACAATTCGATTAAAAGCAAAATTCTTCAACATCAGTTTTATTTACGCTCATGCTCCCATTGAAAACGAGGACGAGAAAATATTTTACAAGCGCTTAGAAGAAACTTATTACCGTTGCCCTGCCCATGACATTAAAATTATTCTAGGCGATTTTAATGCCAAAATTGGAAAGGAGAATATCTTTGGCCCAACAGTCGGGCAATTCAGTCTCCACAGTTAAACATCTGACAATGGTATGAGGCTGATAGACTTTGCAGCTGCAAAAAACATGGTAGTTAATAGTACCAGATTTAATCATCGCGATATTCATAAGGGCATCTGGTTGTCTCCAGATCAAAGAACAAGTAATCAAATTGATCATGTGGTGATAGATGGAAGACATGCATCAAGCGTGTTGGATGTACGATCGTTCCGAGGTGCAAAGAAAGACTCGGACCACTACCTTGTTGCAGCAAAGGTACGTACCAGATTAAACGTAGTAAACAAAGTGCGAACAGACACAACACGAAAGTTGGACATCGATAAGCTGCAATCACAACAGATAGCCACAGCATATTCCACTCAACTGACCCAACTGCTTAATCAAAGCACTCCTCGTCCCAATAACATATCAGGACAATGCCAAAACATTGCCCACTCCATGCAAACAACCGCAAAATCAGTACTTGGATACCCGAAACCTTCACCAACGAATCCATAGCATGACCAGGAGTGTCGTGTTGCTACCGAAGAGAAAAAATGCAGCATATAGGGCTACTTTACAATCAGTAATAACACGTAGAGCACGAGAGAGGTTATCGGGAGAAAAGGAGAGAGGAGAAACGTATTTTCCGCAGGAAAAAGAGAGAGATGGAAAAGCGGGAGTGTGAATAAATCGAGATGCACAGGAGACATAATGAAGTCCTAAAATTCTACCAAAGAGTGAAATATCAAACTGATGGCTTTGGAACTGGCACCTCCTCCTGTAGAGACCAGCAAAGGTAACTTGGTAACATTTTTCAAACCTGTTGGTATTCAATAGTAGCGAAGACGATGAAGATACCACAGATCCAATCCCAGAAGTGGTATTGAATGTAAACCGCCCACCCAAGATGAGGTAAAGAGAGCAATAAACCGGCTGAAGAGGCAGCAGGAGCTGATGACCTACCAGCCGAGCTGTTTAAACCGGAGGCGACACGCTGATAAGGTGTGTGCATCAGCTAGTTAGCTCCATCTGGCAGGAAGAACGCGTACCCGACGATTGGAACCTGAGCATCCTGTGGCCCGTCCATAAGAAAGGAGATAAGACTGTGTGCTCTAACTATAGGGGCATAAGTCTTCTCCCTATCGCCTACAAGATATTGTCAGGCATATTGTGCGATTGTCGTTTTCTTAGTTCGGTCTATGGAACAAATGTTCTGTAATGGGCCAACTAAGTAAGTAAATAAGTAAGTAAGTAAGTCTGAATTTGGTATCCCCGCAAAGCTCATTCGGCTTTGTAAAATGACTCTAACTGACACAAGATCTTCATATAAAATAGGAAAAAACCTCTCCCAAGAGTTTTGTACCAAAAGAGGTTTCAGGAAGGAAGACAGCCTTTCGTGTGATCTTTTCAACATCCTGCTAGAAAAGGTTATACGAGATGCAAACGTCGAAAGAAGTGGCACAATCTACACCAATAGCCACATGTTACTTACTTAGGCTGATGATATAGACATAATGGGACGATCTATAAAAGAAGTAACCGATACCTTTATCAAGTTTGTAGGAGAATCTGCTAAAATGGGTCTGGCGGTAAACGGCGAGAAGACCAAGTTGATGGTGTCGATGGGTCCATTGGGATCGGACCAACTGTTGAAGTTGGTTCCAATAATTTTGAGGTAGTAAAAGACTTCGTTTACCTCGGCACCGCCGTAAACACTGCAAACGACATCAGTTGTGAAATAAAAAGAAGAATTGTATTGGCGAACAGATGCTACTATGGTTTAAGTAAGCAATTTAAAAATAAAGCCACATCTCGTCAAACAAAAATAACGCTTTACAAAGCACTGATACTACCCGTGCTGATGTATGGTTCCGAAGCCTGGGTACTTGCGCAAGCAGATAAGGCAGTGCTTGGCGTGTTTGAGAGAAAAATTCTTCGAAAGATCTACGGACCAATCTGCGTTGACGGTGAATATCGACGTCGTAAGAACCACGAGCTGTATCTGCTATACAACGACATCAGTATAGTTAAACGTATCGAGATGCAGCGATTGCGTTGGCTAGGCCATATAATAAGAGTGACCGATGATGAACCCGTTAAAAAGGCGTATAAATTCTGGCCACATGGCGGTGCACGCAGAATTGGCAGGCCAAAGAATAGATGGCGCAAACAAGTGGATGAAAAGATGACAAGGCGCGGTATTCCAGAAAGCGAAGCACTAAACAAAGAGAATTGGAGATATTTTCTTAGTTCGGTCTATGGAACAAATGTTCTGTAATGGGCCAGCTAAGTAAGTAAGGAAGTAAATTTCATGATCAGAAGCACAATATAGTGCCCTTTGAAATAAAACCATATTCAGTTTTTTTTTTAATTTTTTATACATATTTTTTATTACTTTTTTTGTTGTTGTTCTTATTTTTGCTGTTGTTGAGTTATTACAATCATTTTTTTATTTTTAAATAATATTAATAATAATATGTACGTTATTCGATTTTATTTTTTAAATGCTATAATTTATTATTGGTTTTGTTTTTGTTGTTCTTGTTGCTTGTTTTTCATTTAAATTAATATTTTTTGCAATTTTTTTCCTTTTTTACTTTTTCTATTTATTTATATATGGATCTATTGTTTTTCGGTTTTGTTTTATTTACTTAAAATAGAATAATAATAAAATTGTACATATTAATATAATTATCATATGTTATATAATATTCATTTTTTTATTTTCTTTTTCTTGTTGGGGTTTTTTTTAATGCTAAAAAGTTTTGTATAGGACAATTATGTTGTTTTTATTTTCCTTTTTTTATAATTAATTTTGTTTTTTTGTTAAGTTTTTTGTTTTTGTTTTTTGTTTGTAAACTATGCCCAAAAAAAACCTGTCATCAAGTGTTGTTGTTTTGTGTGTTTTTTTTTTATTTTAACATTCTAGAAAAAAAAACATATACAATTAATTTATTTTAAGGTTATGTTTTCTAAATAAAATGATTTTCTAAGGAAACAAGTGGTGTGGGGTGTTTTAATTTCCTTAGTATATATTTGTTGTCTTTGTATAGGTTTTCTGTGTGTGTATTTATGTGGAATGGCACGTTTGAATAGAAATATTTCGTCATTGTATTGTGCTGTGGATTTTTCTAAACAAATGGGCTGAAAATTTTCGGAAAAGTTGGCCAAATTTATTGTGAAATTAATTGCCATTGAGTAGCCAAAGAAGCTTCAATGGTACGAGGAGGAAATGTTAGTGTAGGGCCCCAGTTTAGGGTAAAAGTCCTTTGATTGTGAGGCGTTTATTCCTTGTAAACTTTACCTCTCAGCCCATTTGCTAAAATCTGTTTTAATTTGTTTTTTTGTCTTCCTCATGTGTTTATCTTTCTTCCTTTAAACTTAATAAATTATTTTCGATTGTTTGAGTGGAGTATTCCCCCCCAACAATAAACAAAACAAACTTAATAAATTATATAAAAAATAATAAATGCTATGACACACCTTTACATATATATGGCCTAAAATTATAAATTATTTCCATTTTTTATTTAATATTAAATTTATAATAATTATTAATATTATTATTATTTTTTTAATGTTTCTGTTTTTTTCAGTTACGTTACGTTTAAACTAAGTTTGATAGGAATTTTGGGGGGTGTTTTACTTGTTTTTAAACTGTAGTTTTTTATTTATAATTTTTTGCAGATATTTTTAAATTTATTTTCAAATACAGTAAAAGATTTTCAAAGACAAAGATAAGAATAGAGCTTGACTTACATGACTAACAAAAATAAAATTAAAAATTAATATAATAATCAATATTTCACACATTTAATCACATAATTGTTTTATGTCAATATATTTATAACTTATATACGAATTTATGTGATTTAAATGAGTTTTAAACCTTTAATTATTTTTTATTGTATCTAAAAGTGGAAAATAATGTTTTTTTTTTTATTTTATTAAGGGTGGGTATTGTTTTTGGAGAGGAAATATTACAAAATGTATGTCTTTTTGTGTGTCTGTGTATAAACGTTTATTCTATACAAAAATTTTTGTTGTTGTTTTTTGTTTTTAATATCATTATTTAATTTTATTTTAAAATTACTACTTAGTCTATGTTGCCGTTTATATTTACATTTTCCAATATTTCCAGTATTCGAGAGAGTACAGAGAGACAGTTAGTGAAGGTGAGTATTGGAAGGAGAGCTAGGGAGTCAGAGAGACAGAGAGAGCTTTTCGTTTCTAAGCGGCGTTTGAAGGGAACATTAAACAATTTTAATATTTACTAGGTAAGGGCGATTATACACCTCAGTGGCATCTTTATAAGTTCCTATTTTGCTAGGGAAAGGGAGTCCTAAAAATTGATTGAAAATCTATACAAAAATCAAATTTTCCTTGAAGTATGGAGAATTTTAAATTTGTTTAAACAATTTGAGGATATAAAAATTAACTAAAAATACATGATTGACTATCTCAGTGGAGGTTAAAAAAGCAAAAAAAAAAACCTACAAAAATATTGAAAGGCAAGCAATGCAATATGGGAAATTTTATCACGAAGCCGGAGTCCAGAGGGTAAAGTCTATTTCATTATACGAGTACTTGACGTTAAGACCCTTTACTCTGGAAGTATGGTCATCCGCAACATAAATTCTTTAACGTTGTAATCAGGGCCCCAATGCACTGTGGTTTCGCCCGTGGACAAAATCGAAAAATTTGTGTTGACAAATTTGATTGGGATTGAAATAAATATTCTCTAAATACATTTAATTTTTATTATCCTGTATTATTTTTGCCAATTTACAGCGCTAATATGCCAAGTTAAGTCGAAGAAGTTGAGATTTGTATGTGGTACCTTAACAACGAAAAAAGATCCGCAAAGCATTCGTAGCTTATGAGTGAAATTATAAAAAAAAATTAAAGGTAAATGTACATTTTCCAAAATAAAGCTTGACAATATTCTTACGAAAAAAACAAATTCAAAATTCGTTTTCTAAGTTCCTTAAAAATAAATTCTTTGTAAATGACTTTTTGTGTTATTTTAATATAATTACTATAAATTTATGTTGAGTTTTACTAATGTTGGCCCCGTAAGGGTAAATCCATATTGTTTTTAAAATACAGGGGAAAGTCTCTAGTTTACAATAAAAAGAAATCCAGCTGCCACCATCTGCCACCCTGTAAGTTATTCCCCTTATACCACGCCTGTAAAATCGCCAAAATTCCGAAAATTGGGAGGTACGTTTATATGGGAGCTATACCGAAACGTGGACCTATATTGAATATTTTTTGCAAGGAGGTATGGTGTTCTCTCAGAACTTAAAATGCAAAATTACAGCCAAATCGGTTGGAAAAGTTGGCTAAAATCGTCAAACACGGACGTATGCTCTTCCCTCCGAAATCAAAATACAAAATTACAGCCAACTCGGTTAGAAAATCTGACTAAAATTGTCAAAATAGCGAATATAGGGAGGTACGTTTATATGGGAGCTATGCCTAAACAGGGACCTATATTGAACATTTCTTGCAAGGTGGTATGATGTTCCCTCAGAACACAAAATGCAAAATTACAGCCAAATCGACTGGAAAATTTGGCTAAAATCGTCAAAATATAAAAAATCGCGGGGTATCTTTATATGGGGGCTACACCCAAATGTGGACCTAATCCATTAAATTTGTTTTTCTCCCTTTTGGGCTCGTTATAAAACTATGTTTAAAATTTCGAGGCGTTAAATCGATTAGAACTATTTTTGGAACTCCTTTCCATATAAGTGGGACCACTGTGCAATGCTACATTTGGTAAACCTCAATCAACATCGTTCACTTGGGCGACCTTAAAATGGACCTGTTCTTCACGTGTATTTACAGAATATTAAAGGCCCATAATTTGAGAAGTATGTACTCCCGTTCTAGATTGCTGTAATCAGGGCCCTAAGGACTACAAACGGTAGACGTGACAAGAGATCTGAAAGGTACCACAAAATCCGAAGTACACACAATTTATCTGGTAAAATGAGGCGAAGACATTCAAACTAACAAATCCTGGACCTATGTATATTGACATTTTCCCGTGAGAAGTTATACTACCAAAAAAGAAGCTAGTTCGGTTGAAAACATGGAACAAGATCTTCAAAATACCAAAAATATGTCAAAGCTTGGATATATATGTGAGTAGATATTTTTTCAGGATCGGTCTATAACCTTAACCCAGACCCATTTTGAAAATATGCTGTATGAAGGTTCTTCCCCGAAAGGAACTCCCAAAAACTAAATTACAACCAATTCGCTTGAAAAATGAGACCGAGATAATCAGAATACCGAATATCGGACGATAGAGTATTATGGAAATTATGCCAAAACGTAGACCTACTTGAAGGTGCCTTCTATATATCAAAGCTTACATTAAGGGATATTTTATCTATAGAAAACAATTTGAGGAGGGTCTTCCAGGTATACAAGACCTGTTGAAAGGGGACTTTATGTGAAAGACTAATTGAGGTGGATCTTCTAGGTATAGAAGTTCACATCAAGGTGCCTTCGATCCATAGAACACCACTCGAAGAGGCTTTTTCGGTATAGAACCTCACTCGAAGATACCTCCTACCTATAGAACACCGCTCTAAATGATCTTCTAGGTGTAGGACACTAGGCATAGAAGGCTACTTGATGGGGTCATTTTGGTATAGGAGTCAATTTAACGGTGACATCGGTCAATAGAACAGTACTTAAAGGTATCTTCTAGGTATAGAAGACCACTTGAGGTGGTCTTTTGGGTTTAGAACACCACTTAAAGGAATCTTATAGGTATAGAAGACCGCTTGAAGGGGTGTTTTAGATACAGAAGACCATTTGAAACTGCCATCTATCAAGAGAACAACACTTGAATGATTCTTAAAGGGTCTTTTAGGTATAGAATACCATTCAAAGGTGACCTCTAACAATAGAACACCACCTAAATGAATCTTCTAGGTATAGAAGGTCACTTGAAGGGGTCTTTTAATTATAGAAGGCCATTTAAAGGTGCCATCTATCAAGAGAACACCACTTGAAGGAATTTTCTAGGTAGCGAAGGTCACTTGAAGGGGTATAAAATGCCACTTCTAGGGGTATTTTGGTATAGAACACCATTTAAAGGTGCCATCTATCAATAGAATACCAATAGAAGGAATCTTCTAGGTACAAAAGCAACTTTGGAGGGTCTTCAATGTACAGTATACCATTTAAAGGTGCCATATGTCAATAGAAGATTACTTTTAGGCACAGAAGACAACTCGAGGTGGTATTCTATCAATAGAACATCACCTAAAGGTGCATTCTATCCGCAGAAGACAACTTGAGGAGGTCATCAATCTATAGAACAGCACTCGAAGGGATCTTTCAAGTGTATAAGGCTACTTGAAGAGGTCTTTTAAGTATAGAAGAACATTTAATAAAACAACACTTGAAATGATCTTCTAGGTATAGAAGGCCACTTAAAGGCGTATTTTAGCTACAGAAGACCATTTGAAGGTGCCATCTAATAATAGAATACAACCTGAAGGGGTCTGTTAAGTATAGAAGACCATCTATCAAGAGAATACAACTTGTGGGGATCTTCTAGGTATAGAAGGCTACTTGAAGGGGTCTTTTAGGTATAAAAGGCCAATTGTAGGGGCTTTTAGGTAAAGAAGACCACCTATAAGACCGTCTATCAATAGAACATCGCTTGAAGAAATCTTCTAGTTATAGGAGGCTCTTGAGGTGGTTTTCAATGTACAGAAAAAACATTTACACGTGCGATTTATCAATAAAAGAGTACTTGAGTGGGTCTTTTAGGCACATAAGACAACTCGAGGTGGTCTTCTATCAATAGAACAGCACTTGATGGTGCCTTCTATTCGCAGATGACAATTTGATGGGTCTCCTATCTATAGAACACCACTTGAAGAAATCTTTTTGGTGTAGGCACATAAGACAACTCGAGGTGGTCTTCTATCAATAGAACAGCACTTTATGGTGCCTTCTATCCGCAGATGACAACTTGATGGGTCTCGTACCTATGAACACCACATGAAGAAATCTGTTTGGAATAAAAGCCCT